>NC_087269.1:13925199-14271866 GCF_015220805.1 Pogoniulus pusillus | reverse complement strand
TCTCAGCCTCATCCATCACCGAGTTTAAAAAAAAAAAATCAAGAAGGAAACCAATACAGACAAACACATCAAGACACAGGAGTGGCGACCCTTAGAAAAGGCAGGGTCCAAACAGATATGAATCATTTTTCTTTGCATACTTTAAAGGAATTACTAGTGATATGCACGGCTGTCACTGCAAACTACATTTATGGATTTGCAAGTCATTTCCATAAATCAGCTGCATTGGATCCATCAGAAGAGCAGAGCCCGGCGTCGGTGCGAAGATGATGGAGCTCTCTTTGAACGTATAATGAAGTGTTCCAAGGGCTGCAGTTATTTTTCTGCTTGTTAAGGATTTTTTTTTTCTTTTTCTTTTTTTTTTTTGGAAGGGGGAGGGAGGCCTTTTCGAATTTGATTTTAAATTAAAACGTCGCCAAGAGATGTTTTATTGGTGATCACCCTTATGATAAATTTATGCTTCAATAATTACTTTTCACGGGATATCGATTTCCTCTGGCAAAAGCCTTTCTCCCTCCTTCCCGAACCCTGTCTCCCGTTTCCCGAACAAGGCAGCACTCCCCTTCTTGCCCTTCTGGGGACAGCTCCGAAGGCAGAAACACGGGTGGGGATGCGGGAACTGAGCAACCTCGGTGAGGGCGGGAGCTGGGGAACTGTTAATGTTCACATACGAGTGTAAACCAATGGCCGGGGGAGTCCCTTGCCAGGTCCCTCTCGGCCACCCAGACCCTCCTTGGGTTCAGTGGGAGCATGGATGGAGGAGGAATATCTTCCCCTGACACTTTGAAGGTGTCCCTCAAAGGCACGCAGGCAGCCTCTGGGGCTGCAGCAAAACCCTCTGCACTGAGATGTCCTGACTGCTGGGGAGATGGGCTGCTGCTCCAAAGTCATCCTGGCCTTTCCATTCCCCTAAATCCAGGGCAAACCTTTTGAGAGAGTGTATCTAGTCCCAGCAACCTGTAAAACAGGGGACTCTATGTTGTCCTCCACCCCTCCCGTCTTAGCACTGGTGAAAGCTCAGTGATTGACTGCCCCATCCCACTGCATCACCCACGTAAGTTAAGTCCCCACATCCTAGTCCTGGTGCCTGCAGGAGCATGCAACACAGCACACGGCAAAGGGAAGCTCTTGCTTTACCAGAGATACAATCCTGAGGATTACAATTGCTCTGAATGGCGTCCCAATCTGCAAATGCTCCACCCCCTGTCAAGGACTCATCTCCCTCCTCTACACTACCCAGCCCGTCCACCAACTCCAGTCCCACTTTTCTTTTCCCAGAGCCCCACTGACCTACTGTTGGAAGCATGTTCAGGGCACTTAAGTAGATGCAGAAGGTCTTTGGTGGTTTCATAGCACAAGGCAATGCCAAACCAGGACCAGCTTGTTGCAAAATGCTCCTTACCTTCAAAAACATTATTACAGCCAGACTGGATGTTGAATTAATCCAGATAAATCACTTCTGATCTGCCCTTTCCTGACAAAGCCAATATTCCTCTCTGCTCCCTCCACCTCCTCCATTTATTATGGAAATAACTTTCTCCTTGGAAGGGACTCATACCATGCTTAGAGGACAGAGCAGTGAGAACAGGATCACACAAGGCAAGTCATCACAGAAACTTCAAGCCTGTGATGATGCTCCCAGAGGACTCATTCACAAGGTTTCCTTCTCTTTACACACTTATCTGTCTGCTATCTTTCCCCCCTTTAAAAACAATCTTGGCCCTTTCATTGGGAGCAGGAACACAATGTTTGGTGAAAAAATGATGCAACTGTGAGCAGAGGCTTGCTGGCTGTGAGGAGGCCCACACTCAGGAGGAGTTTGCTGGTGTTGGCAGCTCAGGTCTTAGCTCCCATGGTAAAAATCACAGGTACTGACATGTAGGTGGATGGATCATCTTGTTGCCTGTTTGTTTTTTATTTTAAAGTAAGAAGTTAGAAGAGTGCACAGCACTGTCTCCATCCTAGACCCCAAATGCCAAACCAACACCTTGGCAGCTGGCTAGGGCAGGGTTCCTATGGAAGCAAGGAGAGGCCTGTGAGCACCAACAGCAAAGCTTTGGTGGGGACCCAGTCTGTGAGCAGAGCTTGGGTCACATTGCATACCCTGGCCTTGTCCCAGCCTGGCTTTGCAGCAGGGCTGCAAAATGCAGCATGCATCCTGTGGGGTACATCCTTGAACAGGCATGGGGAGTTCCTTCCAGCTGCTTGTGGTAACACTGTGTTTAGCTGCCACAGACCATGGGAAGGAACTGGTTTGGTGGGTTGCAGGGTTTTTTTGTTTGTTTGCTTGCTTTTTTCTTTCCTCTGGAGAGTCCCTGGCAGATATTACCTTTCTTATGCAGCACCCCAGATTGCTGAACATTGCCAAAGATATGGCAAGCAAAGAGGTAAGAATGGGCACAAGCTGGAGAGCTCCAAATCCACAAAAACGGGTCCCACGAGCAGCTAGGAAGGAGAAATGGGCTTTCCTGTCCCACTCCTCTCCCTCAGCTCCTTTTAAACGCTGGCCTTTGCTCTCTGAGTGACCTGAATGGATGCTGTTTCACACCATACTCTGATCACCTCCTGCTCCAGATGCCTCCTCGGTAGGGCAGGCTGAGCCGCCAGGATACCAAATTTGGGCTGCTCCCCTCTTAGTTAGGGCACTGGCTATCCGGGACTGCCCATTTTCCTGCCTTACCAGAACCCGGCTTCAATGTCGCTGCTTCTCCAGCCTCTCCTCACCGTATGCCTGCGACAAACCCGTGGGCACCCCAAGGCCGCTTTGTTGCAAACCCCGGAGGAGGGATCTAGGCCGGGGGCATGTAGAGGGAGTCCGCAGCCCCTCACCTTCGGTGCCCCCCTCCCTTTCCTCGGCACGGTGGAACCGGCTAGGCTCTGCCGCCCTGCCCGACTCTCAAAGCTTAGGCGATGGGGACCTCTGCAGGCTGCGCTGCCGACAGTCCCCCGAACACGGCTGCCCACCTCGCTGTGCGGGACGGGGCAGGGCGTGCTGCCTCCTGCCAGGAGCTTTTCGCGGGGGGGGTCCCTCTTTCTAAAGACATATAGTTAAAAGGTGGAAGGGGTTTGCGGCTAAAAGACTCTGTAGAATCCATTTTTCTGTTAGGTGAGCAGACATTTCATGTCCCTTAGAGAAATCAAGTCACGTTTTCTCAGGGCTTAAGATCATATCAATGGCAGGCACTGTGAAGGAGCATATTACAGTAGCATATTGTCCCCCCCACGCCCCATACCAGGAGTTGAGGATGCAGAATGCAGTAATGCAGGCTGAAGGGTGAAACCCACGCTCTGGTTCAAAGGGTCTTCAGAGGAGTTTGCTGCTTAAACCAAAGAGATGTTGCTGCCACAGATCTGGAGGACATCAGGGGAGGTCAAAGTCAGGCACAGGGTCGGACACCACCTGTTTCTCAAGCAGTGGCGTGGTAGGGAAAAAACAGGCATCTGCCCCTAGATAGTCCTGTGGGCACGGCGTGCACACCACTCAGTCCCTGTCCTTCCAGATTTAAATGTCTTAAATTTCAACCAAAATATACTTGCCAGGCACAGGAAATTCAGTCCCTGTTTCAAATCTCACTCCACTAGGAAGCTGAACTTCGGAAATTTTCTTGTTACATGCACATGGGTCCTCTGCATCCAAGGTTACCTCTACCAGAAACTCTTCTTCCTCCTACTTCACTTCCGAAGAACTTCACACTCTGAGCAAACCCTTTGAGTCCCCCATCTATGACCCATCCCAAACACACCAGCTGCTTAAATGTTAGGAGCTGCTTTAGACTTCCACGTTTATAGCCACCTGCAGAACTGGAATGAACCAGTTCTCCTACGACAAGGTGACTTGCTGAGTGGAAGAGGGAAAGGTTGTGTATGTTACTCACCTGGACTTCAGTAAAGCGTTTCACACTGTCTCCTACAGCCCCTTTCTGGAGAAACTGCACATGGCTGCACAAGTGACTTGGATGGGTGGTTGCTCTTCTCAGTAAAAACCTGGCTAAATGTCTGGGCCCAAAGAGCACTGGGGAATGGAGTTAAATCCAGTTGCTGGCCATTCACAAGTGATATTCCTCAGGGGTCAGTAAAGGGGCCACTTATCTTAAATATCTTTATCAATGGTCTGGGTTGAGGGTACTGAGTGCACCCTCAGTAAGTCTGCATATGATACTAAACTGAGAGAGAGTGTTAGTCTGCTTGAGGGTAGGAATGCCCTATAGAGGAACCTGGACAGGCTGAATCAAGGGGCTGGGGCCAGCTGTGTGAGATTCAAAAAGGACAAGTGCTGGATCCTGCACCTGGGTCACAACAACCCCAGGCAATGCTACAGGCTTGGGGCAGAGCAGCTGGAAAACTGCCCAGCAGAGAAAGGCTCAGGGTGTTCACTGACAGCTGGCTGAACATGAGCCAGCAGTGTGCCTAGGTGGCTGAGAAGGCAAACAGCATCCTGGCCTGTACTAGGAATAGGGTGGCCAGCAGGAGTAGGGAAGTGATTGTCTCCCTGTACTTGGAATTGGCTAGGTCATACGGTGTTCAGTTCTGGGGCCCTCACAGCAGGAAAGACATTGAGGTGCTGGAGCAGGTCCAGAGAAGGGCAGCAAAGGTAGTGAAGGGCCTGGGGAACAAGTCTTGTGAGGAGCAGCTGATGGAGCTGGGGTTGTTCATCTTGGAGAAAAGGAAACTGAGGGGAGACCTCCTCATTCTATGCAACTCCCTGAAAGGAGAACATAGTGAGGTGAGTGTTGGTCTCTTCTCCCTAGTAACAAGTGATAGGATGAGAGGAAATGGCCTCGAGTTGCACCAGAGGAGGTTTAGATTGGATATTAGAATATACTTCTTCTCTGACAGGGTTATCAAACACTAGAACAGGCTTCCCAAGGAGGTGATTGAGTAATCATCCCTAGAGGTTTTTAGAAGAGGCATAGATGTGGTGCTATGCTAGGTGACATAGTCTAGGACCAGACTTACCATGGTCTGCAGCCTTTTGTTCATGGAAGAATTTTAGCCTTTAGTGTAAGGGGTATCACAGGCCACATTCCTTCATGCTCGCATTTACAGCTTCCCCAGACATCCTGCACTTGTGCAAGCCCTGCTACAGGCACAATCATCCATGCCAGGGATGCTTAGTGGGCTGCTAAAGAAGATGGAGTCAGATTCTTCTTGGCGCACAGGTACAGGCAAAGGGGAAATGGACACAAGGAGCAGTGGGCACGAGTTGCATCAAGGAAAGTTCCAAATAGACAACAGGAAAAGAAACTTTCCACATGAAGGGTAGTGAAATCCTGGACAATGCATCAGACTTTGGGGTCAGCTGCCCTGGAGACACTTAAAGGTTGACTGAATTGACTGTGCAGAGAGTGTTGGATCAGAGGCTTCCTGAAGTCACTGACAACCTATATCATGCTATGACTCCACGGTGATGAAAAGGAACTCCTGGCTGCCAATCTTATACCCCACTCATCCACCAGTGCTTTGCAGCACGGCAGAATACACTGGAGCAGCCAAACAACTTCCAAGCCCATCAGCACAAGCAGTGATGTAAAGCTGGTGCCACAGAGCCTGTAATCAGCTCCTATTTCTCATTTCTTAAAATCATATTGTTTTACGATCCACTAATGCTTTTCCCAAATAGTTCCATTTGTTCTTCACCTAATTCAACTGTAGCCTTTAATTGTTTGACACTAATAGCTTTCATTTCTTTCATTCCTTTCTTTGTCCTGCGGGGAAAATCAGCCATGACACCCATGAGCAAGGTTTCACAACTATTCCCCTCTTCATTCCTTGTTCCCTGCCCATCCTAGGGTGCAGAAACCACGACCAAAGGAGGAGAGAATTTGCCCCATTTGATCCATGAACATTTCAAGGGAAACCAAAAGGACAGTTAGTGCTGACAGAAGTAAAAACGGAGACAGGACCACTCCAAAGTGAGAAGAAACAATAAATAACTGATAAGTTGGGGCTGACATCAGGATCACCTCACCTACTCCTTGTAACTGATGTTTGGAGTGAGACAGCACATCCAGGACCTGGCTCTGCAGCATCTCACTTTGGAGTGTTGACAAGCTTTCCACTTAAAACCCTTTTTGCAATGGGTTTGGATAAGAAAGTTGAAGATATGGTGAAGAAGGGCTCCCAGAGAAAGCTTCCTAGGCTCTTCTGTCTCCCATTCTGATGTGTCACAGTCCTTTCATTCAGTGCCTTCTCCAGGCACCCCTTTACAGCAGGGAGGATGAGGAGAATTTTTCTCAGTAAGCAGTTGGAAATAAAGGAATTGGACAAGGAAACGTTAGGTGAAGGAAATGAGACAGAAATTCCTCTTCTTGCAAGCACAGCTGGAGCCTGTGTGCACAGAGTAGGCTCTGCCTTGCTCCTCTTTCTCCTGTTGTTCATAGAGCAAGACACAGGAGTGATGCACCCTGAAAGACACCTAACATCTTGACAGAGCCTGCTTGTGGGGTCCTCTCAGTGTCTTTAGCTGGTCTTGACAGCCCCCAGAACTCAGTCAGAGGAAGCCCTGCTGCTGCACAACACAGAGGGTAAACTCAGTGCTGCCTTGTAACGCCTCGGGTGCACATCCGGCCAGGGGGGCTGGTAGTGTGTTCCATGGAGCTTCCTACTGGATTTTGGTCTGGTACATGCTGGCTGTAGGAATCCATCCACAAATTCTGGCAAATCACTATCTGGATCTTTTTTTTTCCTGAGCCTTGAACCTTGCCCACATCAGGAATTTCCCTTCAAAGGAATAATGGCCAAGAAAATTAATTTCTTAGTGATCCAGAAGGCTAATAGCTCGTGGCAGTTCCAGAGGTGGTGGAATTCACTCCCTACTTATATTCTTCTTTGTCTGCAACAAATTAAAAAATCAAAACCTTGATGGCCTGATTTTGATGGAGTACTCCACAGGTCTGCTAATTGTTTTCCCATTAATCCCTGCTTTTGAAAGTAGAACTGTTTTTTAGTTGGAATAATTGTGTAAGTCTACCAGGGTTTGAGAGCTGTGACTTGCCAGCAGCAGAAAGGTGCAGAGGAATAGCTAGATGGATATGTGCTAACTCTTCAGGCTACAGGAATATGTCCCAGTGAAGTTTTCTCATGTGCTTCTTCTACTTGCTGCAGATGCAGGCTCTAATACAGTTTCTCCCCTGGCCTCAAGGGACAGAAAGAACAGCATCTGTTGGAATCAGAGAGGGTCTTCAACCAGGGATGATAGGTGCTTGTGCTTGCTGTCCAAGGGACCTTCTCATTTGGTTTTAGTAGATTAACCCTAAAAATAACCAGATGATGGGAAGCTCAGTGAGTTTTGAAAAGTTGTGTCTTAATGAGAATGTTTTTTTTTCTCCTTTTTCTTAGAGCTAAGAAGCTGCCTGCCTTAACCTGGGCAGGTGGAGAAAGGTTTCTGTGAGTAGGAGAGACAAAAAGGTCTGTCAGGAGAGGATTAGCTGTAGCAGAGCCTGCCTTCCAGCAAGATAGAGGGCGAGGCGACCTTGCAAAGCCTGTCTGGGTTATTTTGTAGAGCTCTGGGAGGAAGACTGTAAAGCCAGGAGTGACAGAGGAGAGCTGCATTAAGAGCGGAAATGAATTTTGATCTAATGCCTGCTGCTGTTGCTTGTGCAGCAATGAACAGTGGCTGCCTCCAGCCCTGAAATCCCCCAGACATCCCCATTCCCATTGAGCAAGTGAAATGGAGGCTACCAGGAGGGTCCTTGCACCAGGGACTGCTGGGAAGTGTAGTTCAGTGCCTGCATGGCCATACCAGAGCAGTCTTTGCTCTCTCTAGCTTGCAGAGCTCAGAGGCAGGAGGCCTGGGGTTAGCCCAGTTTTCCAACATATCATCCATGGAAACAAAAGTGAGCACTGCACTTCAAACTCTGCATGCCAGGTCAAGGTGGAGGAGACCAAGCAATAGGCAGCTAGGGTCTGAATTCTTCAGAGAGGCACAGAAAGCCACAGGAGAAGAGATCAGGAAGAACTTGGCCAAGTGTCTGCTGATGCTGGGTATGATAAAGTGCCTAACCCTGGCAAACCCAGTGAATCCTGATAAAAAAAGAGATGGTTTTGCATGATCTGGAGCCTGGGCCCCATCTTGAAGAACATGAAACTGACAGGGTTTGGGGGTGTTGCATCTCAGATAAAAAATCTGAGCTGTCTGCATTTCCTCCTGTGCCTTTTTTGCCATTTTCTTTTTTTTTTTTCTACCAAAGTTTTCTTTCTTCCAGTAAGGAGTTGTGAGTTGCATTCAGACTGCACCTCCCCATTTTCCTCCTCAAGATAAGAATAGCCTCATTTGCTAAAGGCACTATTAGGGTATTAAGTGAAAATGAATTAAGTTTGATTCAATTGTTATTTTAGGAGCTTTGCCTCGTCAGGGTTTTGCAAAGCTTCATTCTTCCAGTCACTGCAGACCAGCTTTAACACGCCCCTGCTGAGCTGTTGCTGCAAGCCACAAACCCATCACACTGGGAGTTTTACTTAATGCTAAGGTCAGATTTTATTTTGCTTAATGTCAGAGTTTGCCTTCCACACTGCTGGGGGAAAGGGCAGAGACAGAGACTGGTTAGCTCAACTCCATCCTAGGCAGCTTAGAAATACAAGGGACTGTCTGACTGTTGATTTCTTAGGCAAAATCCCAGCACTTTTTAGTCCAGAAAGCACATTGAAGCATCCCTGCTCCAGAGAGGCTTCACCTGCTCTTTGTATTGAGTCTCATATACTGGATCTTCCTCATCTGCTGTGCAGTGTTTTGGACCACCAGCACATGAGGGTGGGGACTGCCAGGAGTGGGAATGTCGGGAGAGGGATTACTCTTCATTTGCAGAGCACTCACCTGTGCTTTGCTCCTTGGGTTGATAACAGATTGCCCCCGAAAGCACCAAGGTCTGCCCCAGTCAGGAACTACTCCTCATCTCCAAGGAGGCATCAGCTCCACCCAAGCCAAGGAGTTTTGCTGGAGAGCAGCTCTGAAGAGAGGGACTTGGGGTGCTGGTGGATGAGAAGCTCAACATGAGCCAGCAGTGTGCACTTGCAGCCTGGAGGGCCAACCAAATCCTGGGCTGCATCTGGAGAAGTGTGGCCAGCAGGTCAAGGGAGGTGATTTCCCCCCTCTACTCCGCTCTGGTGAGACCCCATCTGGAACACTGCACCCAGTTCTGGAGCCCCTATGACAAGAGGGATGTGGATATGCTGGAGCATGTCCAGAGAAAGGCCACAAGGATGATCAGAGGGCTGCAGCACCTCTGCTATGAGCACAGACTGAAAGAGTTGGGGCTGCTCAGTTTGAAGAAGAGGAGGCTCCCAGGTGACTTTATCGTGGCCTTCCAGTATCTGAAGGGGGCCTACAAAAAAGCTGGGGAGAGGCTTTTTAAGCTCTCAGGGAGTGACAGGACTAGGGGGAATGGAGCAAAGCTGGAGGTGGGGAGACTCAGACTGGATGTGAGGAGGAAGTTCTTCACCATGGAGAGTGGCAAGAGCCTGGAATGGGTTGCCCAGGGAGGTGGTTGAGGCCCCATCCGTGGAGGTGTTTAAACCCAGGCTAGATGAGGCTCTGGCCACGCTGATCTAGGGTAGGGTGTCTCTGCCCATGGCAGGGGGGGTTGGAACTAGATGATCCTTGTGGTCCCTTCCAACTCTGACTGATTCTTTGCAAAGGGGAAAAGAGGACAGAAGGAGAGAAAGCAGTGACAAAGAGAGACAGACTGTCTTGGAACTGATGCCCAAGCCTTTGATCTGTGATCAGGCAGGCTCTTGGGTGTCCTTGACTACATGGGGTTTGACATGGCACTGACACAAATTTCACATCCCTGCCTAGGGCAGAGGGACAAGGGAGAATATGACCCAGAGGGGAGAGAAGATAGAATCACAGAATCAGGGTTGGAAGGGACCACAAGGATCGTTTAGCTCCAACCCCCCTGCCGTGGGCAGGAACACCTCACACTAGATCACAGGTTGCCACCTCTCTAGGCAACCTGTTCCAGGGTCTCACCACCCTCACAGCGAAGAACCTCTTCCTAACGTCCAGTCTGAATCTACCCACTTCTAGCTTTGATGGGCTGAGACTCTCCCAAAGCACAGTGAAAGGACACTTCAGACAAGCTATCAGCTCCCATAGCTTGCACAATTGAGCCGAGAGATCCATCACATCCCTTCTTCCTCCCTCCTTGGGTTCCTACAGCAGGGAGGGAGAAGGGAGGACAAGATCCCGAAGATAAATTCCTACACGGTGCTGGACCAGAATGGTGTCGGCAGGAGGAAGGAGCACTCAGAGAAGGGCTCTCCCAGTCCCTAACCTTGCAGAAAGCCAGCGGCCAGGATTTATGGCAGAAAGGCTTGGCAGTGACCTCTGCTCCGCTGCAGCCCGGAGCGCGGACTCAGCTGGCATTACAGCGTGATGTACGGCCGGCGGCTCTGCCGGGCAGTCTCTCGTGAGCGATGGCATGCGATATTTCTGGAGTTTATACCTAGCTCTCCAGCTCGACGGGCTTTCTGGCTATGATTTGTGCCCGATGTAGCTCTATAAATATTGAGCTCAGAGCATTATATATGGTGACAGCCCTACAGCACTCCCGGTGATATATCCCCGCGTTTGCGGTTGTAAGGCGAATAATTTTAGTTTGAGTGGTGTGGCAATGAGAGCGCCGAGGAAGTGAAATAAAAGGGTAATGCAAGCCCAGGCGGACGGCAGGGAGCGTGCGTGAGGCTCGGCTGATCGCTCAAAGCCTCTTCCACCGAATCACTCAGGGAACGGCTGGCCGGAGCCATTTCTCACGTTGGTTACCTTATCTCTGCTTGCTGCTGCCTGCAAAATAAAGGTCCCCCCTGCCTGGGGTTTTTGCTCAGAGGACGTGCTGCAACAGGGCAAGGAAGGAGCCAGGGACAAGGCTGGAACTCGGAGCACAGGGTCAGACTTTTCTTGATGTGTTGTTCCTCCGTGACCTGAGCTGAATTGTGTGGTCCTGCTCTGGCGGAGGGATGGACTCGATGACCTCTCTGGGTCCCTTCCGACCACTGACGTCCTGTGAACCTGTGTGATGAGGGCATCCCTCAGGCTTGGAGCATGGGGAGAGCCTGGGCGGTTACCACTAGTCTCTCACCACTCAACTCCCTGGAAAGATCCGGCAGCACTTCCCTAGGAAGCCATGAAGACAAACAGCTTCCAGGCTGCCACGTAGGTGTGCACACAAGAGCTTTTTCTGCTATAAACGCGGGCGTTGCTTATAACCCGCTCAGGGTTGCTGCAGTTCAGGTGTTGCTTCCCCATCCATAAACCCCACAGCATTCCCTCCCTCTGGCCTGCAGGGGGGCTCAGACCGTGCAAAGGCGGCTCAGATCTGCACAGCTGCTTGTCCCATTCAGGCAGATGTCATCAGGGCCTCAGGACAAATTCCTTGTAAAACCCACAACTTCCAGCTTCCTCATAAATACTCAAGGGTGCTGGGTAAGGACGTGGTCCCACCAGAGAATTTAGGGATACAGGACAAAACTAGATGTGATCATTTACAAGGAGCTGGAGTGGTTTGCTCTGATTTTGTAAACAGATGGAAAGACAACACAGAGCAGTAGCCCTTCTTAGTGGCTTTGTGTTACGACAAGAACTGCAGCTGTTTACAATCACAGCTTTTGCAGACACAAAGGATATGAGAATTGATCTGATTTCTTCCTTCAGGAAATATTTAAGCTACATGAGGACAAAACTTACTTCCATTGGAAGCTGCGTGCTTTGATCTTGAGGAGACACAAAAGAATCAGTGACTTTAGGATTTGACCCAAACCAATTTGGGGTTAAAGTTACAACTTCTAACACACTGGAAGCCTTGCAGGGCTGGAATAGAGGTGTTGGTTCTTTATCACGAGGCCCCGTTAGTCAAATGTTGACATCCATCTAGGAGACCTGCGACAAGTCAAGAGAAAGGATCATAGTCTGAAGCACAAAGTAATGAGCAAAACTGTTGTGTCTGGGTGATCCAGCAGGTCAGACAGATTCTGGAAAGGATCTGTTGTGGTCACCAAGCACATGAATCTCTCGCCCAAATGAAAATCTCACTGAAATATTTCATATTCCTGTCTTCACTTCTGGGTAACTTCCCCAGCCTGGAGAGACCCAGCAATGTCAGGCTCTGTGTCATGTAGTTCTGGGAGAGGAATTCTGCAAATCAAGGCCAGTGTCCTAGCATGGCTAAATAGCCCAGATTGTTCTGGTTGCAGCCCTGAACATCTCTTTGCAATACTGGTGCCTGCTTTGATGGATTGGCTTGATCAATTGCCCAGGTAACATTCTCTGGGGCTCCTTTTGCTGGCACATAAGGAGTCTCCTGTGGACTGCAGCAGCCATCAGAACAATAGACTCAGTGGCCTTTACATCAGTATCCTGTGGAGGCAGTTGTCCTATTGGAGCTCAATCAGCTCTGTGATCCCATGCCTGATGAGAGCTGTGGCTATACAATGGCACTCTGCAGGCACTCATGATGTCTCACTCATCCTCCTGGTTCATTGCTTGGTGGTATCCATCTCTTCCCTTGTACCGATGGCTGACATTGGAGACCTATCACTGAGGTCACCTCTCCAGGCTGTTAATGCAAGATTTATGCCACGGATGGCCTGATTCTTTTATTGCTGAGCCCTTCATCGTGCACCCCTCGGTGCCAGCACTGGTAATAGTTTTCTCTGAGAAATATAAACTATTTGCAGCTGAGCTGTAGCTGTCTCACTTGGTCCCCAGACCGCTCTGATGTGAGACTTCACTTTACCCTTACCTGAATCAACCAGACACACCTGTGAGGAGAAATTAGCTGCTTCAGTGGTGGAGCTCAGTTGCTTGGGAGATTCTCAGCTCCTCCAGCATAACAGGAAGATGAAGCAGCTCATCCAGAGAGCATCTGTGTGGAGGAGCATGGCTCAGGGCAGATGTACCCACAGCTAGTGTTCTGCTTCACCATCCACCCCACAAGAACCAAGGACTGTGCTCACATGGGCTTTATCCTACCATGCTAATGCTTTCTTCTCAGTGCAGGAAATAATGCGTTGCAGCAAGTCTATTGTGCACTCTCCTGCTCTCCTTCCTACCAAACCAAACTGTTTCTGCCTATTTCCAGCTTTTATCCCATTTGGTACATTAGTGAGCAGCCTCTGCATCACCCTGAACACCTGAAGAAACTGCTCCTCAGCTGGCCAAGATATAGCTGAGGGGTAGAAAAGCAGCCTGGCTCCTGCTGCTCTCTTGCACGCTTACCTAGCACCTAGAGCAGCCCTTTTGTCCCCAGCACTGACCCCTCGGGAAGACAAGGATAGCAGAATCACATGTGAGGACCCACCTGAGGTTATCTGCCACTCATGTTGTTGTGGTATGTGTGAAACCCACCTTCAAGTCTCCATCCCAGTCTGACAGGGACTGCTCTGCTCTCCTCTAACTCTAAGAAACCCCATTTTGGGCAGAGTGGTGAGAGGGACACACGCAGGGAGGGCAGATCTCAGCTTGAGTTTGAGGGAGGGACAAGGGAGAGAGCAAAATTTGGCCAGCCAGGACAAAATTATTAGGCAAAGATGGTAGATACACACACTCACAAACTCACATGAATGCTGCCACACATGCAAATACACTCAGAAATCTTGGGGGGGGGGGGGGGGGGGGTTAGGTTGTTTTTTGGAAACCAGTCTCAAAAGAAGAAACAAAGAAGGAAAAGGTTCACAGCTGTTAGACCATGCAGAAGATGTTTATCCCAAATCTCAACATATCATTTTAGATCACATTTTGGCCTCTGCCCTCTGGGCACCATTTCACTACTAAATGCACCGTGGAATAAATGTCAAGTGATGGTGGAACACAAATAATCCCTTCTCAGAGAGAATTACTTTTCTGGCAAATACTGGGGAATAAATGCATCTTTAAAAAGCAATAACTTGTTAAACAGACACAGACACACACACAATCAGAACCCATTAAAGTCATTTAATGTGAGCTAGGGAAAAGTGTTTCTAAATCACATAATTATTTTAAGAGACAAAGACACATTTGCTTAAGCTGGTCCAAATCACTTTTAGGGAGGGAGGAGTGAGGGTTTGTATCTGCACCATTAAGTGCTTTGATTTCCTGCAGCTCACACCAGACTCTTGTTTTAATAGCATTAAACATATGAATATGTGATAATAAAATACAGGTGGTTTCCATGAGCTCTACCAACTTTCTCTGCCACAAAGGACAAATCATTGTTTCCTTTTTTATCTGTTTTAGTACTTCTTGGGTTTATATTTTTCTCTCTTTTGATTAATGCATGCAGCATCTTGGCTGCCTTAGAGGGCTGCTCCAGCAACCTGCTGTGACCAAACTCATCCCTCTGTGCTTAAATAAAATCCCAGCTACTTGACCTCAGTACTTATTGAACCACAAAGTAGGCTGTGTGGTCAGGAGAAAAATTAAGACAGACTCCTTTCTCCATGTCTTGATGAAACTCAGAGGATGGGGGGCTCTCGGGGGCTCTCAGGGGCTCTCAGCTTTGTGTCCTCTGGGTGGCTGCACTCCACTCTGAGCGGTGGTCCTGCACACAGTCACCCGTGCCATCCTGACACTGCCCAGCCCACCAAAACATCCCCCAGACCTGCTCATCACATGAAGCATCAGAAGATGGAACTTAGCATAGAAAGTCTCATTTCTAAATCCCAGTGGGGAATACTGAATCCGAGGGGATCCATTCCTTGCGTTTCTCAGTGCTGTTATTATCTAGGACTCCAGGAATGTGCTGTGCTTTGAGGGACACACTTGGGGCTGGGCTTGGCAGCCCTTTTTAGAGAATCACTGCATTCTTTGGGTTAAAATGGACCTTTAAAGGTTATCTAGTCCAACCCTCCTTCAGTGAACCAAGACATCTTCACCTAGTTCAGGTTGCTCAGAATCCCATCCAATCTGACCCTGAAAGTCACCAGAGATGGAGGGGGCTTCTACCACCTCTCTGGGCAACTGTTTCACATCCCTCATGGTAAAAAATGTCTTCCTCTTATCTAGTCTGTTTCCCTCTTTTAGTTTAAAATCTTTACTCCTTGTCCTGTCGCAAGGGATCCTGCTAAAATGATTGTCCCAATCTTTCTTACAGAGCCCCTTCTCGAGCTGCCTCTTCGGTAGTACCCAGCCCGTGGGGATAGGGTCGCGGGAATGGAGGGGGGGGACGGACGGAACCCGCCGGGCGCTTTCCGGCCCCTAGATGGAGCTCGGAGCTCGCCGTTCATACTGAGGTGGTCCCGCAAGGCTGGCGGTGGCGAGGCGTGCGAGGATGCTCGACGACAACTTTGCCGCCCCCTCCCCAGCACAGGGGCCAGTAGAAGGGCAGGGTGTCTCCCCCGCGCCTAACTCACCCGTGGATGCTGTGCTGGGTTAACACAGCCCATGCTAAGTGTGCATGTCTGGCCAGAGGAGTGGCCACCAGGCACCGCTTCACCGCGGCTGGTGTGAGCCATCCTGCAGCTTTGGCCAGCTCAGCAGGGCATTCTGCAGCGGATTCACCTGTGAAGGGGTAGTGCCATACATTCGCCGGGCAACACGGACCGCTTTGACTTTCGTTTGTCTCAAGGCAGTCATGCAAAGGGTTGCCTTGTGCCAGATTCCATCCTTTGGAGAAAACCTGGCGGCCAGGAGCCCTCTCTCCATCTGCTACAGAGAGACCTGAGGTTTCCAAAAAAAACATCCACAGGGCCTTTAAATAAAGGCAAATAAACAGGGGTGTATTGCTGAGACCGAAACAGGGGTGCATAAAGAAGGATCACAGGCTTGCAGCGCCATCTGTAACACTGCCAGGCAATACGTGTGCAGTTCTGATCACTCTGTCTCTTGTATGAAGGGCTTCTGCTCCCCTGATTCCACAAGGGACAGTTTGGGCCAAGCTACTCTCAGACACAAGGTTCCTCTGGGAAAAGAAGCAGGGCTGGAGTCAGGACTGACCTCTTGCAATCCCACTTGTTGACAAGGAAGGGAGACTGGCTCCCAAAATGCAGGAAATGTCCAGCAACAGGACACCACTCGAGTTCCTCACTTCTTGCCTCTTCTGGTGATGTTACAGGTGTGTCTCTGCCTGTCACTGGCCTTTCTCAGCCGTGGCTGTGGCCTGTTTCCCTGGGAGCTGGCACACACACTTGCACCCTGGGATCCTGGTGTGGGCTCTAAATCCCTTGCCTGATTGCTGCAAGCCTTCCTTCTATGCATCATGTACAGCATAGATTAAGGGTTTATATACTCTCAGATCCTCAAAGGACCAGGCCTGGAGGGAGACTGTGGGAATGATTGCTTCCCAGAGAGCACACCGTGCTCTGTGTCTCACCTCCTGCCTCTGGACAGGGTGGTGTGAGTCATGGCTGAGGAAGGTTTCAGACCTGTCATAACAACCGATAAGGTTTCCACGTTTGGTTTCACTCCATCCTGGAACGAGAGGCAGATCTCTTCAAGCATTTCCATGAGGACAGGAGGTGGTAGAGAATGCCATCTCCACAGATCCTTCACTTGCCTCTGCAAGTGGCCATGTTAGTGGGCAGGGTGGTGGTGGTAAGTCCCCTCTGTGACCTCAGGAGTCCCTCCAAAAACAAGAGAACACAACCTGGCAGTGGCAGAAACCCAACAGTGTTGCAAGTGTGGATAAAACTTCCCGGATCTTAATCCTGGAAGGAGGGCAGTGCCCTGGATACAGCCCAGCACCTACCTCCGTGCTCCATTCCTGTGTCACAGCCAGGACCTGTGTTTCAGAAGCAGCCTTACCATGTGACGTCTCAATTGCCCTGTGAGCCACTGCAGCACATGGCCCCCACAGACTGGGTATAGCTCTCCTCTGCCCAACCCAGACTCCTGCTGGACCAGGAGTTCCAGGTGCCCTGCTCTGCTCATCCCCATGCCCTGTGGGCTTGCAGACACTTGTACAGCTTGGTGTGCAGCTTTTGGAAGAGTGTCTTTCTGGTACATTGTGTCTTCCAGAGACATATTGGTGTTTGTCCTCTTCTCTCCCAGTCTAGCTTTGAAGGACCCTTCTTCTTGCCCAGGCTCTTAGAGCTCTCTTGTGAAAACAGCCACACAAGCTGGGGAGACTCTTAGCCCTGTGCAGAGGCCCAGCCACAACTCAGCACAGTGCACTTGTGCTCACTTCCTCACAGTGACCCTGAGCAAGCTCCTTGCACACCTGTACCTCTTTTTTTCCCTTTGGTGCTTCACAGCAGGGAGATCTTAGGATCAGAGCCTGCCTCTCAGTACATTACACACAATATAGCTGACAGCTCAGTCTTAATTCCACTGACGTTATTGCTGTCTACAATTACCTGAGGGGTGGTTGTGGCCAGGAGGAGGTTGCTCTCTTCTCTCAGGTGGCCAGTGCCAGAACGAGAGGACACAGCCTCAGGCTGTGCCAGGGGAGATTTAGGCTTGAGATGAGGAGAAAGTTCTTCACTGAGAGAGTCATTGGACACTGGAATGGGCTGCCTGGGGAGGTGGTGGAGTCGCCGTCCCTGGAGCTGTTCAAGGCAGGATTGGACGTGGCACTTGGTGCCATGGTCTAGCCTTGAGCTCTGTGGTAAAGGGTTGGACTTGATGATCTGTGAGGTCTCTTCCAACCCTGATGATACTGTGATACTGTGACCACCAGCATCATAAATGAAATGCTTTCCAGATAAAAACCCAAAGAGGAAGAGTCTGACCAGCCCTACCATGCATGGGCAGCAGTAGGTACCAATTGCTAAACAAAGTGACCTTCTAAGAATTTCCTCTTGTTGAGACAGGGAAGTCCCTGGAAAATGGAACTTTTCTCCATGTTTTCATCTTTGTACTGCTTCCCAACTGTACATGAGAGAAACGGATATATTGAGTGATATTTTTTAATCACTGCTTTGTTATTTTTAGGCGGCTGCACTCTAGGAAAGACAGACAGTTAACCGCTGCTCTCAGACCAGTGGGTTTACATTCTTTGCAGAAAACGAGTTTTCTCAAGCCTTGCTCATTCCTGCTCAAAAATCAGAGCAGGGACTCCACATCTATTTCTCCTCCTTTCATTTTTGCTCCAAAAGAAGAAAGAAAAAAGGTGACCGAGCTGAGGGTAAGTACAGAATTTCCAGCCCCAAGGAAGCCGCAGGGCAGGGACTTGCAGCTCTCAACAACAGACCATTCACACAGCTCCAGCATGGAACTTCAGCCAGAGGTTTGGTGAGTAATTATGAGGTACACAACTAAGAGTTGCTGGGCACAGCCCTGTGCTTACCAAGACTAGCTAAATAAGTAAATAAAAAGTAAATAACTAGCTAAGTAACTGAAGCAAGTAAGTAAATAAATCAACCCAAAAAAATCTAGACTTGAAACATGAAGATTTTTTTCAATGCCTTCAGAAAAAAAAAAAAATCTTTAAGTACAATTTTAAGTTTGGCTTGAATAAATGTATATAATGCATTAAAAAGCTACCAAAGTGACAAGGAGTTTCTGACCGATAGAAAGGAATAGAGCCAAAGAACCTCTTTCCTGATCTTGGAATCTTGGACAAGCACTGGCATATCGAACATATTTCCTGCTTTAGCAAAAGCAGAAATAATGATAACAACAGAATTTAAAAAATCAAGGTCCCAGCTAACCTCACAAATAAAACCTCTTCAGGCTGCCTCTGGTTTTGCAGGGTTTGACTCCAGTACAGTCTTGTGATAATCTATATCTTTGTGTGCTTTCCTTCTCCTTCTTTTACTCCTCTTTCTTCTTTTTTTCTTCTTTCTCCTTCTTCTTCTCCTTCTTCTTCTCTTTTTCTTTCTCCTTCTTCTTCTCTTTCTCCTTCTTCTTCTTCTCCTCCTCCTCCTTCTTCTCTTTCTCCTTCTTCTTCTCTTTCTCCTTCTTCTTCTTCTCCTCCTCCTCCTTCTTCTCTTTCTCCTTCTTCTTCTTCTCCTTCTTCTCATCCTTTTTCTTCTCTTTCTTCTTCTTCTTCTTCTCCTTTTCTCCTTTTTCTTCTTCTTCTTGTCCTT
This sequence comes from Pogoniulus pusillus, assembly GCF_015220805.1. Taxonomy (NCBI): domain Eukaryota; kingdom Metazoa; phylum Chordata; class Aves; order Piciformes; family Lybiidae; genus Pogoniulus; species Pogoniulus pusillus. The sequence goes on along the minus strand of NC_087269.1, from coordinate 14,252,927 downwards.
CTTCTCCTTTTCTCCTGTTTCTTCTTTTCCTCCTCCTCCTCTTCTTCTTCTTCTTCTCCTTTTCTCCTTCTTCTTCTTCTTCTTCTTCTTCTTCTTCTTCTTCTTCTTCTTCTTCTTCTTCTTCTTCTTCTTCTTCTTCTTCTCTCCTTTTTCTTCTTCTTCTCCTTTTCTCCTTTTTCTTCTTCTTCTTGTCCTTCTTCTTGTTGTCCTTCTTCTTCTTCTCCTTCTCCTTCTTCTTCTCCTTCTTCTCCTCCTTCTTTTTCTTCTTTTTTCTTCTTCTCCTTCTTCTTGTCCTTTTTCTTTTTCTTCTTCTCCTTTCTTCTTCTTCTTCTTCTTCTCCTTCTTCTTTTAATCCATGTTTTCTAAATTGATTTTTCTTCTCAAATCCAGACCTTTCTATTTAGAAAAAAATCTACCCAGGATATTGTGGCGATTCCAAATTTTGTCTCACAAATGTTTTCCAATGAGCAGCCACCGAAGCTTGCTGTTGCACAAAGAAATCAGTGTCACTCAGCCAGGCTGCTTCTGGCAGGGAGGGGGGGGGGGATGGGGGGGGGGGGGGGGGGGGGGGGGGGGGGATTAATTCAAAAAGCTCCAGCTGTCCCAGAACCCCAGACAGGGCTGGCTTTTTACTGTAACCCAAACAGTTTTCAGCAAAGCCATTTTCAGTTTTGTCAGTAAATTGGCTTTGTTTTTCTAGCCCAGGACAGCGTGGAAGCTGTGCTCCACAGTGAGGAGGGGGCTGCCTCGGCAGGGCTGGGGTCTGCCTGGTCCCGTGCCAGGTCAGCAGCCCTGGTTTTAAGCTTTTTTTGTTGCTTTTTTTTTTTTTTTTCCTAATGTGTTGGTTAATCAGAATTACCTCCAAAAATACTGTCCCAGTGAGATAATTAAAACAATCTGTTGTATGTGTGTTGCTAGCTTGAGAGCTTCCTTCTATTTATCAATGATACAAACTGTTTTAAGAGGACATGTCCACTTGCCTGGGTCTTCCTATAGCAGATGCCACATACAGGCAACTCTTCTGGATGCTGCTGCAGGATAAATAGTATTAAATATATAACACATGCCCCATAGATAGGGTAATGCAGCCCCCAAAAAGGTTGCATATGGTCCTTACAACTACTCACTCAGACACCGGGGCATGCGTGTACTGCAATGGGCCAAATGTGCTGGCCCATGCCCAGGAAAAAGCACAACTGCAGGCTCCATTCAAGGCGGGAGGTTCCAGCAAAGACCCTTCAGCCTTTCCCCAGGCCCATCCCTCTGCAGAGATATACCAACTGATCCTAGTTTGGATGACTCATGTGCTTAACTAATTGGCTAAATGGGGGCCAGACCTCTGGCTCCCTCCTGCCCACATAGTTTGCTGAGCTGGGACCAGACCCAGACAACCACAGCCTGTCCAGCTGGGCTTCATCTCTTCCAGCTCCACACAGATGTTTAATACTCTATTTCCTCATGCAAAGATGGTGCTTTTTTTCCCTCCAGATTTTGCCTTCAAAAGCTCAGCACATCCATAGCCAACCCGAAGTAATTGATAGCTCTTGGTCCCTGACAGAATTGGGGGTGATAGAGATGTGCGTGACCACAGCATGCTCTCTTGCTATGCCCATGGGCCTTTGGCTCTGAGCATCATACAAGCTTTCCCCCTCCAGCCCAAGTTCACTCTACCTTGGCCTGAATTTCCTAGACACAGGCAAACAGCAGAAAAACATTTCTTCTTAAACCCCATTTCACATTTGGGATTTGCTGTATTTTTAAGATAGCAGGAAGGGGGAAATTACTTTCAAGATATCTCAATGCAATTTTATTCCTATTCCCAAATAGGTATAATAGGAAAAAATTAAATCATCCTTCAGCCTGGTATGGATGGTCCCAGGTATGTCTGAGGTGATGTCTGCCTAGAAAACATATTGTTGTGTGTCATTTTTTCATGTCATTACTTAGCAACTTAATTTCGTCCTATTTTAGGCAGCTTTTATTTTCTAGGTGCAGATCATCATGTTAAAACCCAGGAAGTACATACACAGATATCAAAACTACCTCTTGCCACTAAAGGGATTTTTAAAGTGAATCCAGGAGAAATATTTTAACAGAAGTCCCTTCCAGAAAGAATAGTTCCAGGGACAAGAAAGTCTGTGCAGCTATTTTTCTGGTTCAAATATTATATATATTGTCATTTCATATCAAGTTTGGGTTGGTTTTCCTTTTGGTATATTTTGTTTTCCCCCTTCCCTTTTGGTCACCTTCTTTTGATTTCAGTTTGGTTTGGGTTTTTTTTTTATAACTGGAAAGATTGATAAGAAAAGGAGGAAGTCAACGATTTCATGAACAAGGTGCCTCTAACCCACATGCCCTCGAAAGTGCATTATCATACATTCAGCTTCACTGGAGAACATTTTGGAATATGAGCTGAATAATGTGGATATTATAAAATGCCTGTCTCAGAATTAAATTTTAAGATATTGATGTGTCATAATAATAAAATAGAAAACACTTTTAATATCAGCAGTGAGCTCCATCGTCCTTTTTTTCCCTTTCTTTTTAAATTGTTTTGAGATTGTTTGGGTTTGTTGTTTTTTTCTTCTCTTGAAAACAAAAATGTACACCATAATAGACTGTAAACCACTGAAGATTTGGACACAACAATGCCTCCTGGAAGAGTAAGCCCTAAGCCTGGCATTATCTTTGTAGCTGAAGCTGGGCATACATTAAAAATTTAGCTTAGCCAGTCTCTAAAAATCTGTCTGTGGGGAAAAAACTCAGGCAAAATGATTCTGTGAAAATTACCATAGAAAACACGTACAAAGGATTTTGTTTTAGCAAGTTTTGAGGCATATCTTTTAAATATATCTCCAAATATGTGTGCTTTCTGTATTTGCTCTTATTTTCATTAGTTTTATCTTTTTTCTTTCTTTTTCTTTCTTTCTTTCTTTTTTGTCTTTTCATCTCTCTATCACTGCAGATATATCTCTGCTTGCTCACACATTGGACTGCAGGATGGGAACATTTTCAGCCTGACCCTGTAATAACACATTTTGGATAAAGCAGACTACTCATATGTTCCCCTTAACAAGCTCCCCAGCAGTGCTGCACCCAGAGGACTCAGCTTACAAAAGCACTGTCAAACACCAGGTATCAAAAGCTCAGACTGTTTTGTCACCCAGCTCTTGCACAGCAGCCAGTCTCCCAAGGTCTTGTCACAAGTTTCCTGCCTGTGGCTCCTGCCCCGCTGCCCTTTTCGGTCCTCTTCTTCAACATCTTATACCCTGTAATTCCCAGTGCTTGAAGGAAACACTAGGCTGAAGTGAACCCAGGTTCCTCCAAGGAAGCCAACGAGTGTTTTCTCACCTGGTCAGTTTTCCTCTGAGAGGCTTGTCTGCCTGAGGACAACAGCCCCGAACGAGGCTGAGGAGAGGGTCCCTAGAATAGTTCCCTGCGAGGCTGTCTCTCAAATGTACACCTGGACATTTCTTCATGCTCAGATTCCCCTTTCCATATATATTTTCAGACACAAACATCTCTAGCCCCACTTGGCCCAGACAAGACCCCACTCCAAGGTCTCATTCAATAAACTATTCCCAATGAGTGTAAGGCCAAACCCTTGCACGATTCCTGCCACCTCCAGCAAGCTTCCAGAAGGGCAGCAATTAGAGAAGCTCCTAAACGCTAAGTTGAAGCATGAAAATGTCTAAAGCACTGGGGACTAAAACACAGCAAATTACCTCTGGAGCTTCCAAAGTCAAGAGTACCCAAGCAAAGTCAAATGGAAATGATAACTCTATTTTCACTTTAAACAAATACCAGAGGCTTCAACATTAGCTGTAAGATACTGTCTCCTCTCAGGCAACTAATAGACAGTGAAGAACAAGGCTTTAAATGATTTATTCCATACCCTGGAGGGTTTTTTCTTTCTTTCTTTTTTGTTGTTTTTTTTTCCACATAAATTACACAAGCACTTTATAAAATGAATACACAGAAACCACTTTATAAGTGCATAACTTAAAAACAAAACAAAACCAAAACCAAAACAAACCAGAACGAGTGCCTTTGAAAATCTCACTCAAAATAGGTTTTCTGATCGTTTGTACTTGCTGCTTAAATTGGCAGTGCTGATTCAGATTATAAGTAAATGAAAAATATATACTGTGTATATATATATATCTATATACTCCTGGCATTTGCTATAAGAAGTGCTTTGTTTAATTGTGTCTCATTCCCGCAGTACAATTAAAGATAAAACTAAGTTAGAGCAGGTGAGAGTGAAATCAACTGTTGTGCCATCAGGAATTACCTTCTAAAGGGAAAGAGATAAAATAAAACATTAGGATGACATTTTGCAGATGATATGGAAACAACCCGTGGAAAGAAACTGTGTTACCCCTGTAAACTGCCACCAAGGTCTTCTCGTTATTAAAATACACACTGACAGACACAAAGTCCGTGGCAGTTGGGGACAGACTGGGGGTCTTCATACAATTGAGATATCATATTTACCGTCCTCGGGAGTCTGTCAGATCCTTCTCCAATTCTCTCCTCGCAAGAAAAAACTAATGAAAAAGGGAAGGAGAGATGGTGACGTGAGATCAGAAGGGTTCCCGTCTGTTGCAAGCAGAAATTGCTGCTGTTTCCTCCGTTTGTTGCATCCCTGGACGTCTCCAGTGTGGATGGCCCGGGGAGGATCACAGCATACAGGCGCTTTCCAGGCAGCCTCCTCCCTTTGTTTCGAGCCATCAGTCCAAAGTATACATATACATACATATATATACACACTTCATATATATCTATGGATATATAAAGGTGACCCCAGGCTTTCCACTGCTACCAGCAGAATCCAAAGGAAGTTTTCTCTATCCTAGCTGAGTGAACACCGATGGCCATGTCTGGCAGGGCTGGGCTTTTGTCTGGCAGCACATCAGCAAGTTCATGGTGGGCACTGGAGCCTTGCAAGAGAACAAAGGGGTTGGGAGGTGGTGAGATGTCACTGCTCCAGCAACCCCACATGTGGGAAGAGTTTTTGGAGTGTTTTCCTTTCCTTTCAGTCCTCATGAAGAGTTTCCCCAGACAAACACGTGGGATGCACAGGTGGCCAGAGGACCACGGTGGGAAACAGGATGCCACAGGTCCCAACCAAGGGACAGCTCCACCAGCAAAGAGTGCATGTGCTGCCAGTGGGTGCTAGCCTTATTCACAAGCAGAGGCAACAGTGGTGACACTGGTGATCTTGGTAGAGTCATCGGACCAAGGCTGGAGGTTCTGCAGGGCGAAGAGAGAGGAGTTATGGACACAGATGGGGTCTGCTTGGATGGGCTGGTTGATGGTTTTTTGGAAGGCTTCCTGCTGCAGCTGCATGAGGATGCGATTCGCTTGCTGCCGTTCAGCCTCTCGCTCCTCTGCTGTCTGCCTCCTAGGAAAGAAGAGTGGTTAGGGGGACCCAAGGGGCCAAAGGAGGACTATCTCTGAAGAGAATAAGTTGTGCTGGGTGCCTAGGGATGGGAAGCTTAGGAAAAGAAGGTGCAAAGCCACAGCATGATCACATATCCTGTGAACAAACTGCCAGTTAATCCCATAAATTGAGGACTGAGGACGTCTGTCTCATTAGCACAAGTAAAAAATGCTCTGACCAAAGACAGCCAGGAGCAAACCACAGCTCTGGTTTATTTTATGCCCATGGGAAAAATCCAAAGAGACCCAAAACACCCAAAGGGGCACACAATGGGTTTGCAAAAGATGTGATATCCTGCAAACATGTTCTGTGCCCCACAGTGAGAGCAAAGCATGAGAGCCATGTCCCATAAAGGTAAGAAATCACTGACTGGTAGTGCCACACGGCTGGAAGACAAGAAATGTCACCCTGGGCATCCTATGCTCAGCACCCTGGTCTGCCATCTGCTCTGCCAGGCTGCGGTAGCCAGCTGTTGAGAGTCTGGGTGAAGGCAACAACATGCCCATGGCAGGCAGGGTGGAAAAAAATATCAACAGATTGTTGGCTAAACACTAGAAACACATTTTTTAGCATTGAGAAGACTCAAAGTTCAGAATAAACTTCCTGGATAGGGTGAATGAAGACATTTTTAAGAACAGGTCAGACACATGTCTGTCTAAAATGACACTGGTAGAGCTGATCTTGATGACGTGGGGATTAGGAGGTCTGCAGGGATCCTTTCCAGTGCTGGCAGAGTCTCAGCTTTGGACTCTCTGTGAGGAGGGAATGTGATAGGTAGAAATGGCCTGAATGCAGTTAAACTCACAATGAAAATCTCACTCTCCTCCTTGCATGGATGGTGGGTCAGTCTGGAGGCAGAAGCCTGCAGTCATCTCTACTTTCACTGGCGAACATCACTTGGCACCTCCAGTGATGCTGCTGAGAAAACCTGGAGGCAGCTCATAGTGCCAGGATCATCCCAAGTGCGCTTCCTCCCTCGCTCACATCCCCAGGCCCTGCTGATGCTGTCCCAGCAGCTTCAATGAATCAGTGACAAAGGAAGCAGCAGCTTTTTAATTTAGCAACTCATGGGGATGTGAGATGTCTCATCTTTGGCTGCAGGGATTGGGAGTGGCAGCTCCAAGCTCTGTGGTGACATCTTGGAGTGCAAGGCAGTGGATCTCTGATTCCCTCCTGGACAAGCAGTTGAGGGAAGATTGTGGGCAAGGTGCCTCTGGGACACTCAAGCCTCCAGGCATGCAGCCAGTGCTCTTACCCGGGGGGCAGGTAGCTCTGGGCTCAGTCCCTGCTCTAATCACTGTGTCAACATCTCACATTAAACATCCTGGAGAGAGAAGGATCAGAGCAGCACGGGAGTGGCTCTGTCTCTATGAATATTTAATGACTCCTTGCACAATGAAGAGATGCTCTGGGAGGAGGGAGATGAACGTCCAGGGTGGTCAGAACTATGGTGTCTTGATCTCCCTGCTCCCAAATATCTCTCTGCTTCAAGCAGCTAGTTCATTCATTCTGCCATGCCAGGCTGGTATTTCCAGGTTTAGATCCATCTTGAAGGAACTAAACTTCGATGTCCATGTCTCAAGTAGGAGCATTAATCTGAGGAGGGGATCACCTCACTACTCCAGAGGCACCCAAGCAAGGGGCAGATGCAAGACTCTCCCCCATAGCCCGCATTTATTTAAGCTGTTAAATCCCTCAGAGGGCTTAAAGCAACTCTCTATTCTCAGATACTACCCACTGCTGAACCCAAGATGTGTCTGCAATTGGTTCCTTCCAGCATCCACTACTTTGGGCACCACTCAAAGCCTACTGGGCTGTGCAGGGACCTGGGATGCACAGCCAGGCATGCTATACACCAGGATGCTCATGTCTCAAACACAACATCCAACATGCTCAGATGCAAAAAAAGCAGAGCTTACAAGCCTGTATTCCCCTGGCTCAGGCCAGTGGAGATTCTCCTATGTCCAATACCATGGCTGAGTAAAGCCAGGGTTGTTTTTTTTTCCTCATTATCCATCTATTTTTTGTGAAACATATGAATAGGTTTGCACCCTCTTCTCCACCAAAGGGAACTGAACCTAACCAAAAAATGCAAAGAGTATTGACATACAGACGGAGAACCAACCAAGCCACATTTGCCTCACTTCCTTAGGAAACCAGGTTAGAAGACACGGCTGACCCTGTTTTGCAAGCCATGGCAGGAGTGTTCCTCCTTCAGGACCCTTCTAGATAGGAACACACTCTGGCTGGACACTTTCTGGCACTTGGGGAGCTGCTCTTCCACAGGCTATTTAGGGAAGGGCTTACAGAGAGGAATTCACCCACACTCTTCATTTAAACTCCCTTGACGTACGTTTTTTTATCCAATCCCGGCATCCTCAGGCAATCACTGTTCCGTTCTCCCCTGGGGAGGTCACAGAGAAGTCCTTTTCCCCCACCCTAAAGAAGCTTACTGCCTGCTTGCACCCCTGTGCTCAGTACCCAGCAACACTTCCCTTCTCTGATCTGCCAGGGGAGCTGCCGCAGGGTGCCTGTTCCCAGCCCGGGGTAAATCAGGGCGTGTTCCTAGGTGTGGGGTGCCTCCCCTGGAGACGCACCGGGAAGCTGCAGCCTGGGAGAGAGAGCGTCACCGGGGAGGCTTGGAGCGAGCGCGGTCTCTTCCTCTCCTGCCTGGCTTTACCGGCACTCCCAGCAGGAGGAAGAGCTTTTAAATACTGGCAAGGAGGTGCCGTGAACCCGTGGGGGCGGAAATCTGCGCGTTATGCAGAGCGCGATACCCTGGCAGCCCCGGCTGCAGGATCTGGCCCGGGCTGCGCTCCCACACCGCGGTGCGGCCCTGCGCAGAGACCTAGGATCTGGCTGCCTCAGCGGCTCCGGGCTGCGGCCCCCGGCCATCTCTGCCGGGCCGAGTGCTCCCGACAGCTACCGCCAGGGAAACGGGCACCGGAACCGCTGCATCCTCTGAGACACCGACGCTACCGCCTGCACCCACCGCACGTCCTCCCGCACGACACACACGAGTGTGCACGCAGAAGTTCATGTACATCGCCTCTGTGCACCCCCACTCGCGGGCAAAGTCAGTGTGTGCACGCAGTACACTCATCCCACACACGCACCCATGCACGGACGTCTGGCTTGCACGCACCCCCCACGCGTGCTCACACACACATGCTGCAGGCGGGCGCACCCACGGGGCCGTGACCTTCATCTGACAAGAGGCACGCACACCTTGTGGAGTTTTACACGCAGGCTCAGCCTGCACACACATAGGCTGCATGCATGCACACGCCAAGCATATACACATGCGGCCTACACGCTCCCCCCGTGTGAGTGTCCGCACACACACATGCGTGACTCCCCTCTGCGTGCTGCTGGCAGGGCTCGAAGCCTCACTTGCAGCCACCACTGCCCCTGGCAAAGCTGATGGCAGTAGGGGCTGGTCTCCCAGAGCTAGACCACCACCCATGCCCCGGACCCCCTAAGCCTCCCAGCTCCTCACCTCCACTTGGTGCGCCTGTTCTGGAACCAGGTCTTCACCTGAGCGTCCGTCATCTTGAGGGCCTTGGCCAGGGCAGCGCGCTCGGCCGAGGCCAAATACTTCTGCCGGTGGAAGCGCTTCTCTAGCTCGCAGATCTGCAAACGAGTGAAGGAGGTGCGCGGCTTCTTCTTCTTGGGGGGCGTGCGGTTCTGGTAGGGGTGACCTATACGGCGTGTTACAGTGAAGGGTGAGAGGGCCACTGGGGGGAACAGGGGAGGAGGGGGGATGAGAGGTGAAGAAGCAAGCAGTGATACATCAGCAGAGGGGCTCCCGGGCGCTGGACTAGGGACTCCCCCACCCGCCACCGCTGCGAAGCCTCCGCTTTTCCCCGCCAACAGGCTGCAAAATCGCGGCGGCGGACCCGTTGCCTTCCCCGGGTGCTGCGGGCACCGGCCGGGCACCGCTCGACTTTGGCGGCGGGGCATACGGCCGTTTGCCAGGCGAAGCGCCGTGGGGACAGAGTGGGCAGCTGGGCCGGAGCTCCGCGCACCATCCGAGCCGGCCTCGGTTTAATGTCGTTTGGCCGCTGTGGAACCGCCGCCGTGCTTGGCCCCAGCGGGAAATAAGTTCCCGGAATAAAAACAAGAGTTGCGATTCCTTGTTGAGTTGGCTTGTTTAAAATAATACTTTTGTTGTTTTCGGTCTTTTTTTTCTTGCCTTCTTTCTTTCTTTTATTATTTTCCCCACGGGGGAAAAAAAAAAGAGAAAAAAACGAAGAAGACAGTTAAAACTGGCGGGGCAGGGAAGAGATTTCGTCAAATTCGGCCCCGTGACTACCCGGGGAATGGCTCGTTCGTTCAGACACGGCCGTGCCGGAGCCAAACGCCGTCGGGGCGAAATTAAACATCGATTTGAGAAAATCGAGCTTCGTGTTCCACCCTCGGGAAGAGGAACGGGAACTTTTTTTTTTTTCCGTTGCAATTTATTTCTTTCTTTTGCTTGTTTGTTTGATTGGTTTTTTGTTTTTTTTTGGTCGTTTTTTGTTTGTTTGGTTTGATATGGGTTTTGATGATGATTATTATTATTATTTTACTTTTGCTTTGATTGTTTGGTTGGATGATTTTGTGGTTTGTTTTCTTTTTTTTTTCTTTTTTTTTTTTTTGTTGGTTGGTTGGGTTTGGGTTTATTATTATTATTTGGCCCCCTTTTTAGGTTGTTAGAGCTCTTGCTTTGTTTGCGCTGAAAGACGAGACCAGATACACCTGGAAACAGCCATGGGTCCGGGAAGCGGCTCCAGCCCGAGCTCAGCTCTGCTCTGCTCAGGGTTACAAGAAGTCCTTTCGCAGGGGCAAAGCTGAGCTGAAATCCGCAGCCGGAGAAGACCATCTCGGTTACGGGACGCACGGGGAAACCAACCCTAAAACGGCCGGTGACGGGGCGGCCTTCCCGGGAGGGCGAGGATCGGGGCCGCCGGCCTCTTTTCCCGCCGTGCCGGGCTCTGTCTCAAAATAACCATGTTTTAAAGGAAACTTTCTCTAGGTGTTGGATCCAACATCTGGAGTGTGGGTGGCAGAGAGTGAACAGCAGCTCCCGGGGCTTGCGGGAATCTGTCGAGTTGGCCACCCCGTTTCCTCCCTGTCAGTCTTTGCAGGGCCACATCCCCGGGAGGAAAAAAAAAGACTAAACCAAAACTCAAAAAACTGCAACAGAAAAAAACACACAAAAAAACCCTCAACAAATCAGCGAAACAGCAAGGAACAACACAAATTAAAATAACAATAATTAAAAACACAAACCACGAAATAAATTCATAAACCCACAAACTTCAAAATTAAAAAACAACCAACCAAAACACTCTACACCCTAAACATTTAGAAGGGAGTGAATGTGCCTGATTTTCCACCTTTTCTTGCTTGTGGCCTTCTCCAGTCCCTACTTCCCAGGGACATTCAGGCCGTTCTCTTCACAGGAGGCCGTATTCTGCTTTCCCTTGTGGGTACCGACTGCCATAGCGAGGAAGGGAGTAGGACGGCGGGAGCAGGATAGAAGGGGAAGGGTTGTCCCGCTGGTCCGACTCACCTGTGAACCTGTCTTTTGTGTACCGCCTGTTGCTCTCCATCCAGGGAAAGGTGAGCCCAGTGAGACTGTTCATGCCGTTCACCGCCGGCACGGCGGCGGAGAGGGGCTGGTGCACGCCGCCGGCTACCGGACGATGGGCCGGAACGCGGATCACACCCCCGGCCGAGCTCAAAGTGTTGCCGTTCATGCTCACCGCCATGTTCACGTTGTAGGAGCCGGGCAGGCCGCCCATGCTACAGGAGGTGCCGGTGTAGGCGCCAGCAGACCCGCTGCTCGCCCCATAGCCACCCGTGACCGTGTTGTAGGCGCTGCCCACAATGCAGCCCAGCCCGTAGTCCGCCGAGTCCTGCAGCCGGGGGTGCGAGACCATGCAGCTGCCCGGCTCCGACGTGTTGAGGATCTGGTCGATGCCGAAGCTGATGGGCTCGGCTTGGCCCTGATGCAGGTGGTGTGCTCCGAGGTGCTCCATGGAACTGCCGCCCGTCCCCGGCAACGGAGCCGCGCACAACGCCCTGGGGCACGGGGGTCGGACCTCCACCCCGAGCAGGGCAGCGCAGCCCGGCACCGTCCCGGTACAGGTCAGAGGATCCTCGCACAGAGGGGACACGCCGGCTACTCGCTCATTCCCATAGCACGGGGGTCGTGCACCCCAAGACAGCTCGGCAGAGCCACGCACAGCAGGAACACGGTAGCCACACGCTCAGCCCCAGGAGCCAACAGCAGAGCCATACGCGACAGAGGCGCGGGAGCCAAACAACTCCGCTGCCCGGGACACGGCAGCGCTGCCCAGCCCAGGCCTAGGAGCTGCACACTCGGGACACAGCCGTGGCACACTCTCTCACAGCAGCCTCCGGGAAGGAGATCCCCACACACTCACCCACGCACCCCGCTCCCGATGAGAGCCAGCAACCCCCACACCTCCAAGGCGTAACCACCTGGCCAGGCGCGGCTCACCCAAGACACAACCACATAGGAAGGTGCCCGGGAAACCCTCGCTGCCGCGGGCGGTGGGCAGCCAGGAGCCCCGCGGAGTGGCGCGGAGCGAAGCGCGACGGAGTGCGAGAGCCCCACTTGCCCATCAATCACGCTAGCCAAGGCCTGCTGCACCCGGGCCCTCACTCTCCATTGGCTGGATGCTGAAAGGAGCCGAGTGAATGACAGCAGAGAAGAGCACAGGAGAAAGAGTTTCTTCTTCCCCGGCTTCCTCTCATCCACCCCACCCCCTTAAAAAAAAACTCACCACCGAGCTCAGCTTTATAAGGTGGTGTACACAGTGCATTGGGATGGCTAAAGGAGCAGCAGGCACTGGGTGGTAGAAGTTTTTGTCTCAGTTGTTAGCCATGGGATGCGGGGTACAGGGACTGTGCATCCTTTAGACTGCCAGGGAGGCCTGGGTGAGGGCTGAAGCAGGAGAATCCCCTGCTGAGGATCCCAAACATAACCGTGTCGCTTTTCTCCAAAGAGATGTCCTCAGTTTCCAAAGTTGGCACTTGTCTAAAAGCCGCCGAGGATGAGGACGCCAGAATGCGGGACACAAAGGCAGTCAGAAGGGGCTCTGTCGGTGCCCAAGCTCTTGGAGGGGGTGTCATGGGAGAAGGCGATTTGTGCTTGGGGCACACCTTCCCACCGAAAACCGGGGAGGGGCTCATGCTCCCGGGACGAAAGCAGGCCTCAGCTGCTCCCCACGAGGCCAGGGCTGAACGGGACATCCGCTGCCCCGAGCTCTGCCGGCCTCCTCCATGGGGAGATGACTGTTTGCGTTAAAATAAATACACACATTTAAAGGGGGAAAAAAGGAAAGCCACGCTCGTCATTTGCTGCTAAAGCTGCCTGGTCCCGGCCTGCCCCTGCTCCCGCTTCGCTCAGACGGGAGGGGTCAGAGCCGCCGGTGGGGCGGGGGCACGACCAGCTCCTACCCACTCCACGCCTGCCAACAAGCTCTGCCCCACGCGGCCCGATGCTGCCGGCCGCGGGATGGAGGGTTTCCCGGGTGGTTTGCGCTTTGTCGGGCCCGGCACCCTGCTCCGTCCCCCCAGCTCCTCTCTGGAGCCGACCTGACTGGCCCCGTCGTCCTGGGCGGGGGCAAACGCTGCCGTGGTTTAGTGCCTAGGGGTTGGCCATGAGCGTCCGCAGGACAGCCTGCTCAGGGGCATCTGACAAACACACCGTCAGAGAAAGTCTTGCTCGTGCACTCAGGTCCACCTCCTCATCCACTGTCAGAAATATTGGCCCATCCACATCCTTCCAGCCCCGTGGAATTTCGTGGCCTCACCCTCATAAAGATGTACACACACTCACAAACACCCCCATGAGCTCATAGGCGCCAGTGCTGCCATGCAGCTTCACACATTTCCACAACCACTCCAATTCTCACGGACACTTAACATCCTCCTTGCACCCACGCAAGTTCACACCTACACATTCTCACAGTTTCGTGGCCACGTGCATTCAGCCAAGCACATTCACTCACACAACATGCATTAACGCACCCCTACACCTGTGCATTCAGACACTCCCAGGTACATACACTCACACTCTCATTGTTGCGGGTTCATAGGTATTTGTGGGTTCTTGCTGACCTCACTACAGCCATAACCCTGCTATGATGCCCCAATACCCACCACTATCACTGCACCCACCACCATGGCTCCACAGTAAGAAGGACACCAGAAGTACAGTGGGCAGCAGTACCTCACAGGCGCCCCTCAGCCCCATGCCCAGTCGGTGCCCGGTCAGCCTTCTTCCCCCCGCGCCGCCCAGCCCTGCCTGCCGGGGTCAGGTTTCCTCCGCTCAGTGTACCTGCCTCAGTTCTTGACTTCTGAACTCTTCAGGGAACTCGCTGGCGCCAGCTCCATCAACCAGAGTCCTTGTGGTTAGGAGGAGATGGGAGGGGAGGGAACGAGGGCTGGGGCCAGCCAGGGCCGAGAGACTGCACTCGGGCAGGGTCCTTCTCATCGCTATAGGCAGCAGCTGCTTCTACATTTCTCCGGGACCAGCCTGGGTTTCTTACCCAACCCCTTCATACATGGGGAACATGGGCCAGTGCCTGCTCACCAGCTCTGAACATATGAGGTTGTCTCCACAGGGAAATGGAAAAGCACATCATGCCAGTTCTGCACAGTGCTCTAGTCCCCACCAGTAAGCTCTAACATCCAGTGAGACTCAGCTCTGCTACTGAGACCTGGGGGATGCCCTCTCCCCTGTAAATGGCACAACCATTTGATGCTGCTTGCACATCCATGAGGTCTCAGCTGATGCCAGGCAAAGCCTCCAGCCTTCCCTGCACCAGAGATCTCTCAGGCTGAACAGATGCCAAGGGCCCCAGAGGGACTGGCCCCAGGAAATCACAAGGTCACTACCAGTATGTCAGGCAGGCTAACGTGGGTCACAGTGCCCAGCTGCTCAGCCCAGGAGTCATGGGACAATAAAAGCTCTTCGTCAGGAGACAGATTACAGGTAAGTAGAGCCTTTCTCTGCCCAGGGCCCAGTGGCAACAAAGGAAAAGAGCAGGCAGGGATAGGTCTCAACTGGGATTCTAGACTTTAGATGGGGATTATTGATGTGGTTTGTGATAATGTGTAAACCCAGGATTTAATCCCTGCACAAGCTACAGACCTCACCTGCAGCCTTGGAAAAGCCATGCAACTCCTGGCATTGGAAGTTTGGGCACTGCATGCCTAAGCTCAGAGCTGGTTCATATGCTTCTGTTCAAATCGCTCCTGGCCTCAGATTTCTCTTGGACTGGGGCTTGAGCAATGCTACAGAGCAGGGTTATGAAGTAGCCTGTCTCCTGAGAACTGGCAATTGATTTACAGCCTTTGAATCCATCTCCCTAAGTCTGGGGCTAAAGAAGACTTTAGTCCTCTAGGAAGATATGCCCTATTGCAAGCTCATACATCTGGACATGAGGTCAAATCTTGGTACTTTCAGGTTCACATCCCAACAATAGAGTTTACAAGGGCCAGCAACTGCTTCAAGCTGCATCTGATGATCTTACAAATGGATCCCTGAGGTGAAGGGCAGAGGCGCCTCAGTCCAGTCAGCTCTGCCCCAACTGGCATCCTCTCATCTGCCAAGGGCTGGATTAATCCATTTTTGCTAGTGCTCAGGACATCAGGTCCTGCAAGAAATAACTCAGAGATCTAAGCAAAGTCCATGGAAACACATCCTCAGATATTTGCTCAAAGAGCTATTTAGGGCAATGAAGTTTCTTTCCTGGCTAGAGAAATCGTTTTCTGCAGGAAGCATCAACAAGCTGCATCAGCCTTCTTTGGGGATGGAAGAAAGCCTCCAAAGCAGGAGCACCAATCTGTTGCAAAATCAGTACACTGAGAAGGCCAGTGCCCTTGGTCTCTGCATCTTTAGAATGGCTCATACCCTCCAAGCACCCACAGACACTTACATATTTCTTCCAGTCTTGAAACTTTTGTTCCTCCTTCACCTGCCCCATGCAGCTGCGGGGACAGGCTCAACTCCAAAGTGTGTGTGGGGGTGGGGTGGGGGTGGGGGGTGTCAATTCTGCCCCAGCTGAGTTTTGGGGCTCTGGTATATCCATGCTAGGAGATGGCAGTAGAGACAAGGGCTCTTCACTTACTACATTAGGCTCCTCTTTCCCTCCCACGAAGGCCTGCGGATAGTCTCTCAGATTCTCTAATTGATCGGGTACATCTGCCTCCAGCTATCAGAGAGGGACAGCCCATCCAGGGCCTGACCTCCACCCTCCGCTTCCCTTCCCTTCTGCTTTGCTGCCTTTCCAGGATTCCCCCTCGCTGCTGAGCACTTCTACATCTTGGGGCTCCCGGGAGCTCAAGACCACAAGCTGCCTCTCTGCCTCGCAGCTGCTGGCCGGGGAGACTGCTGCGAACCACAAGCACTCCTGCAGGGACCAGGAACAAATGTGGCATGTCTGGGACCTTGGCAAGGTCCTAGCAAAACGCACCAGGTTTGCTCTTAACCCTGCGCTTTGAGCACTGCTTCCTGGAACCTGTGAAAGCTTCCCATTTTCCTAAAAGGACAGTAAACGACCCTGCTGCAGGCAGGTGTACGAGGACAAGCACACCTTCACCCTGCCAGCAAAAGGATGCACCCCGACTCCTTCCCTTCCTCGCCTCTTAATTCGTTTCGTTCATCGGGCTGGGGGCTCACCAAACCTCGGATGACTATTAACTCTCTCTGACGTCCGTCACCTCCCTCAGCTCTTTCTGTCCCGACGCCTGTGAAATTAATCACGGCAGAGAAGCCGGTGCCATGGGGGCTCAGGCTGGCCACAAAGCCCCGCCGAGCAAACTCCGTCGATCCCTGAGCAGCCAGATGCGGTCCACACTGTTGCTGGGACTCTGCCTCTCGGTGCTGCCGCCCTCACCGAGTTATGTCGCAAGTGTCGCGACAGCTGTCGACAGCGAAGCTTGGTTAGTCCCGCACCAACAAACGGGCCTCCCACGGCGGTGAGAGCTTCCCGAAGCGAATTCTCGTTTCCCGCAATTCCTATGGAGAGCTACCCCGTAGGGACAGCCCCCGAAGCTCCCCGCCCCGTCGCGGTGGCTCTTCTTTGGCCCCGCGTCCGCGGGAAGGACGGGCAGTGCTTCTTTTCCGCGCCTTAAAAGCAATTAACACCATTTGGGGAATTTTTAATTGCTCTATAAAGCACGCTGTAAATAATTATTCCCAGCTCTGTTGATCCCTCGAATCCACACTGACAGTTGTAATTTATGGCTTTGGAAACATGGCCCCTTGCATTCAGCATAACTCCTTATTACAGTAATGACTTAGCGCCGCTGCACTTAATGAGTATAAAGTGCCCGGCGCAGCGGGAGCGGGCAGGAGCCGCAGCATCGCACGAACTTCGCCTGCAACAATATTTCTCCCCTTTATGGTTACAAACGACCCAGGGGTTACGAGTGAACAGGCTGGGGAAGGAGCGGCGTAGCCGGGGGAGAGCGGGCCCGGGCGAGGAATAGGGCCGCCTCCGGCTCTGTTAACAACACCTCCCGGGGGCAGTTGTTATCTACCCAAAATAAGTATTTAGGGCAGCTGGCAAACTACCTCTCTCATCCTTGTAGTTGCTGGCTGCCTGGAGAAAATGGTTTCACGAGAGAGAAGAGAACGGTCGCAACTCGTCGCACCTAGCTAGAGTCGCAGGCAATGCGGATGCCGCGGAGCTGCGAAGAGCAGGTCGGATGCATAAAACCCTTCAGCCATCCGTGTACCTCCCGCTGCCCCGGGTTCTGTGCAACAGGCCGGGGGGGGGGGGTCCTCACTCCTCTCGGGCCCTCCGGCCGAGGGTATTCGCGGGAGGGAGTAGCGGGGTGGTGGCCTGTGGGGACTAAAGTGCCCGGAGGCGCTCCATGAATATTCAATGTCGCCGTTTGCCGGAGGAGCATCTGCTAATAAATTATTGGTTCTGCGGCACCAGACACTCTCTCCACCGTACAGAAATGCGTGTAATCCCATTAGCCCCCTCCTCTTGGCCACCCGCCCCGCACCAGGCCCTCTAATGAACGGCGTCTGGCCGCCACCCCCGAGGGCACCGACAGCAGCGGGGGACACGGGGAGCTCTGCCCCGTTATTAACTTCCAGCTTAATTACACTCTCCGTGCCAGTTAATAAAGCCGTGCGGTCAGAGAGCAGGCGTCGGACGGGCTCCCGCGTTCTCCCCCCACCTATTTCCTCTGCAAGACACTGACTCCCAAGCCAGCCAGATCTGTCGCGACACAGAGGGTGGCAGTAGTGATATTGCCCCTATCCTGAAGGTCCTGTGCGCCCATGTGGCTGCCACCCGGGCGCGGCTGCTGGCAGCTGCCTCGGTTGTTCGCTCACCAAGGGAGTGGAGGCCGCTTTTGTCTCCTGCCGACCCCGAGCCCCAGGCCTTTTCTCCACCAGACAAAGTCCTGTTTTGCCAACAGATTTGTGTCTCTATCCTTTCCGTGTGTCCCTCCCCGTCCCTGTGTCCCCCGTGTCCCTCCCTCCCCCCCGCCCCCCACTTTTTAAACGCAGACCTCGGGGGCAAGGGCGCAGGCAGACCCCGGGCAGGCAGCCGGCACGCCCCGTCGTCTCCGCTAACAGAGGCGCTTTCACTAATGAACAACAAGATCCAGTGATAATGGTCTTAATTATAGTAAACATTGTTACGGGCTTAGCTATAAAAGCCTCAAAATCCTCCCCGGTAAATCCTCTCGTTTATTTATTTTACTATTTTCCCCTCTTCCTCTCCCCGAGGTTAATTATCACGCAAAAAGCAAATACAAAATACAGCGAAACCAACGGGTAAACTTAACTCTAATTTGTTACTGTTTGTATTAACCTTTGGAGAGGAGGGCCGGGCAGGAGGGGCAGTCCCCGTCTCGTCCCCTTCATCGCTTCAGGCAGCTGCCGTACAGGTGGGCAACCGCAGGGGCGAGTCCTTGCCTTATCCGAAGGTCCCCTCGAACTCCGAAATGTGGGGGCTCTGGCGGGTTCGGACGCTTTTTCCTTGCCGGCAGAGACACGTCCAAGTTCTGGGAGGACACTTTTAAAACTCGCTGCACGTCGTTTGCAGCGCGGTAGATGCGAGGGAACAGAGCGTGTCTGACACTAATGTGACCCCAAAAAAAAAAGAAGAAGAAGAAGGAAATGATCTAGAAATAGAAAACCACTGGGGTACCCAAACCCTAATCCTCCCTGCGCTGCACAACCTGCCCGCCTCACTGCATCCCGCTGCTCCTGTTCCCCGAGGGATACGACACCCGGTGAGTTCCGACCCGGGGACGGGACTGTAAGGGATAATCTGCTTTTAAACACGATCGACCGGTTGTGCAAACAACTTTCTCCACATTAATTTGTAAGTTTGTAATTAAACTTTGTAAGCTTAATTAATTAATTGAATTTTCCACCTTTGCATTATTTGTCTTTTCCACCTGCGTTTGGTGGTTGTCTCCAGCTCCGCAGCCTTCCGGTTCACCGAAGCAGCACCCAGGGGAGGCAGAAGCCACCTCATCCCGGGGGTTTTGCGGCTGCTGTTCAAAACCACACCGATGGGATCCCGAAAACTGACTTAGAGAGAGCACGACGGAAAACAAACAAATTAAACAGTGTGTAAAGAAAAGTCGGGTAGCAGTGTAGGTAACACGGGTTTTCCAGTCCTATAGACATCACCAGCGGCTGTGAATTGCATTTTCCAGTACCAGGAGGGCTGGAGGTTTCTGCAAAGTCGCTGTTTGATGTCACTGTTACCCACCACGACTTTCCAGAGTGAGAGCTTGCGGGACTCCATAGAATCTCCTCACCATTCTCGCTGGCTGGTGAGATTACCTGTGGGCAACGGGGACACGAAGGGACGGGGATGGTTGCAGGTGGGGAAATGTGCTTTAATTTCTGGGTCAAATACTTGAAGGTTACAAAAGAATGGAGCTGTCCGAGGCATTCAACGGTCTTCCAAGGCGGCTCTCTTCGCACTGCTGCTATAGGCGAGATCCGTATAGCATACCCTGAGAAACAGTGACAACTTCTAGCAGCTCAAACCCTGCCGCAAATCTCCTCCAAAACTGGAAGCGGCAGGAGCCAGGGATTTAGAGGTGGGTAGAAAGGTGTGCATTCAGATCTGAGCTCCCAGGCTCCAGGGTCCCTGCACCCAGGATAAAGCTCTGCTCTTCAGACCCGGCTGTCTGTCTGTGAGGTCCCGCACGGAAAAGCATAGCTGTTTGGGTGGATTTCAGTCCGGGAAGAAATTCTGCTTACTCACCGTGCTTAGCGGGAGCATCCTGGGAGCCGAGACCCGAGTGCGGCCCCACTCGAGAACCTCCCATCCCGTCCCAGTGCAGTTAGGAGTAAGAGCTAACTGCAGGCAGTGAGAAAGCTCGGAGTAATGTTTACAGAGAAATGCCAAGAGACCACTCAAGTCCGGCGCAGCCTAGTGCGGCAGTTGCAAAACCTGGATTTATGCCCCAGTCTCACTCAGTTCTAAGAGTGGCTCTCTTGCAAAATTCGATCTTAGAGTCCCATCAAACAGCGAATATGCTGCAAGGGGAGCAGCAGATCTGACACCCTCTGCTCATGCTCCCACAGTGCCCCCACTCCCAGCATCTGTTTGTATTTTTTTTTCTCCCCAGGATTTTTACTGCTCAGAAGAGATGAGTCAAGACACTTCCTTCTCCCCTTTCATAAATATTGCATCTCCCAAATGTAATTACCAAGGGTGAAGCGACACAAATGTTTGCTAAATAAGATTATGTGATAATGTTAATGTATTTTACGCCTATGCTGTGACACCAGACAATCCCCCTATTAATAACAGCTCAATGAGATGTGGAAGTTCTTCAAAGGGTGCTTTAGGGGATTGGGGTTTGGATTTTGGGGGTTGATTTGTTTTTTTGGTTGGTTGGTGTTTTGTTTGGTTGGGTTTTGGGGTTTTTTGCACCTGAGGAAAGGCAAGTGCAGCACTGTGGCATCCGTTGCAGGGGAGGAAGAGCCAGTCCCAGGAACTGACTGAAATGGCAAGTGGAGCCGTAAGTAGCCCAGAGGGTCTGGCTGTGCTGTGGGTAACACAGATCGGTTCACTGCTAACAGGGCGTAAATCGCTCACAGCACTTCGTACTGCAACGGGCCTGGGGAGGTTTGTGCACATTATCACGATCCTGTGACTGAATTAGTTCCTAGATATCAGCCATGCATTACCCAGCATTTGAGGGCCCTGTGGGCTCGTCAGAAATGCTCTGTGTCAGCCCATGTGTCCCCAGCTATTAATAACAGCCACAGCCTCTACAGTATGGCTGTCAGCCATGTGCCCATTTGCCTGTGGTCAGAAGTAACTGGGCAATGATGGCTGTCCAGCCTGAGACACTTAGATTTATCTGAAAACTCAATACAGCACAGATCAAGATTTTACAGCATTCCCTAATGGAAAACAGGTTACCCTGAAAGCAACAGCTCCCAGGTCCATCCATCTGTAAGATGCACAACACCTCTGTGGTGACTCTGTAGGACACTCTGGGAAATTCAGCAACTCGCTTGTGCTGAGTTGCCCGAGAGGCACCACACTGGAAGTGTGAGCAGCCCCCAGATCAGGGATTTCCCTGCAGCTCTTTCCTGCTTCAGCCCTGGGGCTGACACAGCCTCTCTCTCAGAGTCACTGGCCAGAGCTTGGTCCTCTGGGTGACAGGGCCATCATCCCCATGTTGATGCAAACAGAGTGACACACGAGTCCTTTGCCTTTGATGCTTCCAGGGCAAATTCCTTCAGAGCCTGTAAAGTCTGGCTCTCTATTTCACATTAGTACTAGTTTGTAGCTGCCCTCTGCCCCCCAGGGTGGAAGGTCAATCCTTTATTTACTTAGTCCCCCACTTAGTTCATCCGCAAACCTTTCAGTGCTTTGGATAACAGACATAAAGTGGGCTGCCGGCCGGCTCCCTGGCCAGAAGGTTGTGGTTCCAACTCCTATGAAGGGGAGAGGAGCATTGTCTTCTCTGGGTGATACTAGTGCAGCACAACAAAGCAGGCTGGGTGAGTAGCAGCTCTTTTCTACCCAGGGACAAGATCTGATTTCACATGAAACAAAATGTGGGATTCGAGTGCTTACTAGCACTAGCATGATCGGGTTAAAAATTGTCAATGGTAGAGACATTATATCCCCAGCATCATCTCTGTCCTGGCAGATTCTGCTTGCTGGTGCCTCTGGAGATGGTTGCAATGAGTTCTTCACTGTCCTGTGAAATAGTATCCTTGGGCATTACAGCACTCCTGTGCCACTGCCCTTCTAGAGTGATCCAGGGCTTGGGCCCATCAGATGCTGATGCACCTGCAAGAGCCTCAGCAGGCAAAGCCAGAGCCCTGTGCTGAGCTTAGGAAGGTGCCAAATCAAGGCTCTGTGTCCAGGTCTGTGTCAGCTTCCCCTGCACAGTGCCCTTTCTACTGTTCGAGCATCCCCAGGACGTGAGAGTCCAGTGGGTCCTAGATAAGCTCTGGGCCTCACTAAGTGTCTGAGGGGTGGCCTTAGAGACAGAAGCAGAGAGGTCCAGCTTTGCAAGGCAGCTGCACTTCCCCAGCCAGGGCTAGCCACAGAACCAGAAGGTTTCAAATCTTATCTGCTCACGTAAGCTCAGCGAGTGGTATTTTCCCTGTCCTACCTCAGAACAGTCAGCACTAAGCATCTCTCCCCTTGTTCAGGATAATGCAGCTTGATGTGAGTGGCTGAGCCTGCTCTCAGCCCTGCATTGTCTACAAGTAACATTAAACCAAAGCAATCAATAGTAGCAAATGAGCAGTGTTAATAACTAATTATCAAATCACTACTGATGACTGATATTCATATTTAAAGGATCAATTAAAGTACTACTCTATTACATCCACACTTGTGCAGGCTCTGAAGAAGCAGATGAGGAATCTCAGTTCTCTAGAGGAGACTATGCATCAGATGTCTTTGCAGAAGCTGGAGGACAGTCCTGCCTTACTCTCTCCCAAGAGCAAGGGGCCTGCTGTGATGCTGCAGGCACCAATGGCTGCAAGGGACAGAAGTGGTTTCTGAAGGTCAGCCCAAGGTAGACACAAAAGGGGTTTTCCTCAAGCCTCTGGGCACTGGGAAGGAAACATGCCTTTTGTCTTGGTGCCCAATGTCAGATGTTTATTCATGATGAGCAGAACAATGCCACATCTGGGAAACCCTTGTTCCCACCACCCCTCCCCCGCTCCTCAGGCCTGGCTGGAAGGACTATGTGTGTCCCCAGCTTGTTTCCAGAGGGGGTGAGTGGTGCCTTGGCTCACAGGCATGCTGCTTGTGTTTGCCACCACAGGTGAGTTTTTTTGGTTGTGGGGGTTTTTTTCCTTTCCTTTCCTTTCCTTTCCTTTCCTTTCCTTTCCTTTCCTTTCCTTTCCTTTCCTTTCCTTTCCTTTCCTTTCCTTTCCTTTCCTTTCCTTTCCTTTCCTTTCCTTTCCTTTCCTTTCCTTTCCTTTCCTTTCCTTTCCTTTCCTTTCCTTTCCTTTCCTTTCCTTTCCTCTCCTCTCCTCTCCTCTCCTCTCCTCTCCTCTCCTCTCCTCTCCTCTCCTCTCCTCTCCTCTCCTCTCCTCTCCTCTCCTCTCCTCTCCTCTCCTCTCCTCTCCTCTCCTCTCCTCTCCTCTCCTCTCCTCTCCTCTCCTCTCCTCTCCTCTCCTCTCCTCTCCTCTCCTCTCCTCTCCTCTCCTCTCCTCTCCTCTCCTCTCCTCTCCTCTCCTCTCCTCTCCTCTCCTCTCCTCTCCTCTCCTCTCCTCTCCTCTCCTCTCCTCTCCTCCCCTCCCCTCCCCTCCCCTCCCCTCCCCTCCCCTCCCCTCCCCTCCCCTCCCCTCCCCTCCCCTTCCCTCCCCTCCCCTCCTCTCCCCTCCCCTTCCCTTCCCTTCCCTTCCCTTCCCTTCCCTTTTTTTTCTTTTCTTTCCCCCCTGTACTTTACCATTCCTTTGAAGGACAGGAAATGGCAGCTTCTTGGAGAGGAGTTTTGGGATCTGGGTAGTTTCAGGTTAGAAGGGAGCATGAGTTCATGTGTCCTGACTCCTCACCACAGTCCTGTCCCACAGCATCCTGCAGCTGTGGCAGAGCTGGATGCAAACTAGCACATGCTCCTTGGAGGCTGGATGTGCCCAGCATACATCACAGAATGACAGAATGTTAGGGGTTGGAAGGGACCTCCAGAGATCATAAGTCCAACTTCCCTGCCAAGGCAGGATCACCTAGGGTGGGATGCACAGGAATGCATGCAGGTGGGTTTTGAAAGCCTCCAGAGAAGGAGACTCCACAACCTTTCTGGCCAGCCTGTTCCAGGGCTCTGTCAGCCTCATCATAAAGTGTCTCCTCATACTGAGGTAGAACATCTGGTGTTCTAGCTTGTACCTGTTGTTTCTTGTCCTGACACTGGGCACCACCACAAAGGGACCATCGCCTTCATTTTGACACCCACCCCTCAGATGTTTATAGACATTGATAAGATCCCCAGCGAGATCACCCATGCCAAACAACCGAGCCTCTGCTCTGAGGATCCCAGCGAGACCCAGACTTGGCAGTAGCCAAGATTAGAAGAAGAAAGAGTGATCCCAGTCTGTGCTGTGGTCCAGCCCATCCAGACTCACAGAGAACAGAGGCTTCCCAGGACACCTGCAGCCAGGGGATGGTGGGATTTCAAGACAGCATTAAGCTAAATTCTTGCATTCCCTTACACCTTTTGCTGGGTGGCCAGGAGAAACCAGTCAAATGGAAGCAGTGCCTCTGCAAAGGGTTGTAAGGCCAAGGCTGAGCCATGCCCTCAGCCTTTTGCAGGATTAAATTCTCACAGCTGTTAGGAGCGTTTATCAGCTGAAGGATGCTGCAAGGCAGTGCTATGCTTCCCGACTGAGCACTCCTTGTGTTCTGTGTGAAACGTGTTCCTGCTTTGATTGCATTATAGGAAGTGACAAGCTGATCCCTGCCAGGAAATTAATGAGCCCCAAACACCTTGCCCATCCATCACCACCCCAATCAGCTACCTAACTACTACCCACCCTGGCCACACACCCAGTGCTGCTGGGCATTGAAGGTCACTGAGATTCTGGGAGCTTTGCTTTGGAAGGACCATTAGGTCCAGCTGCCAGGCTGGAAGGGGTCCCAGATCACCATGTTCCTAGCATGTTCCAGCCCTGCTCACATTGTAGCAATGGCTATTTGTCCTTTTGATGCTCTCCTCCAGGCTGCTGTGTCTGACCAGCGCCAATTTACCCTGCCTGTTGCTCGCAGTCCCCACTGTCCGAGCGCTGGGACTCTGGGGAAATACCTTATTGACTAGTAGTGAACTCATACCTCACATTCAGCAACGGCTAAACCAGTAAACTCAAACCTTACATTCAGCTAATACAGAGATGAAAATGAGAACTGAAAACCTGGAATAGTGTCTCCTCACTGATGCAGAGCAGGTATTTGAGGGAAAAAATGAATGAAAGTGGTTCTGAGATACATGGGGCACTTGTGAAAAGTTAGGAAGCGGAGATGGTTTTCAGAAACCATAACAAAAGGAGCTGGAAGGTCAAATGGATGAGTACTCAATGTGCACACAGCCTTGCAGAAGTCTTTATGAGACACTGGTGCACTGTAATGCATTTGCAAGATGGATCTCCTGAAGCTGCTGATGAGTTCTGGGGCACTAACACTGAAGGTCTGATGCTTAGCAGCATGGCAGCAGCAAGATGACAGCTCCCTGGGCTTGTGCCAAGCGAGCAGACATCCTGCCTGGCACCACAGTATCCCACTCATGTTCCCTGCTGCATGCACATCTGGGGCTGGCAAGGGGCAAAGTGGTGGTGGAAGGTGTGAGAGATGGGAGTCTTCATCCACCCAGAACGAGATACACTGGAGGGCATGTCCCTGGTGGAAGTTCCAGTGCCTAGAGGTGGCCTTGGGGAATAGCACAGGCTGGCAGACACTTCTCTCTTGCAGCAATGAGTCTCAGGGAGCTGGGGGTACAGAAAATCCAAAACATTCCCAGTAAGGGCTGGTGAGAGCAGAAGCAGAGAGTGAAGCACTTTGCACTGAAAGCGAAGCCACACAACCCCCCCCCACGTGTCTTCCCTGGGTGAGAGCATTTGCAGTGCCCTTTTGCATCCCCCTAGCATGTGCAGAGTCCAGGTGGCAGGCAGAGGGTCAGGTCCCAGGGATGTCTGCAAATGCTTTCTGACAAGCTGCTTCTTTCTCTGAAAAATGGAATTTCATTAAGTCAGGTTTGAAGTTGTGGAGGCAATTCCCATGTTGTGCTTGCGCTTCGCTTTGTCTCCATTGGATAATTATGAAAAATATGGCTTTTTGAGTGTGTCACTTGTTCTTTTTCAACTTAAAGTTTTCTCTTCCAACTCGTTCTCCAGGCAGTGTTTTTTACTTCATCTCAATTGTGGGTAAAAAAAAAATATATGTGTGTGTGTATATATATATATATATATAAATATCTTCTATTTCTGGTACTTAAAGAAAATAGAGACAGAATCTTTGCAATTTAAAACTTTCTCACCAACAGATTAAATGAAGTATTTTCTCCCCCAACCATCTTTGTTCCTCTTGAAAAGCTTCAAAGGGAAAAAAAAAAAAAAAGCCACCAAAACACAAAAATTCAGTAGTTTCCTCCCCGAGCTGATGGAGATCTCTCTAAAGGAAGTGTGTCTGATAAGCTGAAGTAAAGCTGCCTCCCCTGCTTTATCTCAAGCAGTGTCAAATGGATATTTCTAGCAGGATCTCTTCTGGACACTGGGAGCATCAAATTACTCTCCTATCCCGTGCTTCTCCACTGAACTGTTTCAGAGCTCCTGGATTGGGTTGTCACTCATGGAAGACACCAGGCAGCCAGCCTGCAGTGGGAGGTAGTCTGTGGTTGCAGGGAAGGTCTCTCACTGATGGCACTGTTTGCTTCACTGGAGAGGGCTGGGGGTCCCTGGGAGCTGCTCCTCATGCCATGCATCGTGGTTAGGAGGGCCTTGTCTCAGCCTTCCTTCTCAGGTTTTAAGAAAGCTGCTTAGGTGCCTCAGCTTCCCTGCTAAGTCTTGGGGCAGCCACTTTACTGCTGCCTTCCCTCAAGATAGGTGGACCAGAAATATTTGCATTTCTGGGCATTAGAGGCATCTTAATTCACCCTAACTCCAAAGACAGAAGCCCTTTGCTTCTGCCCTGCCACAGTGCCACACAGAGAACTGAACCCTTGAATGCATACAGGTCCCAAAACACTCCATGGCTGGGATTGGACACCCACTGCCAAGCTGGACGGGGCACAGGCAGCAGTGGTGAGGACAGGGCTGGTTACCTCCTCACCCCAGCTAGGTCAGCTTCCCCCATTTCAGAGTTGCTGCTAATATTCCCAACTGCCTAGGAAAATAACTTCCTCAGTTGTCACCACTGGGAGATCAACTCACACCTCCATCCATCATCTCCCTCAGGGCTTTGCATCCAAGAACTGTGATGGGGATGACCATCCTTGCAATGGAGGGAAGGCCAGAAGGATCCCAGCCCGGAAACCCTGACCTAAAATGAGGCCAATTACCCATTAATTGATGCTGCACGTTCCCCAGTGATTAATTGTCAAGAGAAACCGTGTCACATTTTGCAAGCCCAGACTCCAGCTCAGCGACACTGTGGGTCCTTTATCAGCCCCGGGGCCAGCCATGGCACCAGCCTGTCTGAGCCAGCCAGGTACCTCCGTGTCCCAGGACTTGTTTGTTTTGGTGTAAGCCTGAGCATAATTGGGGCTAAAGAAAAATACCCACAGCAAAACAAATGCGGCGCCAATGATGGACACATCCCTGCAGCGAGCACGAAGACAGATGGAAGGAGAGCCTGTCCTGAGGAGCCCAGGTGGAGATGCTGGGAGAGTTCAACACATGGCTGTCAACCATGCAATTAATTTCCAGCATTCCCTGTAAGAGCAAAGACCCCAGTCAAGCACCTCCTGCAGCTTGAACGTAGCCAAGGCTGGAGGGATTGCCCCACCCCATCCCACTCTGCCCTTCCAGCCTGCACCAGCCTCCAGACTTTCTTGTGGCTTTTCTTGCCCCAGCACCACCCTGAATAATTTATGTACAAGACAGAGAAGTGGATAAATCACAAGCAATGATTAACATGAGTTATTTTACTTGCTAGGAAGATCTACTGGCCTGGCTCTGGCAGGTTGCAGTGATTAATGCAGCACCACTCCCCTGGACATTCAATTACAGATGCTACAGGGCTCCCTGGCAGCAAGAATTAGAGACAAGACTGACTGGGGAGACCCCAGCCCACAGTAAAAGATTCCAAGTGGATCTTCCCCATATTAGCCTCAGTGAGGTTTAATGGGGCTCAGACAGTGAAGATACCAAACACACACAAACATCAGGCATGTTCTGACACCCCTCTGATTTAGTGCAAGTCCATCAAAGCCCATTCTTAGGTCATGTCCATCACACAAGTCTACAGGTTTATCAGGGCAGCCCTCTGATGCCCTGGGAGCAGACTAGCTTGGGATGCAGAGGCCACTTTAAACATACATTTAAAAAACCCACAACATCTTGGCTTGATTAACATTAATTCATTAACTAGCAATTCATTAACTTTAATTACTTGACTCCAAATGCCCTTTTTCACTCTGTCCAGAACTGCCTGTTGTCTCCAGGATAGCCTGGAGCTTTGCTTTCTCGTGCCCTGCAGGTACCAATGGATTCGACCCTGACAACCTGCAGCCTTACCACAGTGCTTCTGCATCTGCTGGAGGGCCCAAAGAGGGGAAGATCTGGAGGAGATCTGGAGGGTTGGAGCCAAGCCCTTACCAATCTCACCAGTGTCAGATGCAATGTGGTTGGAATCCAAACCTGAAGCTGGCTCTGCACAGTGACTAGTTTTTGCTGTTTGATCTGCTGTGGTTATACCAGACTCGTTCCTCTGATACTGTTTGCCTCGGTAACAAAATGCCTGATTCTTAAGATCCAGACATTGTTAATCAATGCAGCACCAAATTTAGGACCAGGTGAGTCACCACTGAGCTGCCTCTGTGTGGTTAGGCTGTAACTATGTGTTTTAGAGCCTTGACCAAGTCAGATTTGCAGCACCCACTGAAAAGAAGGGGAAAGGCTGTGTGTCCTCTCAACAGCAAAGTTCTCTGCTCTGCTCACCAGTGTCCATGGCTCCAGTTCTCTCCTCAGCCTGGCCAGGCTTTCATTCCCCATCACACAGATCTGCTGGGGAGGAGGTATATTAGCCTGAGCCATTAACACAGAAAGTTATTAGTGGGCTCTTGGGCAGAGTCTATTTTCATATTCATTTGGCTAATTAAATGTAAATCATTGCTCAGGATTACCACAGAAGATCCCAGGCCCCATTAGTGAGCCTGTATTCACAGGGGAGAGAAGGTGTCACCCTCATGCAAGAGGTGATTCATGGCCACACAGGACATGACTTCTGCTGTGGCAGTGAGCAGATCTGTTACCCACAGGCAACAGCCAGCAGAGCGGGAGCAATAGGGGCTCCAAGGAGCAGGTGCTGCTTCTTTCCACCCACAGAACATTTAAAGTGGTGACATCTGGCTGTGCCCCTCTGTGCTGCAAGGGTTTGGAAGATACTGTGTGAGCATCACAGCCATGATCAATATTTGGAGCCTGCTGGCCCCGTTTGCCCTCCCCAGGGCCTGGCAGAGCATATG
Source organism: Pogoniulus pusillus (assembly GCF_015220805.1). NCBI lineage: Eukaryota > Metazoa > Chordata > Aves > Piciformes > Lybiidae > Pogoniulus > Pogoniulus pusillus. The sequence goes on along the minus strand of NC_087269.1, from coordinate 14,223,814 downwards.
GGTGTTCCCAAGCCACCGGCTAGTGTTGCAGCAGCTTTTAAGATGTCAGTGATCTCGGCATGGACCCTCTGGTCACATAGGCAGAAGTGATGGGGGAGTCTAGGGAGCTCTCCAGGGTTGCATTACCAACCTGGTCCCCAAGCCTGTAGTGGCACCTGGCACATTGCAGAGCAATGCTACAAAACAGCCACCAAACGGGATGTGCCGTTCCAGACGGGACACTGAGGGCTGCACCTGGGAACAGGAGGGACAGAGGTAGATGCCCTGAGAAGCGGTGTGCAGACACTTCCCTGTGGCCAAAGCGTTTGTAAGAGAAATGCTTCAGTGAGCACTGGCCTCCTGCCTCTGTTTACCATGTCCCTCGTGTTTGGGTCAGGGCCTCGAAGCAAACAGCAGCACTGCCAGATCTGGTTTCACTCCTTTTAGCAAAGCAAACAAACACAAACAGCATCAGCTCCTGCACTGGCCTGAGGGGCACCAGGGCGGGTGGGCAGGTTTTGTCCTCCCAGGGACGCCGCACGTGGCTGGCTCCAGACTGCGCTGTGTGCTTCAGGCTGTGCCCATCACGTTACCCTCCTTGGCATAGGCACCAGCTCCTCCTTGCATCCCACTGCTGGGATAGACCAATCCACCTCTCCCCATCGTAGGGATCTCAGGGCTGCTGTGCTGACCTCACGAGGATAGAATCATACAATTGTCAGGGCTGGAAGAGATCATCTAGCACCAACCCCCCTACCATGGGCAGGGACACTTTGCACCAGGCCAGGTTGCTTAGAGCCACATCCAGCCTGGCCTCAGAAATCTCCAGGGATGGGGCTTTCTCCACTTCCCTGGGCAATCTGTTCCAGTGTCTCACCACCCTCATGGTGAAGAGCTTCTTCTTAACATCCAATCTGAATTCACCCATTTCTAGTTTTGCTCCATTCCCCCCAGTCCTATCACTACCCAACTCCCTAAAAAGTCCTTTGCCAGCTTTCTTGATCCTTCCTGTGGTACAGGCAAGACAGAAGTCAGTGCCATCCATGGCTTCAGCTAGCAGAACACAGGCATGGCATTGTGGTCACAGGTGCTCAAGGCATGGGCAGAGATAGTGGGGGCCAAGATGCAAAGCCAAGGGCAGGGTGATGTGGAGGGGTCTGGGCTGGACGGAGCTGATCTGGTCCCATTGTTTAGTGTCTGTATTTTGGTCCCCACAGCAATGTCCACCTGCCACTCAAAGCAATCCCACATCTGCTTGCTCCACAGCCCAGCTCTGTCTGTGTGTCCCAGCTGGTTGCAGGCAGATGGACTGCAAGCTAGCCAGTAGCAGGCAGTGGAACTGGGAGCTTGAGGGAACTTCGCCTGTGGGGCAGCTCCAAGGCAGACCAAGCCCAGGCTGCCCATGTGCTACTGTAGGAGCAAAGCTACAGGGAAAGGCAGGTCCTTGCTCTCTGACTCCATCCCCTTAACAACACTAGACAGACCAATGGAATAAGTGCTGCTGAGAGTCCCCAGTAAAGGGTATTAACTGCCTGGAGGCTGGAACTTGGTTGTTTGCTGCAGACAGAGCTGCAGTATCACGTTTGTCCTCTGAATTCCTTGTTCAGATGGCAAATGCCAGCCAGGCCCCTGGAATGCAGCTCGCTGTTGGTCATGACCAGCATCAGCCAAGGCAGGCACACACCTACCACATGCCCTGTGAGGTGGAGAAAGCAGGAAATAGTGTCTCTGGGAGTTTGGGGACAGCATGCCAGGGGCAGGATGTGCCATCCTGTCTGCCATCCCATGGGCAGGGAAGGGCCAAGGGATCTTACTCCATCGTCGCCTGGTACCCGGTAGCTGCCTGCCTCATGACCAGGCTGGTCCTGCCTCTGCGGGCTCATAGCCCTGTTGCACGCCTGTACCTGTTGCCTCCTGTATTCAGTTACTGAAACCCCACCTGTTTTCCCTGCTGTTTGTGGTAGCAGCCTTGTCCGTATTAACCCCTGACCCCGCTGAGCCTCTCTTTTCTTCTTCTGACAATTGTGTTTACCAAGTGCTTGGAGGTTGGCCTTTTTTCTCCATGTCAGAGCTCAGCCATCCTGTCTCCAGCCCAGGATGTTTCCTGGCCCTTCTCCGCTTGGAGGGTCCATGGTGGCTGCAGGCTGGCACAGGGATGCTTGGAGGGTCAATAGTGGCTGCAAGCTAGCACAGGGATGCTGTTCTGCCAAGCCACTCAGTGAGCCAGAGCTGCCCCAGCACCCCTAGGAAGTCTGGCAAAAACTGGTGCTCCCCTCATGGAGATCTTTGAGGGAAGTCCCCAGTCCTCTCTAGTCACCATCTCTGCTGAGTTCCCATGCATCCTCAGGCCTTTCCAGGTACTGATGGAGAGGGGCCCAACCTCACTCCTCTCAGGCCCAGGTAACCTGTAAGCAGTCCCAGCTGGATAATTCAGACCTGTCTAAGACTCTGGAAGCTGGGACAAAAGAGAGTTTGGGGGTGAAAGCCAAAAGCAGAGAGTGTGGAGTGGAAGATGCTTCTGTAAACATTCACCAGGTGAGCCCACCCCAGCCTCAGTGGACTTCCCTTCATCCTCCTCCCCTCACTCAACCTTCCTTAATTATTCTTAATGGGCAAGCTCATAAGAGCTTATATTAACTTTATTACCAGATCAATTAGTGCCTTCTTTCCCCCTCTCCTCCTCCCCCTGTGCTAATAATCTCATCAAATATGAAGACAGCATCCTCACTGGTACCCAGCAACCTGGAAAAGGTGCTGGAAAATACAGCCTAGCCTGAGCTCCAGATGCTCTGTTGGGTACTTCTGAGATGGATGGATCATCCTCAAGATGTGGCCCAGCAAGGAGGGGAGTGAGCCAGGGAGAAGGAAGATTAATTGGAGAAGAGTTTGGCACCAAACAGCTCTAAAATCCACCAGCATGAGCTGAATGGGAGCGGCTTGGCACCAGGATGCAGCTCTCTTGCCTGCAGCCCTGTGAGCTGGTGAGGTTGGTGCAGCTGGTGGAAGATACAGGTGTTTGTCAGTGAGTCTGAGGGAAGGAGCTGTGGCATCAATTAGAGTTCCACAGGACAGCAGGGATAGGGCCACGGGGACAGGAGATGGGGGTCTGGGTTGATCAAAAGCTCAACGTGATCCGGCAGTGTGCACACAGTCCAGACAGCAACCGTGTCCTAGGCTGCACCAAGAGAAGTGTGGCCAGCAGGGCAAGGGAACAGATTCTCCCTCTTTACTCTGCTCTTGTCAGACCCCACTTGGAGTACTGTGTGCAGTTCTGGAGCCCCCAATGCAAGAAGGACATGGAACTGTTGGAGGGAGTCCAGAGAAGGGCCACGAAGATGATCAGAGAGCTGCAGCAGCTCTGCTATGAGCACAGGCTATGAGAGTTGGGGCTCTTCAGCCTGGAGCAGAGAAGGCTTCAAGGAGACCTTATAGTGGCCTTCCAGTATCTGAAGGGACCTACAGGAAGGCTGGGGAGGGACTATTTACAAGGTCTTGTAATGACAGGACAAGGAGCAATAAGTTTAAACTGGCAGAGGGGAGATTTAAACTAGATGTTAGGGAGAAGTTCCTTACAGTGAGGATGGTGAAAGACTGGCACAGGTTACCCAGGGAGGCTGTGGCTGCTCCCTCCCTGGAGGTGTTCAAGGCCAGGTTGGATGAGGCCTTGAGCAACCTGTTCTAGTGGGAGGTGTCCCTGCCTATGGCAGGGGGTTGAACTGAATGATCTTTGAGGTCCCTTCCAACCTAAACCATTCTATGATTCTATGAATGGTTGTGGCCACATGCTCTGAGCAGAGGGGAACAGACACTTGCCCAGCACAGGCGTGAAGGCAGTCACAGCTCCTCTGCCCCATAGGCAACATGAAGTAAGATAGGAACATCTCTGAGATACACAACAGCCATCACAGAAATGCTCTTGTGCAGCAGGTTCAGAGAGGGAGGAACACAGAGACAGGTGGTGGTGCTGAGCACATTTTGCAGCAATCCTTCCTCAGCCTCTGACCCCTTCAGGGACCCACCCAAGCACCCTGGAAGCAAGGGCTCCGTCAGCCCTTGGCACAAACCTTGCACACACACACGTTGGATGCAGAGGTATGTGAGCTGACTGTGAGCTGCAGCCATGCTGGATGCCCTGACTCACAGTGGGGCCATCGCAGCCTGACTGACAGCCCATGAAGGGGACATGCAGGGAAACTGTGAGAGAGAAAGCATTATGAAAGGTTTGACCAGGGCACTTTGCTTGGAAAGCAATTCCTCTTGCAGAGATGCCAGCTCCCACCCCAGAGTGTTTCTCAGAGACCCCTTGGCTGCCCACGCAGTTTGTTCCAGCCTGAAAGGATCCACTTGAGGATCCTGGAAAGGCCACAGCATTCCCAGCAGCCCAGGCCCCATGTTCTGCTTGTGTTATGCTGACAGTTTGCAGCTCAGGCAGTTGGAAAGGGCTTCAGAGCCACTGCAAAACTCCAAACTGCTCAGGCTGCAGGGCAGTGTGGCTCTAAGCCCCTCAGCCAGCCAGAACAATCAGAAGAGCTGTGGTACATGGAGGACTTATGCCAGTGAAGCACCAACAGATTTTTCATTAAGCCAGCATGCACACTTGAATTAGGACCACAGGGCCACCAGAAGCAGGAGTCAGCACTCAGGTTCAAAACTAGGATCAGTATGAACTCGTTCACCTGGCCAGGTCCCTTGCCAGCTCCTGGAGAATGTGAGGTGGGGCACTGTGTGTTTGGCCCAGCAAATGCCCCACCACCCCAATGGTGGCTGCTTGTAGCAACTTCTGCAAGGAGACATAGCTCCTTGACTACATGCCCTGAGAATACATCCCCAGCCAGAGAGATGATATACTTCCACTCACGTAAGGAAGTCTCACTGCCTCCTAGTGTCATAGGTGGTTTGCAATGGACAGCCAGCAACTGTGTACCTTTATAACAAATGATCCCATGAAGCACTGAAAGTCTCCCAGGCAACCTGGAGTGCTGGCTGAGCACCCCAAATTCCAGCTCTTTCTGTCATCTTTACAACTGGTCAAACTTTAGCTCCCTCCTGAAACACTGCTCCCGAGGCATTAACTGGGCTTGTCTCTGCTCTTTCCTGCAGGTTTCTTCTCTGTGGATTTGATCCAAGACTCTGGATTCCTCACCTTAATCTTGTAGATCCTACCCCCTCCCAGCTCCAAGGGTGGACCAGACAAAGTCTCAGCACAGCACCAGCCATCAAAGGGGTTTCCACACAGAGCTCTCCTAGGCTGCCTGCAAGGATGCCACTTCCAAGGCTCAGAGCAAAGAGGAAGCTGCCCACTTCTCACCACTTCCAACCTGCCTGAGCTCCTGGCCTTCATCTGCTATGTGCTGTGAGACTCAGCTCCAAGAAGCTACATTTTGGAGTTGACCTGAAGTAGCTTAATGGCTCTGTGACCCTTTGGGAACACTCAGGGACTGTGCGCACCTAGGGGATGTCCTGGGCTGGGCATCACAAGCCTGGGCCAGTCCCAGCCTGAGGGCTGGCAGGGAGGAACAACAACACTGCCACGGTTCTGGAAAGTGGAGTAAACTCAGCCTGAGTCTTCTCAGCATCAGGCAGAAAATCCGGTGTTGCCCCTTGGCAAACTGACCCTAAAGGCTTCTAAATTCACGGGCAAGAGCTTCCCCTTTGCACATGGAAGTGACACACAGTGGGGGATAAGAACGCTCTACTTGGATGGGGCTATCACTGCCAGGGATGACGGAAGACTAGAGAGCAACGCGCTGCAGCCCAACCCCCCCCCCCTTCCCCCCCCCAGCTCTTCCAAAATAAACAGGCTTGGGAAATAATAGTCAATGTGAAAGGAATTAAAAAGGCTTCTGCATGTGTGTGTGTGTGTCTGCGTGTGCGAGTCCTGCCAGGTTAATACTGCTGCCTATTCGCCTGACAGCTCCAAGATTGATTACCCGCCTCAGCGCTCTTTATAACTTGATCAGTCGAATTAATCTCTGGCTGCGGGCCCATCTGATGCCAGGCATCACAAATTTAATTTGGAGGTGTATGGGATCTTTTACTCCTTTCTCCCTCCACTAATCCCCCACCCTGCCATCCCTATCCCTGTCCCTTTCTTTTCAGCTCACCAGCACGCATGAGGCTCCTGCCACCGTAGGGATGACCTGGACTGTCAACGCTTCCTCGGGGCTGTGGGGAATAACATCGGCAGGTAAGCTCATGGTACCCACTGCATCAAAGAAAAAAAGGGAAAAAAAAGCCCAAACAGAGGCCAAATCAGACACTAAGTAAGACATATTAATGTACTAAAGACTTAATGAAGTTTTGGGGGGGTGGGGGGGAATGGGAATGGAGGGGAAAGTGCTTACTTTATTAGTTTACGGCCGATTAATGGGAATGGTCATTACAATGATGGAGATGGATTGCTCCCATCAAACATAACCACCATCCCCTTTCAGAAGGTAGAGGGGTGCCTGTGTTAGTGCCTTGCTGCTTGGCTGGAATTTGGGAAGAGGAGTGGTGAGGAGGGAGGGGAGATGGCCCTAGGGTAGACAGTGAGCTCTGAAGATGTCAGGACAGGGTTGGAAGATGACATGAGCTGGAGACTGAAGGTTAACTGGTGGGGTCCTCTGAAGGATCAGCTCTTTGCATGTGGAATTTTGCAGAGGACAAGAAACAAAAAAAAGGGGGAAGTGATGACACAAAGGAGACTCCATGCCAGCAGGCAGCCTGGAGGTGATTTCACAACCCCAAAGGTTTGTTCAGCTTCCAGGTTCATCTCAGATGTGCTAGTACCCAGCTCTCAGCCAAGGAGGGCACAGGACAGACAAACTGTCCAGGAGCTCAGCTCCCTGGGCAATAAACAGCTTTCAACTCCTGCCTGTTCCAGACTCTGCACAGGGACCTATAAATGGAGTCTGCAGGACCAGACCCTGGCCAGGATGTGAAAGTCACTGTGGTTCACTCCAGAACAAAACTAAATACCTGCTCACAACCCAGGTACCCCACAATGATGACCCAGAGGTCCCCAGACACCTCATGATAATCAAAATTATCCAATAATTCTCCAGCTGCTAATTGGTAGTTACCCTTTATCTCCCTGGGGCAGTGCAGAAATTCTCATCCCTGCAAGCCACACAACAAGAGCCTTTCACTAGGGCTGGGGGAAATACTCACACTTGTATCTGCTCAACAGTCTTTAGCTCCTCCTGTGCTGTGTTTGCAGCCCCTTCCATTCACATCACACCAAAATTTACACCATCCATTTTTTTGCCTTTAGCAGCCAGAATGTTATCACTGAAGAGAGTTGAGAGACATTTGTGTAAACTTTTCAGTTTGTCTAGAAAGCTAAGGTCTGTTGAGCTTCACATATGGGGAAAGAGACACATCTCTTGTCTTTTGCCTGGATGCCAGAGTCTCAGGACACAGACAGGACCTGCTCTGTCAGCCTCCTGATCAAGCTGCCCAGGCTCTGCATGGCACATAAAGCAAACCCGTGGAAGAAGCAAATGTGTACCCAAAGCAGGTGCTTTCCTCATGCAGACTCATCTGTGGCTGTTGCAGCTGATGTTATACCCCAGCTCTGCCCTAGCCTGGGGTACCAGCCACCCCTTCACACATTCCCTACAGCTCTGCTTTCACAGACCATGACCTTTCTCTGCAGAGTTGTGGTGAGCTTGTTGAACAGGGTGATTTGTTGATCTACAGAGCACTGAGAGATTCACTTTGCACTGCAAGCTTACTGTGTAATTAACCCTCAGGAGCAATGCAAGAGACTTGTGGAGCAGAGTGGGAACAGGGGTTTCCATCCCTTCAGGTCTATTCCTAATCCAGCAGCTCTACATCTCCATGCTCAAACCTGGTGTTTGAGCCAGTTTCCCAACTGATTGCTAGACAAGCCTAAAAAACCTGATCTCCAGAGCTTGGTGGAGCAAGTATAGCTTGGAATTTGGTGTTGTGAAGGGGTTAGGGTCATCCAGTAGGTCACTTGCCATCCTTGCTGCCAGTGTGTCTCCGTGGCAAGGGAAGGCCTCGTGGCCACTCCCCAGCACCGAACAGTGCTGCTGCTCCTCACTCAAACTCGCAGCCTTTCATCGTTCCCGAGTGATGAATAACCAACCTAATGAATGGAGGGAAATTGGATTAGTGTTGAACACCCATGTGCCTAAACTGTGCCTGATTAAACCCCCATCTGTGCAGAGAAAAACTAACCCTCACTGCCATTCAGAAGGCAGGGAGCTGGCAGTGCTTGTGCACAGCCTCATCTGCAGCCTGTTCGGACATTTCAGATGCTCAGCAGCATTTCCCACCTCTGCCTCTGGCAAACTACTCCTTGAAGGCTGATCTGAAAAGTTTGGGGCTGCTTTTCTTCAGTTTCATGCTCCTTTCCAATGTATGCTTTTGCAGCTGGAAGAAAGAAACTGTACAGGACTTTGGGTCATCTCTGGGCTTGCTACCAGCTGCCTGCCTTAGCTGGGAAAAATCAATTTCATCCTCTATGCCTCAGTTTCCCCTGATCATCCTGACTGATACATTCACTCCTATCATCCAAATGATACCAAGGAACAGCTTCTTACCTGCAGAGATGTTTTTCTTTAAAGCAAAGACTGTCTCCCACTAGGAATTTCCCCCACATTCTGTCCTGTGCAAAAGTCACCTCTGCTTTTCTTGATGGCTTTTCACAGACCCCTTAGAAACAGCCTGGGGACACCAGTGGGGCTGACACTTCATGAGACATGAGTGCTAGAACATGAAGTAAGAAACCTGCAAGGACTGAGGCTTCAACCAGAGAATTCAAGGCAAGGAGAGATGTCAGGGTCCTCTGCAGCTGCCTCTGAAATTATCCAGGCCAGCTTTTGTTAGCCATCTTCCAAATACTAAATTCCTTGGGACAGTGGTGGGACCTGACGACTGGCTTCTGCCCACTCACAGTCCTGGTAGCTTGAGAGCATTTCTGCTGAGCAACAGCCACTGAAACCTGTCTTACAAGCAAACAGAACATGCCAGTACTATCCTAAAGACATATCCCAAGGAGTCCTTTCTGGTCTCCCTCCCAGACACTGGACTTTCTGCATCCAGGGCACTGCAGGACACTACACAACTGCACATCCCACACTAGAATCTGACCCTACACCTAGTTCCCACCTCTGGCCAGTGCCTACTCATCCTTGCCCGGCCTCCACACACTCACACAGAGGACCAGGAATTTCATACAGTATATACTGACCATGAGCCACTTTGGATCAGCACAACCCAGTGCTTGACTATCAAGGACTTTTGGCAGTAATTGTCTCACACTCACACGAAATGAGGCTGCAACATCTGCTGAACAAGCATCGGCACGTAATGAAACGCAGTCGCTGTGCTGACTGACGGCCCAGCAAGCCTGCAGAAGAACCAAGGACCAGACAACTAAGCCAGGACACCAACCCCAGCTGGCTTTTCCCCATTTCTGTGCAGGGTCAGGCTGTGTTTGTCCCCAGCTCTGCTGGTTCACAAGAAATGCTGTTGTCTTTGCATCTCGTGGAGCTGGGCTACGATTTCTGCTTGAATTGCTGGGCTCCTTTGCTACCAGGCAGGCATGTCCAGAGCTGACTTTGACAACTGTGCAGTGTCATTGCTGTCTCAGTCTTCCTGGAAGGCAGCTGTGGGGAACACCCCACCGCAAGAGTGCCAGCACGGGGACCCACAGGCACCCAAGGCAAGGGGCTGCAGGGATTCAGGGGATGTTCAGCATTGTCTCTCACCAAGATGTAATTAACAGTCCAGTGCAGCATCAAAAGGAAACCCAAAATCTCTCAGCCCTTCTCCTTGCTTTATGACTATACGAAGGACATTTTCCAGTCCTGGGCAAGGTAGCCACCAAGAATCTGTTGCAGGTAACAGGGACTCAGGCTCTGTAACACCCAGGCTTCTGTTCTAGACCTCAGGCATATCCCAGCAGCTCACCCCAGATCTTGGATTACCCACTCTGGACCACTGCACCAGCTCTGCTCCTGTACATCTGTATTCTGCACACATCAGAGACAACTTCAATCCCTGAATCTAACCCACTCCAAGGACTGTGACAAATCCCCCAAAATCTAGTCTGTGTGCAAACACTTTAAACAAGATTTGCCCCCCATCTCTGCAAGCAAGAATGGTGTGGAGCCCTCACTAATGCACCCAGCAGGGAAGGACTGCAGGTGCCAGCAGCTCTTCAACCGTAATGAAAGTCTCAGGTATCCCAGCCCAGCCAAATCACCTCCTACAGACATAGCACAGCACTGAAGTAGCAATAAAAGTGTCAGGGACATCTCCTCGTGCATCACCAGACTGCAGCATTTCAGCAGCGGCCTGCACAGAGGTTAATTATTGCTTCCCTCTCTTCCCCTCTCGCTCTCAGTTTAAGATAGATCTGACTGTCACGAGGGGTGACAGATGAAGACAAAGCACAGGTACGGCTCTCATGAACTCTGCGCCCGCCTGTATCATCCTGGAGTAGCTGGGAGTGTGTGGAGCAGAGCTGGGGGGAAGAAGAGGAGGGGGGGAAGAGTTGAGGAAGCAGTGACCCTACCAGGGATGGAATAGATCTGCTGTGGGGGACATAGTTTGCTGGACTGGGAGCACGGAAATTACAGCTCTATTTGCCTCACTCTTATGGAAGAAGGATTTTTTTCTTCCCCTCTTTGCTTCCTTATGCAGCTTCAGGAATTCACCTAAGACTGGCAGAGACTTTTCCCCAAACATCAAGGAAGGCATGAGAAAGTATTTCAACCATGTACTCTTTCTGCTCCATGGACCTCCCATCACTAAAAGCCCCAACACCTGTGGGAGCATCTCCCCCTTGAGACTGAATGTAAAAGAATCTAGGATCAAGGTCCCAACATTGCCACCATCACAGGTGTTTGAGGTCTCATTCTGTAAAGCCACATTTGGCTGAAGCAACACTCAAGTCTTTTGGGTGGAAGAAGGTCTGGGGGCACTGTTATGAGCAGACAGCTCTAAGCATCCCCTCTCCACATGCAGCAACAGGTGACTTGTCTTTCGTGTTCCTCCTTGACCAGTGGCTTTAGTGCTGTCATAATCGTTGCCATTAAATCTTGACTTAGCTGCTGGAGCTAGACATGTCTGTGATCTTTTCTCTGTTTCACAGAAAGTATCTTTACAGAGAAGCTTTCAGATTTGCTGGTCTGTTTAGACACTTGTTCTCCCAGTGACCAGACCCACTGCTCAGGATGCACTCAGCCCCAGTGTCCCCAGGAGGGACAAGTCACAGCTGCTTTAAAAGTAGCTTCTCTCCATTTTACAGCCAGATGGGGAAAATCAGTTCCTAGGCAGCAGACAGGAACTTGCCAAACCCTCCCAGGACAAAATCCAGCTGCTTTTCTTCTCAGGCAGTTTTTCAGTAGTTAAGGGGTGGTGTGACAGGGGAGCAGGTGCCCCGCTGTTTCTGGTTTTCCCCACTGCCCCCACACATGAATTCCCCAGGCACTGGCCTTTTCTGCTCCAGGAGGGTTTGGAGAGCTTCATCATCAAGGTGGATTCATTCTCCTTCCCCTTGAGCTTCCTACAATCTTGTTTAGTTCTCAGCCATGTGGAGATGCTGCCACAGCAGTGCAGTGTCTTACTTGAAGAGGGCTTCAGGCTGAGAACCCCAAGCCTGGGAGATGCACTGGCTCTTTGGGGCAGAACACCACACATATCTCTTACCTCTTGCCTTCCCCTTGCTCATCAGCACAGACACTGCAGTGGGTTCAGAGGGGTAGAACCACCTCCAGGCACCCAGGATGAGAAATTACCCCTCTTACCATTCCCAAGAGGGTTTAGATTTTTAAAGGGATGAGAAACAAAACACCAGCATTGGAAGTGCCCATGGAAAGGCTTTCATGGATGACTCCAAAGGGAAGGTTTGCCTCAAGCCATTCCCAAAGAGTGATTTTCCTTTCCAGGCTTTCCAGCTGTTTCAGCCTCGTTTGATACCAGTTAGCTGCAGATGCTGAAGGAAGCATTTCAAACTAAACCAAAGGGGAGCACTTCAGCTGGATAACTTTGAAGTGGGAGGTTTTGATAAAAGCCTGTATTTCCTCCCTCTCTTGATCTTTTTTTGGTTGGTTGGTTTTGAGATGGGGTTTGTTTGTTTGTTTGTTTGTTTCATTGTCGTTGCTTGTTTTTAATTCCCCCTTTCCAAATGGTGAGCTTTGGCATGGCTGCTCCTGCACGGCCCAGGGAGGGGCTGAGGCTCCCCTAAGGCAGTGACTCCCCTCGCTCAGCCAAACGTCCTCTCACCCAGCATGATGGGCTTGCTAATAGCAGCTGAATCAAAGTCCAGTTTCTTTGTATCACCTAGGAGATTTAAAGCAAAGCCACCTCCCTCCATGTGCACCCTGAATAGGCCAGCTCCCTGATGCTGGGATGCTGCAGAGCCCAGAAGGTATTTCCAAGGACTTAAGTTTCAGGAGAGGATGAGCAACAAACTATCCTAACCCATCACCAGCCTGCCCGATGGCTTATGCACTGAGGCTGCCACGCTGCAACCAGGGTAGGGATGATCTCTTTGGACAAGGAAGTGTTCTGCCTAATATGTACCATGGGAACAAGTGAGAAGCTACTTTTAAGCTGCCGTTTAGTTACCCTCTGCCTTCCAGACAGCTCCCACGACCTCAAGAGGCTCCCATCTCACCAGCTGCTTTCCCAAGCTCTTTCAAGCCCTGGTGTTCAGCCGTGGGCAGACTGGACCATCAGTGCAACGAGTAAGCCAGGGCCCTGCTCAGTCCCTGGTAAGCCCTCAGTGCTGTCTTCAGACGGAGGCTCATCTCCTGTCTCCTCCTGGAGGCCGGCAGAAGCACCTGGGATGCAGACAGCGGTGTGCCTTCCGGGGAGGACGTACAGGGAATGCTGAAGAGCTCAGAGCGTGTTCCTCCCCGTGCGACAGCTAAACGAGCTGAGACAATTAAATGTGCCATTTGACGGCTGCCTGGCAGAGCCACAGTCTCTCTCTCTCTCTTTTAATAAAAGGCCTCTTTCCCGAAGTCGCTCAGGCTGCGGTGAGGGCTGCAGCTTGTGAAGTGCGAGAGCCCTTCACATTTAATTAAACAGCCCGTCCAAGCCTGCCTGGTGTCAGCAGAGCTTGCTGTGCTGCCAGAGATGCCCTGGCACCTTGCTGACACTGCAGCTCTGGCTGGGTGGAACGCCCCAACCTGGGCCGCTTAGGCACTCCCACTCTCTTCCATCTGCACACCCAGCATGGGCAATGCCAAGTCCCAGCTTTCCTGAGCTGCACGGTGCCACCCCAAATGAGACTGCCGTGCCTTCAGATATCAGTGCCCAGAGAGTACTTGGGCCCTGCAGAGCTACCATCCCCTTACAGGCTGGACTTGATGACCTCTGAGGTTTTCCAGCCTCGGTGATTCTGTGATTCAATGTGAGCCCTGCTCTTCACAGGAGTTGAGACCCAGCAGCTCGTTACATTCGTACTACAGAAATGGGGTTCCTCTGCGGGTCTCCAGGGAATGAGGACCCCTGGTGGGTCCAGCTCCATGGTGGACTGCCCAACTCCTCCACACTTCTGACCCACAGACACAGATACAGAGGCCACCTGGTAGCCCGGATGCCTGTTGTAGCCTCCCCGAGCCCTCCACTTCCGCCTGTCCTCATCAGCTCTGGTCCTCATCAGCACAAGGAGGGGAAATGCCCTCCTCTTGCCCAGGGCAGATAAGAGAGATGGATAAGGATGAGGGCAGAGGGGAGGCCAGCCCTTGGGTAGCTTAGCTGCCTGTTTTGGAGAGCACTTGTTTTGCCTGAGACCTGCAGCTTAACCCTTCCTTCCCCAAGGCCAGGGCAAGCTCATGATGGAAGAGAGATGAAGTTTGGGATGATTCCTGAGGATCTCATTCTCATGTACTCAGTGTTTTTGACACTGTCCACATGTTCCAAGTGAACTCTCTTGAGCTGAATTCAGCAGCATTCATTTCTGCCTCCTACAGTCTTGGGCCAGCCAGCATTCTCCCTCCCAAAATGCTTTTGGAGGGAAACTGCCACTCCCATGCTGCAGCTACAATGACCTGGCAGCTGATGGTTTGTTATCTACAGATGCAGAGGCTTTAATCCACTGGCTGTAACTGTACTTGCAGGATACACCAGACCACAACTCCCAAGACTCACTTGGTCCTGCCGACCCCAGGCAAGATGCAATAACATTTGCTCCCTACCTGAGTTCTCTCAACAGAGAAGGACTGGCTCCAGCAGACATCCTGAAGAGATGCTGTGCAGACACCTCAGATCTCCTTCACATACAGCAGCACAGGGCTGCAAAGTAAGAAGGGTGGATCATAACAGGATGTAAGTCTCCCACTGTTGTTGCCTTTCCTCCCAGCCATAGCTCAGAGAGGGTTGTTGTTAAAGGGAAGGGCTCAGGCTGTTCTTTGGCTGTGGACAATCAGCCAGGTGATGTCTTTGGGGTTCTCACTAGTGACCCAAAGCTGCTGTGCTTTGTTCCCAAACTGGCTGAGCCCAGAGCAGGGGAGGATCCTGATGGGTCTGAGCACTCCCCAGCCCACAAGCATTCGGGGCCTGCTCTGCAGAGAGCCCATCACTCACACTTTCAGGCCTGCCAAGCCAAAGGCACAGTAATTGCAAGCCAGATACCCCTCCACTTCCGAAACCATGTGCTCCAGCAGGGACCAGGCACAGGGGCTCCATTTCCGCCTGCCTCCGCCTGTTACAGAGTAGAGAAGTGACAGAGAGCAGCCCCGGAGCAGAAAGGGCTGCGAGGAGAGACAGCAACCAGTGCTCTGATAAGGCAGGTCCCTGATGAACACCTCCCAGACAACTCATCCCAGGCACTCTCTGAAGGATACCTGTGCTCTCTGAAGGTTGTGACCCAGCAAGGGTTACTTACCTGTTCTCACTCATCCCACCCTTCCCACGGGGTCATACATTGAGGAGGAAGCTCAGCCCAGGCGTAGCAATGCTGAGCATGGGCAGTAGACCTGGGACATCAGATGAGCACAAGAGTGGGGACAGAACCAGGACCATCTCCATATACCACCAAGAGCAAGTCTTTCCCTCAGCTGAACATGAATGAAAGTTCCCTTTCATAAGGGAATGAAACACGGATGAAGTGCCCTTTCATAAGGACACTTTACTCCCTGTGGGGATCTGTGAGGAATCTCCATCTGTCCTTATGCTGGTGCCACTCCTGATGGCCCCACTCAGGTATCAACACCTTAAGAGGATAGGCAAGACATCATATCCCTTCACAGCATCTCACTCACAGCCTCAGGAGTGGACACACATAGAGTCACATCAGCAGCCTTTGGGCTTTTAAAGCCAGAACGTAGCAGAGCTTTCAGCAAACACAGATGAGGAAAAAAATAAAAATCAAGTTAAAGCCTCTTACAAACTCCACCAGGCACCAGCACTGGCAGGAGCTAAAGGGTGTTACTCAACATCAATCCCAGCATGAATCCTCTGCTGTCAGCACCAAATAAAGAGCCCATGAAAGCTGCCCCACACATAGCTCTGCAGCCAAGCTGGAGGACAGAGGCTGCCCATGTGGCTTTATCTGGCTGGAAAGCCCTCTTTAAGATAGGAGGCTGTCGCTATGCTGGAAGGAGCAACAGGTGTCCTGGAGCTCCTGGCTCAGCCTCTGGTTATTATTTGGCTGAACCGTGACAAAGCCCTTCCACCTCCCATAGACTTGGGAGCAGAGGGACGCAGTTACTCAGTAGAGCACAAGCAAAACTTCCGTCCAGGGAAGTGCCTCTCCTTGAAGCCATTCCCCCAAGCCAGTGCACAAAGCAGTTACACAAACCTCATTTCCCCAGGGAACCAGCACCGTTTCTCACCTCTCTTCCAGCAGCTGTGATGGTCTCTGCAAAAATGAATAGTGGGGCTTGCCAGGACCCTTTACAGGCAGAAACGGTGCTGCCAGGATGAAAGGCCAAGGAGATGAGGCAAAAAACGCTGGGAAAGTGTCGATATTCAAGGGCCCAGGGACAGACCACAGCAGGAACAGAAAGAGAGTAGTGCCTGGTTCCTGCTGTGCGATGTTGCCACCTTTTTTACTCCTTATCTGCAGTGCCTGCAGCGGTAGCTGGACAAGCTACCTCACACCCAGGTTCATCCCTCAGCTGACCCACCTCCCTGCAGATCACCTGCTTTTCACCAACCCTTGAGCAGATCTATGGGTTGGGGGGACAGCCACACTGCACAGTGGGCATCACACACACTTGCTGCAGCACCAGACACCAATTTGTGTTCCCCATTTGCAGCACTGCACCTTTCACAGCCATGCTGTCTCCAGGAGGCTCAGCTGCCCTCTCCACCTGCTTTTAAAGGCAGCCCCAAGAGCAGCTCAGGTAGAAGAGGGTAGAGCTGCCCAGGTGAAGCTGAGTTCGGAAGGGATATGGGTAAGAAAGCTTTGGGGAACAGGGACTAAAAGGAAGGTTTTAACCTGCTCTTGCAAGCGTGATGTGATGCCAGGGCAGAGCTCTGGGTGGCTGAGCAGCTGCAGAGGGGGAAGCAGGCAGGGTGCAGACAGCAGGCAGTGAATCACATTTACCCCTGTCTGTGTAATAATCCCCATTTCTCCACGATCTGCCTCAAATCTCCATGCCCTGGCTCTGTCCCAGTTCAGAGGGGTGGGGGCAAGGGGAGCATGTGGCAAAGCAGACCTGGCTCTGAATGCCCCTGCAGCCAGCTCAGCCAGCCTTCCCCCACAGCTAGCACCCTGCCACTTGCTGTGACTGATACAGGGAACCTGGTGCTTTTATTAAACTCTTTGCTTCCTGTTTTAAGCTTAATAATAAATTGCATGTCACATTATGGCTCTGTTTATTAAAACCCATTGGCGTGGGCTCTGTTTTGCAACAGCATTTGAATTATTGAAAACAACACCCCACAGAGACCTATTTGCTACAAGTGCAGGAGGATTTATTTCCATTTTGTTTATCAGATGATGCAAGTGCTGGGTGGAGGCAGGGAAGCCGTCTTGCTCTTTTTGTTCTCTCCCTGAGCCAGCAGAGCAGAGTGATGAGGTGCCATGCAGAGGGCACAAGAGGAAATACCACCCCTTCAAGGGACAGGGACAGGTTGGGAACAGAAGTCCCAGCTGTAGCTGGCCACTCTGCCCTGCTCATCTCCCTGGCTCTGGTTGATTTCCCATTCCTGGAGCTCTGTGCCTCAGTTTACCCCTTAGAGGGACAAAGTTACAGCACTGCAAGTTTCCGTCAAGGTGTGGCCAGCATTCAGGTCAGGCATGCCAAGATCCTTGCCAGAAGCCATTGATCTCCCATGGGAGATACCCATGGCACAGAGGGGTTTGCAGAGCGGCCATGAGAGGGTTTGACCCTTTCGCAGCCCCAGTTTAAAGTACAGACAGTGGCTCAACATCTCCAAGCACTGCCTCAACCCAGCTGCGTGTGCCATAGACACCCCAAAGCCAGTGCTGAGAGGATGCTCTGGCTCCTGTGATCATGCCTAGGTACAGTTTAACACCCATGTCCCCTGGGATGTTATCGCCCCTCTTGGCAAGGCAGAGCTTCTGCCAGGGGCAGGGAGGAATCAGGGAGCAGGCAGGGCGGTGTCTGAGGGTCGGGGCGCTCCGGAGGCGCCCAGAGGCCCAAGTGCTGGAGCTGTTGCCCGGCGCGGTGAGAGCGCTGGGCACGGCCTGCGTCGCTGCCAGCAGGTGGCGCTGTTTAGCGGCCGATCGTGCGGGGGACCTCAATCCGGGCTCCGACGGGACGCAGCTGCGCCTCCTGCCCGGCTCGGGGAGGGAGCGGAGGGAAGGGCAGCGGCAGCTGCTTTCGTTGCTGCGTCGTATTTACCTTGCCGAACCCGGTGGGATTTCCCTGCAGACCACAAAACCTTGTGGCCTGGCTGCTGCTCAGGGTCCCTGCTGCCACGGGAGCTCGGGGAAGTGCTAGGGGGGAGCAAGGATGAAGGAGGACACTCTGGTGTCGGTGCTGGATTCTGGCCCATGGTGGTCCCTGGGCTGGGCTGGGGCTGGTGCTGCTGAAGGCTGAAGCAGCGAGAAGAGCTGAGGTCCCATCAGCAGCCCACAGCAAGGGCCAGGTGTGACAGAACCACAAGTCTGGGGCAGAAAGCAGCTGTTTTGGAGGCCAGGGGAGCTGTTTCACCTGAATTTCCTCCTAGCATCCGGAGCAGCAAGCACACAACAGGGGTGGCTGGAACACTTGATGGTGGCAGGCCAGTGCCAGCCCTGCACATGTTCCCCTAGGGACTAGATCTGGTGGCGTTTCAGCTGCATACTTTGGGCTCATTAGCACGTGTCTTCGGGGTCATTTGGTTGCCAACAGGACAAGACCTTTTTTGTTTGTCCCCAGCTTCAAAGTGCACTCCGGTGCCCAAGAAGGTACCCACACCCTGCTCACTCCAGGTGGCAGGGAGGTGCCAGGGCCAGTTTGTGCCTGGAGCTAGTGGGCACGTTAGTGATTCCCTGTGTAGCTTACCCCATCCCTGACCTCTGAATGGAGCTGCTGCTCTGAGTGCGAGCAGCTGGCCTGGCAGGGGCCACTCAAACCTCTCCAATCCCACCGCACCAGGAGAGCAACCACCCCAAAACATGGCCTGCAAAGGGATTTAGTGCTGCTGGGGCACACACTCTGTCCCCACACTGACACTAGGTTTGGCCAAGTCCTAAGGACCCTTCGGGTGTCTGAAGCTGAGGAGAGTGTCTGCAGTGCCCTCCTTGAAGCAGTGGCTGTGGGAAACATCTGAGCAGCCAGTGGCAGAGCTGACCAAACATTTTTAGAGCCAACAAATAACTTCAATTAAGTTCTGTGGCAGTGACCGATTCCAGCTGTGCAGTGATATTGGCTGCTTTAATTTTTAAGTGGCTGGAAATGTCAAGACAAGGAGCTGAGGTGGGAGGACATCAGCCTCCTCCATACCCGTGGGACCAGGGGGATCTTGGAGGTCTCTTCCAACCTGGTTGATTCTATGATTCTATGACTTTTTAGTCTGGAGAAAATAAGTCTTAGAAGGGGTTTGATAAATGTTTATGAGTATCTGAAGGCTGGCCAGGAGGGGGGGGACAGGCTCTGCTCACTTGCTGCCTGTGACAGGACAAGGAGCAGTGGGTGTAAGTTGCAGCAAAAGAGGTTCCACCTCAACACAAGGGGGAACTTCTTTACTATAAGGGTCACAGAGCACTGGAACAGGCTTCCCAGAGAGGTTGTGGGGTCTCCTTCCCTGGAGACTTTCAAGGCCTGTCTGGATGTGTTCCTCTGTGATCTGTGCTAGATAGTATTGTGCTGCTCTGGCAGGTGGGTTGGACTTGATGATCTCCTTGGGTCCCTTCCAACCCCTAACAACCTGTGATCCTGTGATCCAGTCTGCTGCCCCTGGTCGTGGGGAAGAACAGAGCCCAGATACTTGCTGAGCAGCCAGCCTGTAACTCCAACTGCCCTCTCCTGCACTGGGATCTGGGAGACAGAGTCCCAGATTTGGTTAATTTTGGCCGAGGGCTCTTGCCTAAGTTCCTTCTTCTCTCAGCCACCAGGTGTCTGCTGCCCTCCCTGAAGGGCAGGAGTAGAGGCTGCCGGTGTCTCCTGACAGGTACCCATGGAGTGCCACAGACAGCAGGTTACAGAGCTGAAGGGGTGCAAGGACTGAGACCAAAATGTCGATGCCCACCTGGAGGGCCATGGACAGGTGTGTGACCCATCTGACCCCCTCCGGCCAGGCTAACCCAGTGAAGTACCCACACCCATCATGACCTGGATTTGTGCCGGCACAGGCAAGGCGAGCAGGGGGAGGGTTGGCATGGCAGCCCTGGCTGGGGGCCAGCCTTAGGCACCGGCAGGGAGCCCAGTAAGCACCTCTTGCCTGTTGAAGCTCCAGAATGCTCTCAGGTTTCCGCACAACAGCCTCAGCCTGAGCGTGGCCCAGTTCCACCAGCTGATTTGGGTGTAAAAGAGGGCAGGGCTGGGGAAGGATGGAAATGCCCTGGCATCTCCAAAAGCAGGTTCTGCACCCAAAAAAACAAAAAAAAGAAGAGCCAAGGGCCTGTTGGAGCAGAAATTCCTGGTCCCTCCTCAGTGCCCTCCAGCTCTGATGCAGCTGCCCCAGGAGGATACTATTACATCCTTAGCTGGAAGGAGAAATGGAGACACACACAGCCTTTGCATTTCCCCAGCCAAGGAGGAGTTTGCTGCCAGAGGAGACAGGCAGCTCAGCAGGCAGGCAGGAAGGCAGGGCAGCAGCACTGCCAGCTGTGCCCTGTCAGGTTGCAGTGCAGGGGCCAGGGCTGGCTCTGTCCCACCGTTTGCAGGAATTTTGCTCTGCTGCCAACTCCAGACAAATCCCTTTTCTTTGCTTGTTCAGGTTTCAATGCTGTAATTGCATCATCTGGGCCAGCTCTGGAGAGAAAGAGGAAGAAGGGAAAAGACAAGGGCAGGAGAGCAGTGTGGTGCCCAAGCCACCAGCCTCGTTGCATTCTGTGTGCTTCTGCCTGGAGCCTGGCCAACTCCTTCCTCCCAGGATCTGGCTTCCTGATGCAGTTCCAGACCTCCCTGGAGCTAGGACCAAGAAACCAAAAGTGATTTGGTCCACGGGAAGGTTTTTTGTCCCAGAAATGCTGTAAACACTGCTACTTTGGGGGAATCAAAGCCCCCCCTCGGGTGTGAACTCAGCCCAATGCCCATATGAGTGAGTCTTGCTATCCCTGTCCTGATACAGAGCAGCACAGAACAGCTCTGGGCTTCCTTGCTGTGTGTCCCCAAAAGTTTACTCTAAACCACCAGCTCTAGAAGGCAAGTGTTGGGGTTTTTGAAGAAATGGAACATTTCCAGTGGAAATGTCCTTCCTCCACCAGGCACAGAGCTGCTCCACCCTCTCCATGCTGGCAGGGCTGTGGTCACTTGGGTGGAGATTGTGGTGTTAAGAGACATGAGATCTTGAGATACAGATAGGCAGAGGTAGGAGGGGATCTGGATTGATGGTGTGCAGTGAACCAGCTTGATGCATTCCTATAGTACAGGGCATGGCCTGCTGCAGATCCCCAACCCCATGCAGGGTGAGAGAGGGAGGACCCATTCTGGGACCAGGTGTGAGCTCTGGGATGGGCTGGGGGGGGTTCCTCCACACAAAAACAGGACAAGGTGGCATCTATGGTGTTTTCACCCTTCTTCACTTCTGGAATTATCCTTAGGGATGCAGGAAAATTGACTGGTCTGTGTCAGGTTTAGCCTATGTGTTTATTTTAACTAAGATTAACTGGAAAGGCAAAGAGCTGTGTGGAAGGGAAAACACAAAGTCAACCAAAAAAGGCCCAAATGTTTCTGACCACTTGGGCAGTTGGGACAGAGAAAAGGGCACTAAAACCCACAAGTGTCTGGTTCTTCAAATCACTGCTTCCATAGTGAAAGACAAAATGGGAGAGGGATGTTTTGGCAGTGGCTCCCCAGGCCCTGCAAAGGAATCTGGCTGTTCCTGTGTTTGGGGGGATGTAGACTGGCCCCAAAACAGGTGCACCAGGTGTCCTAGCCCGGTCCCAGCCCTACTCTGGCTTCCCTATAATGCTTAGCACAGGGCAGTGATGAATCTGCCCTGGCCTCCCTCTCCAAGGGTGGCCACCTCCATTCCCCAGCACCAAGTCCTCGTCACACACATCACGTCTGTTCCCACAGTGTCCCACCTGCTACCATATTCCCATTCTGCCCCAGGGAGAGCTACCCCCAGTCCCAAACTTGTGCCACCAACCGGCCAGTGTCCCCTTGCCAAGCACCCCAGCAATGGGATATGTCACTGTGCTCCACCCCAAAAGAGAGGCTGCTGTTTCAGGACTGTTCAGGGGAGTTTTGGGCTGAGGGGTGCTTGCTGCAGAAATGTCACTGACTCTCAGGAAAGGACACCATGGGCAAGGTGATCTCTGTAGCTGGACATCCCATCGCTAGGCTAGTAATAGTCCTCCTCACTCTCCACGTAGTCCTCAGGTGTCGTGTGGGGCTTCGGTAGGGCAAAGTCTGTCAGGTTGAGCTGATCTGAAATGGCAGCATGGGGACAATGTGACACTGCTTCTCCCAGTGCTTGTCCCCTTCCCCAACAGGGCAAAAGCCAAACTATGCACAGCAGCTTGTTGGGGCATCCCTAGCACAGCCCTATGCTCCAGCAGCTGCCTCCATGCCAGTGCACCCTACCCAAGCATTTCCTGCTTTGTCCTCATGAGAGCACGGGGACAAGGAGCGGGTCTCACCTGGGGTGAAGACAGTCAGGCTGGCCAGTGCCACCACTTCGCCGACCCTGTTCCTGGCGAAGCAGCGGTAGGTGCCTTCGTCCGTCACTCGCACACCCTGGATCTGGAGCCAGCCTGTCACTTCGTATTTCTGGGGCCCGCCTCTGAACTGCAGCGGGAGGCAGGAGCAGGGTGGTAGTGTTTCAGTTAGTGCTGGGGCCAGAAAAGCACCATGTGGAGCTGGGATGGATGGGAGGGACACGAGACGAAGGAAACTCTTTTCCCCTGACTGAGTGCCACTCTGAAGGCAGGCATAGATCCCTGGGTGCAGGGTTCTGCTTTTCCCACTACCAAAGGGAGGTGGGTGGAATGGGCAGAAGCAAGGGGCCATCCATACCCAGGATGGCTCAGAGGAGCCCCAAATCCTGTGTTTGAGCAGGCACTGAGGTCCCAGGATTGCTCTGGTGTCAGCCACACTATTTTCTGTTTGTACCAAGCAACAAATAGCCTCTTCCCGACCCAGCTGGGCTGCAGCTGTGTTAGCAGGCTGCTATTACAGTGCTGTGGCTGGGAGGGGAGAACAGCTGAATTTCCTCCAGCCACGCAGGGTAGCCCTGCTTGGGGTGAAGGTCCTTGGCCAGACCAATCGACAGGCTATGGGGTGAAGTGAAGGGCAGAAAACTGGAACTGGACTGACACATTACCCCAAAACACTGCTGGGTCCCACCTGCTCCCCTATGTTCTCCCATCCATCCCAACACAGTTTCCTTCCTGCCAGTGCCTGGCTGCAGTGCATGGCCCCTGTGCCTCTGCCCACACCCTTTAATAGCTGGTTGTGCTCAGCTGGAGACTATATTTGGGTCTGACCACAGGCAGAATGCTGACCCTTGGGCCTGCAGCTCTGCAAGGGGATCTCTGCTCAGAGTGACAGGCAGAAAAGCGCAAGGGACTCCCTGAGTCTGCTGGTGGGACCAGAGGATAACCCAGGTTTGAAGGTGCTTTGGGAGGTTCTCTGCTCCATCCAGCCTTGCCTGTGGGGCTGCAAGTGAAGCCAGCAAGCAGAGCAAACTAAAGGCAGGGAGGAGAGGAAACTCCCTGCTGCAGGTCCTAAAATATATTCATAAGTGCAAATACTACTGGAGAAAATTGCAGAAGAGAGCTATGCTGATGGCTCCTATCACTGAGACACCAGCCCTGTATCAGCCAGGCCTTGTGATGTCCAGGCTTCAGTCACCCTTTCTCATCCCCAGGCAGCCAGACTTGGTCATCAGCCCCAGGATGACCACCACTGGCCTGGCTGTTCACAAGGTCTAGGAAGGGCTGGGTCACCTCAGAGCCATGTCAAATGCCCTGCGCACACCGTTCACCTGGACAGAGATATGGGGGTCATCTCCAGGCAGCAGCATCTCCATGCCATCCTTCCTCCATTCGATGGAAGCCATGGGGTAGGCGAAGACCTCACAGCCAAAGATGACATCCTGCCCAGTGATGTTCCACGTGTCATAGGGAGGAGAGGTAATCTGGGGCTCTGGGGAGAGGACACAGGAGAGCAGGCTGGTAGAAGGCGTCCCATCCTTGGCAGATCCCATGGGCTCTCTTGGGCTCATTTCCTCTAGAGTGGTCACATTTTGCTCATGTAGAGAT
Source organism: Pogoniulus pusillus (assembly GCF_015220805.1). NCBI lineage: Eukaryota > Metazoa > Chordata > Aves > Piciformes > Lybiidae > Pogoniulus > Pogoniulus pusillus. The sequence continues at coordinate 14,200,038 of NC_087269.1, read as the reverse complement.
GCTGGGACCTTTCTTATGCCCCTTTCCTCTCCCACCCATGGCAGACCCTTACTTTGCCCCAGGACACAGTCTCTCCTCATGTCTGAGCCTCCCTCCCCAGCCACCTTGGCCCATGGGGGTTTGCCATCCCTCCTGTTCTCACTTTCCCTGCCTTCACAGTGGTGCTCAGGAGCACACAGACGACAGAAACAGTTCAATAAGAGCAATGCTACAAAGCAAAGCTCTCGTGCAATTAAAGGCTCCTTCTCCCATGGGGAAAAGGCTGAGGAGCACTCATGCAACCTGGGATTGATAAGGAGAATGAGGTGGATGAGCTTCCAGCTGAAATAGGCCTCTGCTCTGGCACAGCCTGGTGCCAGCCGTTAAGGGACCCAGCAGGTCCCTGGCTGCTGTATGGAGCAAGCGTCTCCAGGTCTTGCTCCTTTTGGCTGGAAGGAAGGTGTGAGGACTAGCTTCCCATACCTGCTTCAAGATCTGGCCTACAGAATGAGCCAAAAGTGAAGGGAAGGCCTTCAGCTCCAAATACACTTCAGGGGAAAACTCAAAGACAAGATTATCTATGAAAAATAAATTCAACCCTGATGCCACTTGGGATGTGTTGACAGCACTGGGTGGCCTGTGCTGGACTAGGCAGGCTGTGGAATGGCCTCCCCACCACTGCCTACCCCCTGAGCCAAGTTTTAAACAGGAGATGGAAATTGTGTAGCCAAATCCAACCAACCCAAGTTTCCATTTGCAGAAGGCAGCCACATTTCTCCGCAGCCAGCACAAACCCAGTGCTGCCGCCAAGAATTTGCTAACAGTTCCCTGGAACTTCCCCATCTGCTGGGTTTGCTGCTGTCCGTAAACCTCACTCCCACTTGGCAAAGCTGCTCCTAGACCTCTCCAGGAACTGGATGCACAAGGGCTGCCCTGGAGCAGCAGAGTTGAGAGCCACCGTGCAGAGCAGCCTCCACACACAACCATATCCCTGTGGACACTGTGGGTTTGCTGCCAGGTGAAATAGTCAAGCTAGACATGCTTTTCTGTCCCTTCCCAAAAGGTATGACCCTCCTTCCTGCTGCCAGTACAGCTACTCCTGGGGCACTACCTGACTCACAGGGACCCTCATGAGCCACAGTTAAGTTGGCATCAGGGTGGGCACGAGCAACTTCCAGGAATCTGCAGATCTGGGCATAGGTTTTGCCATCGGAGCCACAGAGTGCCAGATGGGAGAGGCAGGCACACTGGGGCTCAGGCACCTCTCCATGCTGCAGGTCCCCAGAATCCAGCCGGCACTCCAGGTGCTCCCCACATTTGCCATAGAAGTGGTTGGTATTGTCCAGGTCACAAATCTGTCCCTCCAGGTTGGCACACTCCCAGCAGCAGTCGCAAGCATCCCGTACCATGCCAGCCAGGCACCCCCGCGGCACTGGGCACTCCTCTGGCTGGCACTCAGCACAACCCTCCCCTTCCTCCAGCAGCCGCTGCCAGCCCCGCTGGAGGTAGTCAGAGGTGCTGGGAAAAGCTTGGCTCAGCTGGAGCGAAGCCCAGTGCAAAGAGAGCAAGGAAAGCATGAGGCAAGGGGAGCTCAGGCTCTTGGCTTCAGACATCCTTGCAGAAGCTCTATTCGGGTTCCACCATCACTTGGACAGAGATTTCCAGCACTGCTCTGGCCTCCTTGGCTAAACCTAAGGATCCATCCTGCCCTGCAAAAAGAAAGGTTGTGTGTTAGCAGTGCAGGGAGCATCTCTCACCCCTCTGGCACCTCGCTGGCTTGCCCTGAGTGGCAGCACTGAATGATGTGCAGGGGAGGGTCCATTCCACCCCCTCTCATCACGAGCCACACAGCCATGTTCTTCCCACCCTGGGGCTCCCCAGCCACGTCCTGCCCTGAGATGCTGACATCCTCTGGTGGGACAGAGCTGCTGACTCCAGAACAATCAGGTTTCATTCTTCTTTCCTGGCAGCCCTTCAGGTTCCAACTCTACCATGGCCTGGGGAGCCACAGGGTTGGCATGGCGCTCTACACTGTCGTGGCTCAACTGGTTTATACCCTGCTCATCTCATCGCACCTCATTAAACTGCTCTCAAGCCAGATACCTCTTTCCTTTCCCCATCACTTTGTGAGAGTCACGAGCCCTTTTTTCCTCCCTCAACATCCAGACAAGCACAGTGGAGCAGTTGGTCTTGCAGACAAGGGGCCCTTTCCGCACTGGAGGCAGCCAACTGAGAGGAGTTGAATCTAGGATGCTCCCAGTCATGCTTGGCTTTTGTCCTCCTCCCCTCTGTGTGCCATAGCTCCTCCTTTTAGGCACTACTCTCCTACACAGAGGAAGAAACACCACCCAAGAAAGCTCTGTGACCCTCTTGCTTATCACACAGTCAGGTGAAGCTGAGCATGGAACTCAGCACACAAGTGAGCAGCTGGAGGACTGGCAGCAAGCCCAGCATAATCAGCCTGCATTGTCACAGTGAGGTCCCTGTCCCACACCCAAAACCTTCATTACTCCCCAACCCCAGGTAAGTAAAGAGGCTGATCTGCCTCAGGCTTCCCATCTCTGCAGAGGGCACAGGTGGGGCTTGGAGCCTGTCCTCAGGAGTGGTAATGAACTGAACCCCTTTGTGAACACCTTCTGGCCCTCAGTTATGCCCTAGCTGCTTTTCCTGAGGTGGAGTGAAATTACAGGTTCCTACCCAGGGCCACCCAGCACAAGTGAGTGGGGTTGGGGAGGGGAGCCAGGCAGCCGGCTTGCCTCCCTCCCCTCCTGCTGGGAACAGCACCGAGGTGCAGGCTGCGAGTCCCCAGCTGCCTCTCAGCCTGGAGGTGCAGTGCCGGGGGTGGCCAGGTCGGTGGGTTACACACAAACGCACCCCCTGGACAACAAACTGCGAAGCTTTCACCCGTTTGCCAAAGAGCACCGAGCTCCACTGGGGTCGAAAGGGGCAGGGTGTCCCGGTACCGGAGCCCGCCTCAGTCCTTCCTAGCCCGAGATGTCCCTCCAGGGATCCAGACCCGATCGGTGAGGGGAGGGGCAGGGGTGGGGGTTGTTCCTGCGAAGTTTGTTTCTGGCTCCCCAAGAGGAGCCGGGGGGCAGGCGCTGGTGGTCCTGGCTGAGTCCTCGGAAGGGTCTCCCGGGTGCCATCCATCCGCAAGCCGCCACTTACCGGAGGCGTCGGTGCCGGGAAGCGGTGATTTAGGGGTCCGCGAGCGCGCCGGCGGGTCCGCGGTGTCCGTGGCGGCTGCTGGCCCCCGGCTGCTCCAGCACCCGCCGTGATGTCAGCGAAACGTGAGTCCCCCCGCCCCTCCCGGCCCGTAGCCCATCCCTGGAACGGGACCCGCACCCCTTCCCTGCCGGGGTTCCTCCACCCACTGCATCCCGGGCCCGGGTCTCTGCTGCTCTGACCCCACCACCGACACCTCCCGGCTGCCCCCAGCACTGTTAGTTACTCCAGGCCGTGTGTCGGGACCCGGACTGATGTTCAAATGCATCCGTGGGGCAGGAGAGGACCGAGATGCAGGGCAGGAGCCAGAGCTGGGCATGGCTGGGGAAGGGGGCAGAAGTGCTTCACAACCTACGATATGGTTGGGAAGGGCAGGCTGAAACACTGAGCTGCTGTAATTAAACGGGGGGGTCATTCCTGAAGGACGTCTATGCTCATCCCATTCTGGGAGCCAGGTAGAAGGGGACATTAGGGTGCAAGTAATAGCATTATCCTGTCTGAAGCTAAGCCTTTGGGAGTTGCTCCATGCCATGGCACTGTAAAACCCATGAGCGTGGGGCTAGGTCTTCAGAACCCCCAAGCAAGCTGCCTCAGTTTCCCTGGCTCCAAGGAGCAGGGCACCCAGCCTACCTTGCTGCACAAACATGTAATGCTTGTGCATCTTGCTCCTGCCTCTGTGCCAGAGGATCCCACAGCCTGTCCTCATCCTTTAGGCAAGGAATTTGTGGGGTTTGTTTCCCTAGCAAAGCTCAGAACTGCTCAGAGGATCTGGTTTCATTCACCACGCTGCAAAAAACTGATTTTGCTTATCCAACACCCTCCTGTAAATTCGTTCTGGGCTTCAGTGCTTTCACACGTTGATGTTGTGAATCCAGCCACTGCTAACCACAGAAAATGCACCAGGCATCAGCCCCTCTAAATCTGCCTTCACCAGCCAAAGCCCTGCTTTAGACCCCTGCTGTGGAGGGATGTTTCCTGCCGGCTCTGCCTTCAGTCTCACATCCCTCTCCCCTTCTGTGGCCCCCAGCCCCTTGGCTCAGGGCTGCCTCCCTCTCTGGCTTTCCTCACTCAGCCCATCGAGCATGGTCCCAGCATGCCACAAGTTTTCAGGCCCCACATCCATGAGCTGCTGAGTAGCTGAGACTGCAGCTTCCTTAGGAGCAGGAAAAAAGTCAGGAGGGGCTGATGTTTTCCTACATGCACTCCTAGACCAAGTTCAGAGCTCAAGCAGAGAGGGGACAAGCCAGGTGCTGAGCCTCCCAGGCTGCCCCTGTCATGTGCTGCCTCCTTGCCTTGGCATAAAGAATTGCCTGTGTGTTTGGATATCCCTGAGCCAAGCACCTGCCCCTGCCGTGCATGGAAAGTAAAGCAGTGGGGCAAGCCTGGCCCCCGATACCACCTTCAGCCCACATAGCTCCTGGTTGGCACAGAAATTAGAACCAGCACTTAAATCTCAGAGACAACTAAAAAGTGTGGCCAGTGATGGTACCTGGTTATTGCCCTTGGCAGAGAGGCAAGGAGGAACAGGCCTCGATGATGCTGTCCTTCTCTATACACAAGGACCCCAACCCTGGCACTTTCCATGTGCCATGGTCCAGGTGTCTTGTGTGTCCCTGTGTCCATGGAATTATCAGGACGTCTGGGCAGCTGGATTAAGCATTACTGCAGCATCTGATGATGTGGAGAAAGGCCACATCTCCAGAAAAAACTCCCCTGGGCAGGGGTGAAATCCAGCCACAGTTCTTATCCTGGAAGGATCCAGCTGAGATGCAATACAACCCAGTGCTTGCAAGCCATGGGCAGCTTAGCTCAGCACAACTCAGCTCAGATCAACAGGATGGAGCTCAAACCTGCCAGATAATTAAACCTCCTGCTTAATGAGACTATTGAATGTGCTAATAAATAGTAGCAGCTATGAATGAGAGGTGGAAGATCTAACCTGTGCTTAACAAGGAAATGTGCTCAATCACACTTCAATTCAATCAACACAGCCCCTGGCTGCACCCAGTACTTGCAGCTCTGGCTGCTGGAAGCAGATCCGAAGGGAAAAGTGTGGCCTATTTATTTATTTCTCTCCAGGGTAATTTATTAGTACTGAGCACCAGAGGAAGCTTAAGCAAACCCAAACAAAACAAACAAGGCCCCCTGTGCAATTAACCTGCTCAGCAGCTAGACTGTGATGCAAGCAAGGGTAAATTACATCCTGGACTCCCTGTCTGTGCTGATCCCTTCATTCTTCTCACTTGCCCTGAGCCCAGTGAAGCTTCTGAAAATGGACCTTGAAGGTGCAGTGAGCTTCAAGCACCAAAGCCCTCTCCTTCCTTCTGTCATGGAAGGCTGTTCTCCATCGCTGCGTGTCTCCCTGTAATAGATCCTTTGAAGCCATAAATTTGTGGATGTTCCTGATGTACCTGCAGCCATGGCATCCTTCTAAAGCTCTGTCATAAAGATGTGACCCTGGTGGCAGAGCTGTCAGGAGAATGTCCCACTGCTCCTGATCCCACTGACCCCTCCCAGACCCAGGCTGATCTCCCTGACCACCCCATGGAGATCTGTGGCTTACGGCAGACAGAGGCCAAAGAAAAAAGCAAAGCTGGAAAAAAAGCCCTGGGCCGAGTGACTCAACGCAGAAGCCACGTCAGGGAGGTCGGGCAAGTAGTGTTGGGGCTGGCGGGGGTTGGAATGAGGGTTATGTCACGGCACAAGCAACTGTCACTGGGACGCGATGGGACAGGGGTGCTACTGGCACACAGCCTAAGGCCATGGCTGGCTCATTCTGATAATGCACTAAATCTCCCTCATTTCACCTCACACCCACTCTCCATTTCCTGCTGTTTGGAGCACTCTGAGACGGCTGAGATCTGGCCAGCTTATCCCAGGGCCGTATGGCTCTTGGGGGCTCCAACCGTATCCTGGGGGTCTGCTGCAGAGACAAGGGATGGGCATCAGCCAGGTCCTCTTCCTGTCTGTGTGCCATGCAGAACCTGCACTGGGAAACAGGCAGGCTCAGGTTTCTCCAGGCTTCTCCAGAGCAAATTTCCAGAACAAACCTGTCAGCAAATTCTAGGAGCAATGGCTGCAGCCACGACCAGGATGGGCAGAGAGGATCTTAGGCCAGCCCCAAGGTGCTGTGGCTGGGTGGCAAGGGATGCTCCAGTCTCCTTGCTACCAGAGTATCCCTGCAGTGGCTGCCAGGCCTCTTCTCTTCTAGGAGCTGTGGCTTGGTAGGACTGGATATGGCTTGGCTACTTCCCTTTTGGAATTCCCCAGCTTTCGGGTTTATTTCCAGTCATATAAATCGGGGGCAGGAACCAAATGGGTGGCAGGGGGCTGCAGTCTCAGGGATGCCCTTCCTCTGCCCACCCAGCCCCCTGGCTGACACGGCTGTGCCAATTTTGGCACCTCGAGGTTGGGATAGCAAAGTTCCCACCACCTTGAGATATGCCAGGCTCCCCCCTCCTCACCTTTTACCCCGCAGCAAACAGGACCACCTCCTAAACGTCCCTATCACTATCCCCGCCGCCCATCCTAAACGTCCCCACCCGCCCTCGCCGCCTCGCCCGAGGGAAAGAGAGGGGCAGAGGGGTGCGGGCAGAAGGGAGTAGGCTTCACGCTCTCTGCTGCCACCTCCAGGGCACTGCTGGCCTCGTCCCCGTCCCCTTGTGACGCTTGCACCGGAGGTCTGCGCATCCTGGAGCAATGCAAGACCGCATGAGTTCACACTCCCATCTCCTTGCGCCCCAAAATATGACCCCCTTCATGAGCCCACCCTGGGGGCCTCATCACATTGTAGTGTCCTGAGTGGCTTAGGGACCTTTTTGGGCTCTGGGGACCCTCTGCTCAGCCTGACCAAGGTGCACGGAGGTGCACAGCGCCCTGGATGGGATGGGTGCTCCAGAGGGTTGTGCCAACTCAGTAGCACCATATCCTGTGCCCACTGTCCCTGTTGCCGCCCTCCCCTTCCCCAGCCTGCAGCAGCACCAGTGGGGCCGGAACACGACCAGAGAAGGTGACCCACCACCAGCGACCCAGCAACCCCTGTCACCGGGGAGAGGTGCTGGGGACAAGGAGCCTGCCCACCTCCCCTGCAGGAGGCTGCCCATTTCCAGGCGTCATTAAAGAGCAATTAGCTGGAAATTAAGCTGAGAACAAGTATTGATTAGCTCATTAAGGCTGGGGGAGCCGGCTGTGGCGGTAGGAATTGTTGCTGCTCACCCTCATTATGGGCAAGGTTAAAGCTTGTGGTCGGGCAGCTCATTAGAAATGCCAGGGACCAATCGATGTCCCCTGCCCAGCGCCGCCCAGCACCTCTGGGGACGCCTGGCCGCTGTTTTTCGGGGACTGGCCCTTGAACTCAGGGTTGAGCTAGCTCGAAAAGAATCGGGCATCCTAGCTCCACATTGTCCGCTGCTGGGTCTTGGGCTCCCGTGCAACAGTGTTGCCTTTGGGTTTGTCATCTCCCCCTTCCCCGAATCACCAGCTAGGGGTCATACTTCTCTCCCTCCTCAACCAAGGGACTAATGGGGACGGGTCCCACTCAGCCCTTGGAAGTGACCAAGTCCATGGGCCCACAGCAGTGGTACTAATTTTAGGAGAGGACAGCCAGCAGTGCAGCATCCCAAACCTACTACCCACCAGAAATGAGTTTGTCAGGTCCCAGCCTAGCAGTGCCAGTTTGTGTGGATAGGGGACAAACCAAAAGGAATCTCAGGGATGGGATGAAAGCACATGGGGCCATAATGTAGGAAGGTGAAAGATGCCCACTGTCTCTGTGCGGCCAAGAGCTGTCACACCACTCTGCCCTGGACTCCAGCCCCACAGCTCTGAAGGCTCCTGAGGTAAGCTCAGATCCTGGTCAGCCATCCAGCTGGAACTAGCCATGTCAAGCCCCTGTGCTTCCAGACCTCAGCTCCCTCCAGTGTCCTTCCCCTCCCCACCTTTGCCTGCTAGGGCCAGCAGCAGCTCAGGGCCAACAGCAGTTCAGGGCCAGCTCCCAGCCAGTGCATACATGAAGGGTGTTCCTGCACAGGCTGATAGTGCAGGGAGTGCTGGGGGGTGGGGGTGTAGGTGTCATCATTATTTTTGTTTTCTTTGCACTGCCCTGAAAATATATTGTATTCTCAGCTAATTCTGTTCAATTACACCACAATAAAACACATAATAAAAACGTAATTCATTTTGCCCAAGCGCTTCATCTCCCTGTGTCTTGGCAAGCTATTAAAAATTTGTCTTCATTTTTCTGGCAAGAGCCTTGTACCTTTTCATCTTTAATTTATGAGAGCAGAATAGCTACTGACAAGCCCTTATTGCACCGCAAGGGGCTGCATTATTTATGAGCCGCCAATGGCTGGCTCAGGGGAGTTATTTGCAATATACTAGGGGCTGACAGAAAGAAGGGGACAGATCCCTCACATGCCTGCCCCAGTCCACAACCCCACCCTGGGTGAGTACCGGGTGTCCTCCCGTCTGCTCCCGTGAGAGTGCCCCATGCCTGGCCTCTTTCAACTCCTGCCCACCAGGGAAGCTACAACAGAGGGTGGCTCTGGACTTCCTGGTCCTTATCATGCCAGTCGCTGTACCTGTCTATCTTTGGCTTTGCAGCAACTCTCACTCCTCTGTCCTGGCTCAGCAGAGGAAGGAGCTCTCCCTCCTCTGCTTGTGTGGAGATCCATTGCTCCTTCTGACTAGCCTGGCCAGTGGGTGGCACAGCCACTGCTTGCAGGCTTGCCAGAGATGCATGACAGCACCAACATGCTTTCTGATAGCTGTGCATAGAAAGTGGGATAAAAATATCCTTGCTGGAGAGGCAGGCCCAGGGTGTCCTGTGAGCAGACTGTGTGAGGGGGTGGGAATGCTGGCAAAGCTAGGACAAGGATCTGGTCTCTCCAAACCAGTAGCATGTAGGACAGAAGCTTAGCAGAGCCCTCTGCGTGGTGGTGAGGTACAAAGCTCCCAGCGCTAAAAAAAGCTCCCCTGACAGCTGGATGAGCTTAATCACAAGCCAAGCCAGCTGGAGCCACTGCAAAGGCAGCAGGCTGGGAAACAGAGAGCAAAGTCTGACCCTGGGGGGCGCAGGGACACCCCAGCAGCTGATCTACCCATCCCATCCTCAGCCTGATAAGAGTCCCTTCCCAGCATACAAAACCTGGAAAACACCATGCTTTGGATTTTGTATAAACAACCTGCCTTTATTACTTGGTAAATGTAGGTACATATAGGTATGTATATCAAAGATAGCTAGAGGAAATCACAGTGCACTTAAAGCTATTTGAGAAAGTTCACCTGAAAGCAAGCACTCCAGGAGGGGGTAGAGTGACTTCCTCAGGTGGGGGGGCCCAGCCCTGAACAGAGATGGCTTTAAAATGAGAATAAAGATGTGGACTCTGATGGGATTAAAATGTGCCATTTGCTCTGGATGAACAGAGCACAAGGCCAGATTAAATCCCCTCAGCAGCCCAGAGAGAGCTGAGGGTGTGCTGAGGCTGCATGCCCGAGCTGGAAGCTTAAAGCCATTGTGTGCACTTGAAATCACTCACCCACAGTTACTACGGATGTAGGGCGCTTTCCTCCCTGAATACTGCTCTGCCATGCCCAGGCACCAGCTGATGACGCAGGCAACATGGAATGCCTGCAGATGTGTTCAAACCTCAAAAAGCATGATTGTCTGCTGCCTCCTCAAGCTGGGGAGCATAGTTTTCTTCCCCACTCCATATCCTTTCTTACAAGGTCCCTGGTGCCACTGTCCATGCTGTTCCAGGCACTGCACACAGCCATGGGCACCTATAGGCTGAGCATGAGAGAAATGCACCAGGGTACCAGTTGGGAGGCTCCCAGAACAGGGCTGAGCCTGGGTGCAGGGATGGGGTTCAGTGCAGTGCCACATGGCTGCGGATATCCTGGAAAGCTGGGCCAAGCACCTGGGACCTACAGACACGTGACAGCCAAGGGAAAGCGGCACCAGCCCCCAGGGCTCCGAGGGGCAAATCTCAGTGATGCGCTGGCTCAGCAGCTCCATGGCATGCGTCTTGGCCACCCCGGCTGTCCCTGGCGACCCGCTCAGAGCCCTTTGTTGAAGTAGACAGTCTCCAGTTGTGGGTCTTTCTCCCGGATCTGAGCTTGAACTTCAGGCTCCAGGTGGCTCACAGGCATTGAACTGCCAAGTGGACGAGGATACAGGAGATGAGGTAAGGAAAACTTGCTGACAGCTGCAGGTTGGGAAACTATTGCCAAGCTTTCTCCACTATCATCACATGGGTACACCGTCCTCATCACCCCACCACTGAGATCTGTGTTTTTACATAGTTTCAAGTCTCTGACCATTTGAAGAAGTGAAAAGTCAGAGAGTCAATGCCCCCCTTGCCTGCACCCCCTGGTCTCCCTCATGGGGCTGAATACACAGGCAAGGTGCCCATCCTTACCTTTTCTGTGGGAAGAGCGCACAGCACAGCGGGGTTGCAAACACTAAGCTGTGAGGGAAAGACATGGAGAGAAAATGAGCTGCATAAATCTCTGACTTGTTTCCACAGCTTGACCTCCAGAGCAGCATGAAGGCAGCCCAGAGCTGTGCCAGGTGCTCAGTCAGGAAAGGAGCAAGGAGATGCACTCTCCAAGTTCCAGACTGTGCATCTGGCTCCTGAACTGGTGCAGTTCCTGTCCCCATAGGCATGGGAAAACTGGGTGGCTGGCCTTGCCAAAGCTCCAGCATCCCCGCCAGGGATGGCTCTCACCTCCTCTACCAAGCAGATCTCCCCCAGCAGCACTACGCCCCGTAATCAGGCCTTGGCTGCTCCTGGGGCAGTGCTGCCCATCAGTGAAGGGCAACTTACCAGAGTCCCACCAGGCCAACTTGCAGAGGAGCATTCAGGTATGGGTACCGCTAGAAGGACAAGGAGGGACTGCTGTCAGTGGATGAATGGGGAGAGAGTATGTCTGTTCCCTGATGGTGTGCCAGCCCTGAGGGATGCCAGCACTGTGACAAGCTAGAGGGGTGTCCCCCTGTCCACCCTCCTGTCTCACAACCACCAGTACCTTCAGAAAAGGCCTCTTCTCCAGTGCGTTCATGATGACCGGAGGGATGGCTGGAGAAGAGAAGAGAAGAGAAGAGAAGAGAAGAGAAGAGAAGAGAAGAGAAGAGAAGAGAAGAGAAGAGAAGAGAAGAGAAGAGAAGAGAAGAGAAGAGAAGAGAAGAGAAGAGAAGAGAAGAGAAGAGAAGAGAAGAGAAGAGAAGAGAAGAGAAGAGAGGATGACCTCACAGTACTCACAATCCCCTGCCAACAAAGGGACCCTGTCCCACACAGCCAGGGACCAGCTGCAGCATCCAGACTCAGGTGGAGGAGGGGACACTCACCCATGGCTGGGACTGCCATGCCAATGCGGGACACCACCACCTGGAAAATGGCCTTCTGGGCTGCAGATGTGGACTCACCCAGGCGATTACCATTCTCATCTGTGACAGGGATCCCCAGCTTGAGCTCTCTGCAAGTAAAGCAGGGGTGAGAGGGCCACAAGGCACATGCGTGGGAGGATTATGGGACAAGGCAGAGACACAGCGCAGAGGCACATCTCCAAGGGAGGCTGGCATCCTACTGTATTCCCCACCCACTGTCTGCATAATATGTCATCTAGACTCATATTCACACATGAGAGTTTCTTAGCAAGGCTGGAGTGTGATGGAAAGTTCACACCCAGCTTGGTAACTCCTTGGGATGCAGCTAGATGCTTGTACTCTGAAGGCTACACTCTAGGGTAAGGGATGCCAGCAGAACAAGGAAGGAAGGTACCTGCAAGCACAGGTCACTGTGCTCTCCATGTCCCCTATTAGTGCCTGGTGCATTCTAACATGAGACCAAGCACTCCAGCCCAGGGGCTCACCTCTGCCTCATCAGTGGGATGTTGATGCAGTTGGCAGCAGCCACAGCTGCAAAAGGCACATACCGGCCGATGATGGCTGGCAAGTGCTGTGGGAACAAGAAGGGAACACATGTCACAGACAGTCTAGAGGCAGAGCTGGCTGTCCCCAAGCTTATCACCTTCCTTCAGCAAGACTCTGGTATGCCCCAGCCCCAGCACAGCCCAGAGGGCCCAAGGGGTCCTACACTCCCTCCCAGACCTAGACAGAGGCCAAGGGGTGAAAAAGCTTGGAGTGATCTAGCCGGGGATGAAGGGGGTCTGAAGGGACATGCCATTTCCAGAGCTATTGGCAGGGAGAGGGGCTGCCTTGTGTGGGTGTCCCCAGGAATTCCCTTTTCTCCATTCTCTGCCTCACCCTAGGTGATGGGGTAAAAGTGGAGCGGGTCCAGGTGATTCAGCCAGGGATGGCCAAGGGCCATCTTACCTTGGTGAGTGATTTGAGCCCCAGTGCTGTGACAACTGCCCCAGTGGTCGCACTCACATAGGCTGTCCCCAGCTGGCTGCAAGAACAGGAGACACCACTGAGCTGAGATCCCTCCATTCCACCACCTCTCCAAAGGAGAGGATGTCATGCCCTTCAATAGCAGCAAGACATCCAGGTTACTCTCCCAGTTCTACTACTAACCCTGACAGCCCCACAAGTGACCACTTCTGGCTGTAGCATGTCCTCATGGACGCATCTCACAGCAGCCCTGCTAGTCAATAAGCTATTCGAGGCCTTCCCATGCAGCATTTTGGGATGGCCTGGTGCCCTGGTCAGAGGAATGCTTACCTGGGGGTGATGGGTGCATCCCCGCTGCGGTTGGTGTAGTTGACGATGGCATTGAAGGATTGGTTGACCCACTGCCAGAACAGCACGGCCGGCGTGGTCCTACCAGAAGGAGAAGGCTGCTGGTGGCACTGGGGGATGCCATCCATGCTCCTATCGCATGGGTGCCTCGTGGGGTACGAGGCCTGTGTCACCTCACCCCAGAGCCAGGAGGATGCCCAAGGTGGGAGAGATTCCATCCAGGCACCCTCCTGGCCTTCAGGTGAGGTAGAGACTGGTACCTGTAGAAGGTCAACATGCATCCAGTGATGGTCATGTTCATAGGGACCTGGGCAGACATGCGGCCTATGAGAAGCATCTTCTCACCCGTGTCAGGGTGGAAAGCTGAGTCGTAGATGTATTTGGCCCGCCAAAGCTGATCCTCTGTCAGTCCTGGGGGTACCATGCCTGCCCTGCCAGGTAAGAGTAGCACCCATTGGAAGAATTTCTGCCAACACCTGTGTCCTACCTGGTTCCCCACCACGCATGGGGCAGCTCAGGGCCCAGTCAGGCAATTCTGGGGGCTGCCTTTGGCCAGAGATGGCCAAGACACTGTATCCTGCCCAGAAGTGGTGCTGGGGGCATGCCCCTTGCCCCAGGTACCTGTAGTCCTCCACCACCCGGCGAGCCTCCTCCAGTGCAGCCCCTGAGAGCAGCAGGTTTCGGGGATCAGTCACCATGAAGAAGTGCTTGGCTCGGCCCTGGAAGGTGCTCTGGTCCCAGCGGGGCTCCCTGATGTTGATGGTGGCAGGGAGGGACGGTGACATCTTCTGGGGGGGATACGGTTATGTGGAATACGATGTTTGTGATACCCTGTCCTGCATCCCTGCTGGGGCAGCTCTGGAGACAAACCAGGGTCAGGAAGAACCCCTTCACAATGAACCCTCGAGACTACTACGCTGAAGACAGGGCAGCTCATGGACTGGTGACAGCCTCCTCAGCTGCACCCAGTCAGTGAGGAGCTCTCCAGCCCTGCCTGCATCACTGAGAGTGGTTCGGGAGCCCAGACCCCAGCAGGACCTCCGGGAAGCGGGTAGGGTTATGGGAACTCACCACCCCGGGGCTGGAGCTGCTGCCCAGTTGTGAACACACCAGATCGGGGTGAATATGAGGAAGGCCCCGGGGGTGTACCCCGGGCAGGCACCGAAACTCCGCGCACCACCCCGTTTCCTCGCCCCCCGGGGCTCAGATTCCCCCACCGGCGCGTAACACCACCTTTCCCCGCACCGGCCCGGGTGCGGGCCGCTCCCCTGCACTCACGGCTTCCCGTACAGCGCCCGCCGTGCCCGCGCCGCCGCCGCCCTGCTCCCGCCCGCCGCGCTGACGTCGGGACTTGTCACGGGGAGGGAAGGCGGTGCCGTGGAGGGAGGCTGCGGGGCGCGCACGGCGGCAGGCCGGGAGCGGCGGGGCCGGAGCGGGGAGGGGGGGGAAGAGGGGGCGGTACGTGCCCCGCCGCACGCGGCATCCGCGCCCCCGCACACTCCTGCCCACGACTGCGCGCGGGTACGCGTGGCGCGCTCGCGGGCGTTGCGGTGTCAGCGCGCGCGCGTTCGCGTCGGCTTCCGCGCGCTCGGGGCCGGCGGGTGTTTCCACGCGGGCGTGCACGCGCGTGTTCCTGCGCAAGGCTCTGCCCTTTCCCGCCGGCCGTTCCCGCCGGCCCACGCGGGGCTTGGCACGCGGCGCCGCGCGCGCGCATGCTGGTAACCTTGTGCTCGTGCCTGTGGCGTTGGTGTTCACGCGTGACGCTGCGGCTGCGTGCGCGCACAGGGCACCGCACCTCCGCGCTGGGGGCGGTGCGTGCGGGCACGTCCGTGTGCGGAGTCGTGCCCGCGTGCGTGTGTGTCCGGGGGTGCCTGTGAGTGTGCGTTGAACTCGCACGCGTGGGCGTGCGCAGGGGTGCAAGCACGCATGCCGTGGGCGTGTCGGTGCATGGGGTGCGTGTGCATGTGGGTGCGTGTCCCCGCACCGGCCGTGCCCCCCCCGAGCTCCGTGTCGGGCGGTCCCGGGGGAGCTGCCCCGAGGCGCAGTGCGGACCCCGCCCCAGTGGGAGTGGGAGGACCCCCCCTCCCCGTGCCCCGCCCCCGCCGCCTTCCCGCAGCCCCTCCCCGCATCACCTGAAACCGCCGCGGTGTCGGGTTCGAGCTGGCGGCGCCGGGCCCCGCCGGGGGGGCCGCGGACAGTCCGGGGTGGAGACGATGCCCCCCGGGGAGGGCGGCTCGTGGGGACACCCACGCACATTATCGGAGCGGTGAGCGAAGGACACGCTGCACGCTTCCCCCGGTCGTGCCTCAGTTTCCCCTGTGAACCCCCGCGATGCTCCGCGCTAAGGGCTGGTCTCAGGAGCCGTGGGGGCACCACACCCTTCTCCCCACGCAGCCCCACAGAGGAACGCGCTCCCCTCAGCTCCCCCAAGCCGTGGTCGTGGGACACACACACAAACAGGCCTCCCCCCACCAGCTGCAAGGCCAGCCCTGGCCGCTCGTGATTGACAGCTTTCCGCGCCCGATGGCCACGCCGGTCCCGCAGGAGCGGCCAATCCCCTCAGGCGGGGGTGGGAGGAGGTGGTGCTGCTCCCCCCCGCGGCCTCTCCATCCCCCCCGCGCTGCCCAGTGTCTCTTTCGCAGGTGGCACCATGGAGACAGGTGAGGAGGGCACGGGGCGACGGGGGGGGGGAGGGGGTGTCCCAGATGCCACTTCGTGGAGGGGACACCGCCGCATGGTGCTGAGGGGGTGGGCTCAGCGGGAGGTCTCCTTGGGGGGCTGGCAGGCGACAGGAACACCAGTGTGTCCCCCTGGCCGGGGCCATCACTTATTTATTGAGGTCAGGCGAGGGCGAGTCGCGGACGAAGCGGGGGGGCCTGTGATGGCGTTTCACCTACGCTTGGAAAATCCCCGCGGGAACTGCCCTCGGGGAGAGTGGGCTTGTCAGGTGGTGTAAATCTGGAGGGGCTACAAGGAGGACGGGGAGGGGCTCTGCACCCCTCCTGCTGCAAAGCAGAGAGGGTCCGAGGAGGTCAGGTCCTGCTCTCTGGCTAAAGCTGAGTTCCCCACATCCCTTGCAAAGCCTTTCCGGCTTTGTGTCATCAGC
Source organism: Pogoniulus pusillus (assembly GCF_015220805.1). Taxonomy (NCBI): domain Eukaryota; kingdom Metazoa; phylum Chordata; class Aves; order Piciformes; family Lybiidae; genus Pogoniulus; species Pogoniulus pusillus. The sequence continues at coordinate 14,184,028 of NC_087269.1, read as the reverse complement.
TAAAGCCCCTTTGTGCCCCAGTATCCCTGTCCCAGGGCAGGTCAGCCTGTGCTTGCCAACCCCCACGATGGTACCCAGATGCCTTGCAGCAGTTTTGCTCCTGGGATGCTATAGGGTGGGTGGGGACAAGATTGGAGAGGAGTACACAATGCTCCTTGTCGCTCCAGGCTGTGTCACTACACCCGAGACCCATCCTGCCAGCACCAAGTACCCACACCATCTGGCCCTGGCATCGTGCTGCTAAGAGGGAGTGGTGCCTGAGCCTGGGCATGTGCTGCTGGACTATGCCATGTCCCCCCTTGGCCGGTGGGCAGCCTCGACCCTGTGAGGACGTGGCCAGCCCCAAGCCGGACACCAGGACGCTGGGGTGCCCAGCACCACCATGGCCCAAGGCTGGGACACAGGGATGACGTCGGGCAGCCGGTCGCGGAGCTCCAGCAGCGAGGCCAGCCTGGCTCCCCATTGCCTTCTCAGCAAGCAGAGCCGCCTGCTCAATGGGATCACACGGGGTAGCCGCGCTGCCTCCCCCATGGGCCGTGTCATCCTCATCAACGCTCCCATTGAAGGTGCGTAGGGTACCCTCGCAGCCCTCTGCCCACCCACATGACCAAGGGGGCCTGAACCTTGTGTTCCCTGGGTGTGGAGGCAGGGAGAGTTGTCCTAGGACTGAGGACATCTTCATCAAGATGCTGTTGCACCCAGCGAGTATAACACCTCCTGCACTCTGTCCCCACAGCTAGCAGCAACGAGAGCGATATCATCAATGCCATCACAGTGGAGAAAAGTGTGGATGGCAAGCTGGGCTTCAGTGTCCGTGGGGGCTCTGAGCATGGGCTGGGTATCTTTGTCAGCAAAGTGGAGGAAGGCAGTGCTGCCGGTAAGTGAGACATGGTGAAGGACACTAGCGGGGACAGGCACTTCCTGCAAGATCCTCTCAGGTAGCTCCCTGTGTAGTGCCACAGCAACGATGCTACCATTCACAGTGGCAAGTTGCCATTTGCTCCCTGCCTCTTCTGAACAAAGAGTTTTCAGGCTTTAAAACTAGAAGGGCAGGGGACAAGAGTGGTAGTCTCATACTGATGGCTCTGAGCTCTATCACCAGAGGTGACAAGTCTCATGTGCCTGCCATGGCCTCAGTACATTGCCAATTGTCCATGCCTCTGTTCCCAGGGAGTTTAAATCAGACTGGTGCCACGTTTAGCGGTGTATCCCAAACAAAGACATCTGTGCCATGTCAGGTTCTCAGGTGAGCTGTGTATCCTCACAGAGCAAGCTGGGCTGTGTGTTGGTGACAAGATCACAGAAGTGAACAGCGTAAGCCTTGAGAACATCACCATGAGCAGCGCTGTCAAGGTCCTCACCGGCAACAACCGCCTCCGCATGGTGGTCCGGAGGATGGGCCGTGTGCCAGGCATCAAGTTCTCCAAGGAGAAGACAGCATGGTGAGCAAGGCATCCCCCATGCCAGCACCCCAAAACCCAACCCAGTAGAGGGCATGGTGGGGAGGCTCAGTGAGGGATGCTGGGAAACATGAAGGATCCCAGAACTGGGGGACCTCCATGGGGGTGGAAAAGCACTTCTGAGGTCTCTGACAAAGGTGGGGAGACCTCATGGTAGGGCATAGGCTGCGGTAGGAAGGTCTGAAGCAGGCAGAGTGAGGGCAACCCCCATCCTTCACATCTTCTAATGCTATTGCTCTTCTCAACTGGGTGACACCAATGGCCTCGTCCAGATGGAGGATGAGAGTCAGACTCCTGAGCCCCCCCCAACACTGTGCTCATGCTGTAGGGTGGATGTGGTGAACAGGCGCCTGGTGGTGGAGAAAAGTGGCTCGACGCCATCAGAGAGTGGCTCTGAGGATGGGTTGCGGCGCATTGTCCACCTCTACACCACTTCTGATGACTACTGCCTGGGCTTCAACATTCGTGGTGGCAGAGAGTTTGGCCTCGGCATTTACGTCTCCAAGTATGGCCACCTCGGGGCACGAGGGATTTGTGGTGCCCCAATCCTCACTGTGCCCAGGCTGGGCTTGGCACCTGATATCTGGCTCAGCCCTTCACCCTCATAAAACTGTGGGTACCACCACAGTGATGCTGGGGCATCCAGTCAGAGGTGTAGGGCAGGAGCAGGGCTCCAGCAAGGGCTTGGCCCCAGCCTGCCCTACCACTGCTGCCCTAGGGTGGATCCCGGGGGTCTGGCGGAGCAGAATGGCATTCGGGTGGGAGACCAAGTCCTTGCAGCCAATGGAGTCAAGTTTGAAGACATAAGCCATAGCAAGGCAGTGGAGGTGCTTAAGGGACAGACCCACATCATGCTAACCATCAAGGTATCCATGCCTGGCCCTCACAGGACCCCTGGGAAAGGTGGGAGGTCGGCACATGCCTGCACTGGCGCTGCCCAGCTGGACCTGGCGCCCAGGGGCTGATGTGGCTGCTGCTGCCTGGTTGGGTTTCAGGCAGGTGGGAGGTGGGGGGGAATGCATTATTCATGGCTGGCACTAGATCAGATTCACCAGGGCAGCCTGTGTGTGCTGACCCCCTCATCCTCTCCCCCTGTGCATAGGAGACGGGCCGGTTCCCTGCCTACAAGGAGTTGGTGGCCGAGTACTGCTGGCTCAGTCGCTGTAAGGGTAGCGCCGTGGGTACTGGCAGGGTGCAGGGTTGGGGGGAGGGGTTGGGACCTCATGTAGACAGTGTCTGGCTACTCTAAGGAAAAAAGGTCCACGTGCTATGAGATTCTCTGGCACTAGAGCTCTCTATGCTACAGTTAACATCCCCACAATCATTATGGGCTTTCACAGCCCCACTCGTGTCCCAGTCCTTGGAGGACACGTGAAGAGCCCCGTGTCACAGCCAGCAGCCCTGTGGCCTAGCAGGATCTTACATGTCCCCAGTCTTAGGACATGGCCAGCAGCCTAATGCTTCCTGCGACCCTGTGCCTTGTAGGGGATGCATAGCTCCTCCTCATTTGACCTCCATCAACCCTGCAGCCCCCGTGGCCCTAAGGATCCTCACATGTGCCCCGTCCTCAGGGGAGATGGGGGACTTCTTGTGGCCCTGTAGTGTGTCACCCCGCATCCCTGCTGTGCCTTTGCAGTGACCAATGGACAGCTGCAGCAGCTGTCTCAGACCTCGGAAACCAGCTCCTCCATCTCGTCCTACTCCTCGGGGCCAGCGCCGGGGACAGTGAACGGGCTGGGGACAAGCACCTCAGTGTCCCCTGCCCGCACTGTGGATGTGGCCATCTCCACGGAGGATGGGCCACGGCGGGGCTGGGTGCGGGAGCGTGCCGAGCGGGCCATGCAGACCGAGCCGGCTGCCGAAGGGCTGCCAGAGACGCGGCGCACGGTGCGGCCCCCCGAGCTGCTGCGGGACACGGCCATCCGGGGCCAGGCCACTCGTGAGCCTCCTGGCACCCACTCGCGCCGAACCTTCACCCACTCACCCAAGACAGCACTGCTGCTGGCACTGAGCCGGCCTCGACAGCCCATCACACGATCCCAGAGTGACCTCACTGTTGCTGGTAAGCACCAGGGCATGGCCCCGTGCATGGAGCTCATGTCCAAGTCTGTTCCCTGCCATGGTGCCTTACAGTCATGAGCCCATGCGAACTCCTGGCCATCAGCTCCGGGCATTGTATAGCCCTGCGTAGCCTCAGCCCTGTCCCAAAGGCTTGTCAGACACCCCACAGTCCATCCCCACGGGCTCTGCACCCCAGAGCAGGACTCTTCCAGTCAGTGCCTCACAGTAGCTCCTCTGCACCCCCTCCCAAGTTCCCTGCCTCCCAAACACCATTTGAGGTGTCATCCCCTGGCCTCTGTGTTCCAACCCTCCCTCTCGGTCCTCAGAGGAGAAGCGGAAGAAGGGGAAGCCAGATGGACAAGGGGCATGGGGGACAACCCCAGGGCTGCATCGCTCCAAGACCCTCGTCAACCTCTTCTTCAAGGGAGGCCGTGCCAGTAGCCAGAGCTGGGCCCTGCCTAGCCAGGAGCCCCCCACTTCTGACCGCCGGGCACGCGCCAAGTCCCCAGGACGCCCAGATGGGGACAGAGGTACCAAGATGGGGGACAAGGTGGAGGGGGACAAGGTGGAGAGGGACCCAACATAAGACTGGTTACCCCTTATCTGGATACTGCGTCCCTATTGCGGAATACTGGGCATGGAGAGGGGCATGGGAGAAGGGTCCCCAGGCATGCGATTTTAGTGATGGGCAGTGATGCCCCTGGCCTCCCCTGGGCACTCACTGTGCTCCATCTCCCTTGCAGTAGGTGCTGTGCAGAAGTTTGTCATCCGGAGCCTGAGGCGGGGTAATGGGTGTGCCCATGTGCCTGGGGGACTGTGGGACAGGCTCTGCATGCGCCTGGCCTGGGATTGCACGCATCTCTCTAGCATGGAGCAAGCTGTTGGGGTGGGGGAACGTTGGAGAATTTGTGGTCTGTGGGATTTGTGGTCCCTGCCTCGCTGGCCACCTTTTCTTGCTGTGTGTCCCTCCAACCCAGAGAAAGGCCGGCGTGCCAGCATCCTGGGCCCTGCGAGCATCACTGCCCTGCAGCCCAATGGCAGCGACCCCGAGGCCCGGCTCCCACACATCCAGGACACCGCTGCACGCCTCCTCAGCCCTGATGAGGTGACAGCTGTGCTTCGCCACTGCTCCAGGGTATGGCACCGCAGGCGGTGTGCAGGCAGGGCATGATCAGGGCAGTGCCAGCACCCCATGCTCCTCCCTGGGCAGCTCGTGCATCCCAGGGTGCAGTATGATCACCATGTGCACCAAGTGCACATGGGAGGTGAGTGGCAGCACCCATCTGGTGACACCTTTCCTGCACCCACAGTACCTGCATGAGGGCAGCGTGGAGGATTTAGTGCGGCCATTGCTGGCCATCCTGGACCGACCAGAGAAGGTCATGCTGCTGAGGGATGTGAGGTAGGTGGTACCCTGATACCACCCAGCTGGGCAGGATGGACCTGAATACACATACACTCTTCAGCCTCAATTACACTCCATCCTAGAAGCTGCCTCAGCCTGTTCCCTGTCTTTGCCCTGGCAGGAGTGTGGTGGCCCCCACAGACCTGGGCCGATTTGACAGCATGGTGATGCCCTTGGAGCTGGAAGCTTTTGATGCCCTAAAGAGCCGTTCAGGTAGAGCCTTCCCCACCCATAGACCTTGTCCTTGGTGAGAGGCAGGGGGTAGCAGGTGAGAGGCAGGGGGTAGCAGGCAGGGGTTGCTACAATTCAAGGGGTGACTCTTGCCTCTCCTTGACTGCAGTGCGCTCGCCTGCCCTCCGCCCAGCCCACCATGATGTCCCCCCCAAGAGACACCTCATCACACCAGTGCCTGGTAAGTAGCACCCCACAGGGTCTGCCTGGCCACTGGACTGCTCTGTGGTGGGGAATGTGAGGTGGAGATGGTATGGAACAATTTGGGGGGAGGAGAAAGCGAGCTGGATGCAGGGAATCCTAGAGGAGATAACATCTGGTGTCTCTAGGCACTGGTAGGTCCTGGAGTGGCAGGATTAATGGATCCTAGGTTCCAGAAGCTCCTGGGGAGGAGGACCTAGAGTCCATGGGAGGAGCTGGGGTGCATGGGGGTTCATGGGTGTCATATGTCCTAGAAAGGGGTGATAAGGTGTCTAAACGTCCCTGGATGAGGAAGCTATGGGGCCCTTGGCACTGAAGAGGGGTCCCTAAATAGCAGAGGTTCCAGGGCTCTGTATTCTCCAGGGGATGCCTGGGAATCTGAGTTCCCAGGGAGCAGGGCTGTGGGGTCCCGAGGGGAACGTTGGGTGGTGGGACTCCTAGGGAGCGGGGCTGTGGCGTCCCGGGGAGATCCCTGAGCCCCTCTCGTTGCAGACTATCGGGGCGGGTTCCTGCTGAAGCCGGCGGGGGCCCCAGAGCCGGAAGAAGCCGGGGGTCTACAGGCGAGCCCGGCCCGGCCGCGGGCCTCTCCCAGCCCCCGCCGGCTTCACCCCCGCACCTACACCCCGCTCCCCGATGTGCCAGTGGATGCCTATGCCTGCACCAGCCGCTCCCCACCCGCCACCAGCCCGAAATCCCCCAACTGGCTGCTGACCAAGCCCCTCCCGGCAGAGGGGCAGGGGCATTCAGGCAGCACCTGGCGCAAGGAACCGCCTGGGAGAGCATCCACCGAAGCTCCGGGAAAGCCCCGGCGTGCACGGCCTCCCCTTGCAGTTCTCTCTGGGGAGCCAGGGGGTGAGGCAAGGGCTGGGGCAGCCACCAATGGCCCTGGAGATGCTGGCAGGGAGGAAGAGGAAGAGGAGGAGTATCGGCTGCTCACCGTCACCCTCTCCAAGCTGAAGCACTCGCTGGGTGGGTAGCACACGCATGGGACCCTAGAGGTGGGGTGGGGACAAGGTGAGGACACTCTTCCTGGCACTAATATTACTGGGATGAAAGGCATCTTCTTGGCAAGGGGTACCTTATTTAGGGGGCAGGAGGCAAAACTCAAAGCACTCCTCCAAAACCGTGAGGAGCTGCTCCTGCCCCAGGCCCTCGTCTATGCAAGACCTAGGGTGCTGTGCCTGGGAGTGGGTGGGTGGGTGGGGGTCCCAGACTACCTCGGTGCAAATGTCTTCTGGCTCCCTCACAGGGATCAGCATCTCTGGTGGTATTGAGTCAAGGGCACAGCCAGTGGTGAAGATCGAGAAGATCTTCCCTGGAGGAGCTGCCTTCCTCAGTGGCATCCTCAAGGTATGGGAGGACCCAATACACCCTGAGGGGTGAGCAGGCACCTAGACGTCCATATCGTATGATGCCACTGGGTGCTGGCAGCCCCTGGCAGCCTCTGGCACCCTATAAGTAGCTGCACTTCACTCTGCTGCCTTCTCTTACCGGGGCCAGGCTGGGCAGGAGCTGGTGTCGGTTGATGGGGAGAGCCTGCAGAATATCACCCACCAGCGGGCTGTGGACATTATCCGCCAGGCCTACCGCAACAAAGCCAAGGAGCCCATGGAGCTGGTGGTGCGAGTGCCTGGAGCTCCTCTGGAGTGATAATGGACACTGACCCTGTTCAAGGAGCCATCCCGTGCTCATTCCTGCACCAAACTGTGGCCAGTCTCAGCACTGGCAGAAGGTGTGAGAGCCAGCCCCATTTAATGGGCACAAAGGAGATGCCTGCAGCAGAACCCTGGTGGGGGCACCAGCAGCAACATGTGAGAAGAGCAAGCAGCCTGTGAATCTGCTCCGGACATACAGACACAGGCCTGAAAAAAACAGAGCCAGGGGCTTGTTTTTAATTGGCATTTCTGGGTGGTACACAGTTGAGCCAGGCTCTGGGAATGGGACACAACAAAAATAAAGTACAAAAATCCCCTCCCAGAGCTGGGGGCAAACAAGCCAGAGCTGGGCACAGCCAGACTTTTCCTTTGGTTTCACCCCTCTGGATGCTCACTCTCAAGGTGCCTCCAGCTGGCACCCTTGGCACCGTGCCCCTCTCCCCTGGCAGCCTGAGAATCACAGGGGCATGGGCCAAGCTTTTCTGGGGTGGGGAAACAAGAACACTGGGGGTAAGTGTATGGGAAAGGCACTGAGGGCAAGTTGCCCTGTGGCTGGGGTGAGTGGGCACAGACAAGCAGAGTGTGAGTTGGGACAGGGTGATATGTTTTGGTAGGTCCTATAAAAATAGAGTTATTTAAAATGGCACAGAAACAAATCCCCTGACAAACACATGGGGGGTGAGGTGGAGGTTGGGAGGCTGGCATGGGCTGGCTGACACAAACTGGCATATGCCATTCCCCTTCAGAAGTGGCTGGGAACAGACGGAACAAGCCAACCCTCCCCCTGCCCAAGGTGACCCTTGCTGAGGCCAGTGCTGCTAATCCCCCGGGCGCTAAGAGGATCAGCAAGAACCAACTCTGGGTAGCCCTGAGGCCATGATTCTACACTCACCTGGCCCTTTACCTCATGGGCACCCCCTGTTGCGGTGGGTGCAGACGCACCCTTGCCTGAACACCTCCATGCTGGAGAAGGGGCAGTGTCTGCAGTCCCCTCTGCCTCCTCCCAGTGCCAGTGGTCTTTGCAGAGTTGGAGGGAGAGCAGGGATCCTCCACAGCCCCAGGGCTCCCAAAATCCCAGGGTGTGGAGATCACCCCCCACAACTCTGAGCATGGGGTGAAGGCAGGCAGCATCTCAGATCTCAGTGGCCGTGATCTCCTCAAAGTGTGGGTCAGAACCGGGGGGGTCACAGTGCTCAGGTGGGCCGTCCTCACCCTGGAGCCGGAGATGCTGGAGCCGCTGCTCGAGCCGACGGTTGCGGCGGTACATCTGGATGTAGCTGTACTGCAGCTGCTTCTGATAGCGGATGACTCGCTCCTTCTCGCCCTGCCACGTGCTGCGTTCCTGCTCGAAGGCATCCTGCTGCTCCTGCCCACGCTGCCTCTCCAGGGCCACCTCTGCCCGCAGCTGCTCCAGCTGCTGCCGCAGCCCCAGGCTGCCATGGGGCTCCTCACCAGGTTGGGGGTATCCCTCACCAAGTTGGAGGCACCCCTCACCAGGTGGAGGGCACCGCCCACGGACCGCTTCCCGTAGGCCCACCACCTCCTGCTCGAGGCGTCCGGCTTTGGCGCGGAAAAGGTCAGCCTCGCTCTTGCGGCGCTGCAGTTCATTGGCACAGACCTCCAGCTCCAGCGCTTTCAGGCGGGCAGCCTCCTGCAGCCCCTGCACCCGATGCTCGCCTGCCTGCAGCTGGGCCCGTGCCTCCCGCAGCTGTGCCCGCAGCCCCAGCAGCTCAGCTCCCCGCTGTGTCAGCTCTGCCTGCGCCTCCTTCAGCTGCTGCTTCAGCAGTGAGATCTCCCCTGATTTCTGGCACACCTGCAAGGATAAATGGGCTTACATTATGGCCAGAAGTCCCAGACAGGGCCCATATTCCCCAACTCGCCCAGTGCTGTGGGGTAACTCACCTCCCATTTGGTCTCCTCCAGACGGGGTGCCAGCTCAGTGCGCTCACGTTGAAAGGAAGCACAGCGGCGTTCCAGCAGCTCCCGCTCCTGTAGCAGCTGGGCAAAGTCCTCCTGCAGCTGCTTCTTCTCCTGCTGAAGCTGCAGTACCTGGAGCTGCAGGACCTGTTGTCCACGATGCGCTGCCTGAGCTGCCTGCCGTGCCTGGGCAGCACAGCGCTGCCGCAGCCCCTCCAGTTCCTGCTCGCAGCGACGCTGCTTCTCCTCATACACCTGAACAGTGCAGGTGGATGGACACGCTTAGTGGGTGGGATAGCAATTTCACACTTCTGCTGCCCCCCCCACCCTGGACCAGACACCCCTTGCCCACTGAGATGGGTGCAACACATCCCCCTCAAATGGAAGGGAGGTCTGGAAGAACTGCAGTGGTGCCCCACCATGTCTTGGCATGCTGCTCCTTCCACATCAGCACTTCCACAATCCATACTGCTACTCCAGCAACACTGTCAGTGGGACAAAGTCTCAGGAGCATCCAAAAGAGAGCAAGTGCCAAGACAAGACACTTCAGTCAATACTTCTGAGCCCCCACCCCAGGTAGTACAACATCCTCCCAGTGGGGAAAACCCTCATTCCCAGACACACAGAAAAGTTACCCTCATGTGAGAATCTGTAAAGGATCCCTAGAGAAGGTTCTTGTCTCCAAATCAGGAGGCATGTCCACATGAGGCACCCTGGATAGGGTGGCAGGGACAGGGGAACCCTAGGGGCATACCTGGCAGATGGCCACCTCGTTCTCGTCCAGGCTGTCCCGCAGAAGCTGCAGCTCAGCCTCCCTCTCCCGCAGCTTGTCCTCCAGCTCCCGTATCAGCATGGCCTCTTCACCGGGCAGGGGAGAGCGCCCACAGGAGCCACTCTCCGAGGAGGGCCGGCCCCGGCCACTCAGTGAGCCTGTACTCTTGCTGGAGGACGAGCGGCCACTGTCTGAGTTGGACGGGCGGCAACCCCCCGGAGGATCGGTGGGCCCATGAGGAGTGGTTGGCAGGGCACCCACTTCTGGGTGCTGGTTGCAGCCTGTGCTATAGGTGGGCAGGCTGGAGAGGGAGTTGCGTCCCGAGTCTGAGAGGGTGCTGGCACGGCAGCTCAGAGAGCCAGGCTTCTCGGCACCCAACAAGTGGGTGAGGCTCACCTGGCTCTCCGAGAGCCCTGGGCGTGTGCTTGGCTGGGCACCCCGGAGCTTCGGCACCACTGGCTTGAAGGCCATGGGGCGGATCAGGGTCTTCTCCATGTTCTGCCAGGAGAAGAAAGGAGAGTGGGAGGGCTAAAGGAGACTCACTGCCCTCCCAAGGGGCTGCCCTGGCCAGTGACCATGGGTGTCTCCAACCCCAAAGCCTTTGCACCTCGAAGGAGGTCAGGGCCAGTCATTGCCTGCTCCATCCCCTCCCCATTGGGTGCTCAGGTGGGCTCCCACACACTACCCGGGAACAAAGAAGGGGGCATCAAGGGTATGGGGATCACCACCTTCCCAGGAACACCAAAAATGTAGCCACGTGGCTCCAGTACACATGCCTGAGCTGACAGCCTCAGCGTGGCATGGGGAGCAAAGTCAAGACTATGGTGCCTCTCATCCTGCTGCTGTCCCCTTCTCACCTCTTCCAGCTTGCCAGAGACTGGGACGAGCTTAGGGGGTGGACCCCGGAGGTGATCACTTGGGGCTCGGTCATCATGGAGCTCATCTGAGTCGCTGCAGGGGCTAGTGGGAGAGGGGCCATCGAACCAGTCGCCACAGAAGCCCCCATTTGCGTAGGCGTGGGTAATGCCGGGCACAGTTACGCCTTGCTCCTCAAGAGATGGGCGGTCCCGAGAGGTGGCCTGGAGCAGCCCCTCCTGCTTCTGGAAGGAGGCAGCAGGGGGCTCCCTGTCGCAGGACTGGCTGGTGCGGTCGTGGCGGGGTCGGCCAGGCAGGAGGCTGCCCACGCTGCCCATGGTGGTGGGGGAAGGGCGGGCAGTGGTGCGGAGCTGCGCAGCCCCCTCAGTGACGGCCTCGAGGGGCACCGGCAGCGTCTGCACGATAGCCATGGCGGGGGGGGCCCCAGCGGGCAGGGGCGCACGGGCAGCCTGTGGGCAAGGGAGACAGGGTATCAGAGCTGCGGTCACTGCTGGCTAACCTCACCGGCTGCCAGTGTCCCCACGTGGGGCATGAGGGCATCCCTGGACCTCTGGTCACTGTCCCAAATCTCGTGGGCATGTGTCAGCCCAAGAAGAAGCAGGCAAAAGGAGATGTCGAATGAACTAGAATAAAAGCCGCATTAGCTGAGGAGGTGGCACCAGCACCCCACGGGCTGTGCTCAGCATCCTGAGGCTGCTAGGACTCTGGGCTACTGGTGGCATCATGGGGCATAGTGTCAATGCAGTCCTGCCTCTCCACTATGCCCCAGCATGACCCCACCATGGGAATCGTGCCAGGGTTGGAGGAAAATCCCGAGAGGCCTGCGGAGAGCTGGCTCCTGGGCAGTCTGCCCGTCTGCCTGCCTGCCCCTTGATGTTGGCTGCACCATAGCAGCTGCAAGCATAGCAGCCCCCCATGGAGAGCAAGTGGGAGACCCAGATAGCAGGGACAGACACTTGCACTGCCCCACAGCCCCCATGTCTTTGCAGTGAGAGAGGGTGCCCTTCCATCCCCAACTATTCACAGTGGGATGTAGGAGGTCCCAGGAGCAGGTCACTGAGGGGGCAGCTGTCAAGCAGGTAGGTGGTCCAGGATGCAAGCACCAGGCTGCTTCCCAGCCCCAATACATGGGTGCCCCTCTCTGCATGCTCCCCTCCATCTAAGTGGGCTCTGTCAGTGACCTACTGTGGCCACCCCTGCTCAAACCTATACCATAAGGCTGCATGACAGGAGCCAGCCGATGGGCCAGATCTGTCCCCTGCTGCCTTATTGCATCTTGCACATGGCTGCAGCTGGCACGGGGCACAGGGAGGGGGGTGTGCTGCCTGCATGGTCTCGCCTGCCGAGCTGTCACCTGAAATCAATCCGCCTGCCAGCGCCTGAGGGAGCAGTGAGCAGGGCAGAGATGTTGGCAAGCCAGCCCCCCCCGTCACCATCAACCCCATCAGCACGTGCCATCTCTGGGTGCCGTGACCTCACACCGTGCCCATGAACCCCCAGGCGAGAAGGTGGGTCACTCCCCCAGTACTTCCACTCACCTTGCCAGCCGCTGCCCATCCGTCCGGTCCACTCGGGCCCCCACACTGTGAACACGGCTCTGTTGGCCCCTGCAGCAGCAATGAGAAATAGGAGGAGGTCAGGGTATCAAATGGCAGCAATGGTCCCAGTGTTCCCCACAGTTCCCACTATCTGGGCAGGCAGGGCTGGAGCAGATGGTACTAGTGTGGCACAGGGGGTGGCAGGGGAGCCTGGTGGGAGGAACACTGCCCCAAGTACCCAGAGAGATGTAGTCATTCTCAGAGGGGGACAACAACCCCCTGTGGGGACCTGCTGCTGTTGAAGGAGCAGAGGCAGGTATCAGGGGCCAGGGAGTGACACAGAATATATTTGGGACCCTAGCCAGAGACAGACAAGGCACAGGACCCCAACCCAGTGAAACACTCCTGGGATGTGTGGGTCAGGGGGGCGAAGTCCCTGCAGATCAGCAGAGGGGACACTACCACTGCTGGCTTGGGAGGCAGTAGGAAGTGATTCCATCTTCTCCCTCCTGCAAGTTGCCTTGGCCCACCAAGAAGGCCCCATTGCCACCCAGACAGGGGGTGGCCAGCTCAGCTGGCTGCCAGTGCCCTGCCAAACCTCCCTCTAGCCACCTAGTAAAACCAGTCTGCAACTGGGGCGGTGTCACCACCAGCCGCCACCACTGGAGTGAAGCAAAGCTGGATCCAACTGTTCTGACCCCCAAAAGGCAAGAGAAGCTGCAGTCCCCATTCAGCCAGACGCCCCATCCTGATCTGTGGAGTGTCTGGGCCCCTGGGGACTCCCATGCCTTGATGGCACATCAGGGCCACCCAGGACTGAGGGAAGCAGTCCATCATTCCTCCTCGTGCACCCAGCACATGTCAGGTGGATCCAGTGCCTAGCGGTGCCCCCTTTCTGCTTTCCCTCACAACCCCAACGCTTCCTGGGCACTGGTGCCTCTCTCATCTCTCCCATGTTCCACTGTGCTCTCTCAGTCACCCCTGCTAACCCAGCCCACCCCATAGTGCTTCCACTCCGTCCAACCCCACGGCACTCCTAAGTGCCCTATAGCAATACTGGGCCCCCATTGCCCCACAACTCTCCCTAAGTGCCCTAAAGCACCCCCAAATTTCTCCAAGACACCCCAGTAAGCTCCAGAGCCCCCAAACCTGTACTGCCCTACAATACCCCAAACTGTCTCACGACGTCCCCACAGTGCCTCAGACTCCCTGGGCTTCTGCTGCCCCAGAGCTCCCCCAAACTGCCCCTAAAATACCCCCAAAGTGTCCCACAAAGCCCTTGGGCCTCTGCTGTCCCACAGCTCCTCCAAAGCGTCCCTAAAGTGCTCCAAAACACAGGCAAACTGTCCCACGGTGCACCCTGGCCTGCACTGCCCCACAGCTCCCTCAGAGTACCTCTAAAGCACCCCCAAAGCGCTCCGCAATCCCCTAAACCGTCCCCCAGGGCAACTGGGCCTGTGCATCCCCACGATTCCCCCAAAGTGCCCCTGAAGCACCCCCAAAGCGCCCCACGGGCGTCCCAGGGCCGCCGCCCTCCAGCCCCCTCCCAAATCGGCCCCCAGGGGCCCGGCTCCTCCAACACCCCAAGCGCTGGCAGGCTCCCCTGAAGCCCCCTCCGGGGCCCCCACGCCTCGGCCGCCCTCTAGCTCGTCACCAGCGCCGCCACAACACCCTCCGGCCCCGCAGGACCCCCGGCCTCGGCGCCCGCACTCACCGCGGCCCCGCAGCCGCCCTCCCGCGTCGCGCCGCGCCGTGCCCCACCGCCCCGCCCCGGGCCCCGCCCCGCCCCTGCCTGGCCCGGGCCCCGCCCCCGCCTGTCTCGGGCCCCGCCCCCGGGAGACACCACCTCCCACCGGGCCCCGCCCCTCCGCCCCGGCCCCGCCCCGGGAGACACCACCTCCCACCGGGCCCCGCCCCTCCGCCCCGGCCCCCCCCCCCGCCCCCCCCCCGGGAGACACCAACTCGCACCGGGCCCCGCCCCTCCGCCCCGTAAGACCCCGCCCCCCGCCGCTCGGGGCTGGCGGCACGGAGGCGCCGTGGGAGCGCAGGCAGGCAGGGCGGCCCGCGGCCTTGGAGCGCTTTCGGCCTGCTTCAGAGGCACTTGGCGGGAGTTGTGTGGCAGCAGAGGCGCAGGGGCTCTATGAGGCACTCTGGGGACATTGCGGGGCAAGCAGAGTCTTGGGGCTCGCAGCACAGCCCCGACGGGTTGATCCCGGGGGATGCCCGCGCTGGGGGATGGCAGAGCTCATCCCATTCCTTGCACCAGCCAAGTTGCCCACCTTGAGGCGCTCCATGCCCTAGTTATGCAGAGTGAAGGTCGCTCCCGAGGATGCACTCCCCAAAAACAGTTATTGGAGGAGCCCAGCACCCCGCCAAGAGGGCAGCAGAGGGCTCTGCCCCATTTGACATCGCCCCCACTCCTACCTCCCTACATTGTGAGATGTTGCAGCTATTCTGAGAGCCCCAACCTGTGGGAAAAGGGAGAAAAATAAACCCACATCAACCCACCCACAGCCCAGAGCCAGGGTTGCCTCCCAGTACAGGCTCAGCCCTATTATACCTTCCCAGTCCCGAGAAGGGATGGGTGAGGCAGTGCCGAGTTGTTCCACAGCCCATAACAACACCTGCCCCTGGCTAGACTGAGAGGAAATGGGGACAAAAGAGCAGGAACAAGGAGGCATATCCATGCTCCCACCTAAACATTGACTCAGCTGCACTAGAGGCCTGGCTTCCCCTGCCATCCCCTGCCTTACCTCTGCTTCCTCAGGACCCTCCTCTGCCATCATGCCAGCCTGCCCTCACACCTGCACCAACAGCACCCAGTGCTGCTTTCCAAGAGAGCCAGTGAACCCCAGAAAACAGAGGGTGGGTGTGTGCTGCCTGTCCCAGCCCCTCATTATGGCTCAGGGCAAAACTATGCTCAGTGAGGAGGCTGGTAATAACCTGTGTGCCAGGGTTAGGGGGCAGGATGTCCTGTACCACAGAGACCATATCCTCCCTAGGCCATCTCTTCCCCAGCCAAGGTCCCATCCCCCATCCCCAGGGTCTCCCAGTCACAAGGACAGTGACACAGACACAGTACTCACATTAGTGCTTTAATAAAACTAAAAAATGAAAAAAGACCAAGGGATAAGATCAGGATCCAGCTGTGGCTTCAACCTGCAACAGTTGGGGACCTGCCATGTCACAGTATTTGCTGTCTGCAGACCAGAGGGCACAAGGGTGGCCACCTCCTGCCCCCACCTCAGCCTAGTGAAGCAGGGCTGCTCCCCTCAAAGTTTTACTGCTGGTGATGCTGCCCAGAAAGCAGACTGGGGACACCCTGAGCAAGAGAGGCTGCTGGAAGCACTGCCCTCAGCCTGCAGCAGCAGTGATGCCATGGGGGTCCACCCCTGCCACCAACCACAGAGAGTACACAACACTGGGGCAAGAGCAATCCCCAACCTCCCACATTTCACCACCTTCCCCTCACAAAACACTCCCACCTGTCATGGTGCTGTTCCCACCCTATGTCCCTCTTCCCCTCACCAGTGACAACCTAAGATTTTGGCTTCCTTTTACCCACAATTTAGATACTTGCCACAGGTCCAGAGATCTCCAAGCTCCAGGACTGCAGGTCACTGCCCCACATCATCCAGTTCATATTGCACCCAGTTCCTCCCTTTGCTCCCAGCACCTGGCAGCAGTAGAGCACCCAGTTCACCAAAGCACTCTCCTCCAACTGCTCCCCTCTGGGACAAGTCCACACCTCCTTTCACAGTGGCTCCATCACCATGCTGGTGACCAAGAGGCTTGCTCACACAGAAGGGCCATAGCAGCGTGTGGCCTCTGTTCCTGGGGAAGAAGGGCTGGTGTACCCCAGCCCTATGCTCCCAGCACCAGTCCACATCCCTCCTGACAGGGAGAGACCTGCTGGGATCATGACTTCTTGGAGGTTCCCTCTGGAACTTGCAGGGCTAAAGACGCCTTCTCCTCCTTCATCTTCTTCAGCCTGACCTTGCTTTTGCTGGAGGATGAAAAGGTGAGTGAGGCCTTGCTGAACTCCAGGGGGAAGACGCCCACATCCCCGTCAAAACGGTTCTTGGACACCTGCAGGTAGCGCTTCCCTGGCCCCGTCAACAGCTTACGGTCTTGCAGGATGAGGACGTTGTCAGCTTCCTGGCTGGCCTGGACAGAGGAAAACATCTCCAGGACGGTGCTGGGGATACAGCCAGAGTCACAGGGCTCAGAGTGCTCACGGGCTGCCTGCCCAACCCCTTTGAGCCCTGCTGCAGGATGTCCCAGACCATGACAAGTCCAGCACCTCCCCAACACCAACCCCTGGCTTCTTCCTGGGACACCACAGTGACCTGCTGGGCAGACAGCTTGCCCTGTGGAAACCAGGGAGAATGTGAGGGCCATGCACACTCACAGAGCACCTCCCATCCACCACTGCAGCACCAGGGCAGAAACGGGAGAGTACAAAGAGCCCATCCCTCCACCCTCCCTGGCATCACTTCAATTGCCTCACCCTACATACCACTCACAGTCAATGATCATTAATTAACTGCACTTAAAACCCCAACAGTGTTAGCTGGCAAAGAGTTTTCCTGCTTGTCTGCCTCTTCCTACCAAGGTCTGGCCAAACTGGGACTCTGCACATCTTCACCAAGTGACAGGAGGCCTGGTGACATTTTTCCCCACACAGCACCTCTCAGGTCTCCAGCAGTGACTCAGGATGCTGGTGGGAGCTGGGGACAGCTGCCCAACACATTCCAGTCGCTTCCTGGGAACGTGCTGTGCCTGATGAACAGGAAAGGCCACCCTGGTCCAGCTCACCTTGGCAGAGCCAAAGATGGAGGCTGTCTGCAGCTCCTTCTCGTCGTCCTCTTTGCGGGGATGGATGATCAGTGTGATGTGGCAAGTGTTGTCTGTAGCGAACTTGCGGAAGGCACCAACAATGTAGTCCTGGGCAGCAAGTCTGCAACAGCAGTGAGAATGGAGTCAGAGGCTGGTCTGTATGTTGAGGGGGGCAGCAAGGTGCTATCAGGTTCAGTTACAGAGCAGGAAGCACCCAGAGATCCAAGTTCATGGTTCATGCTTCATAGGGCAGCCAGGCCCACATGGGCAAAGGGACAGGACATCACACGAACGGCAGGTAACTTGCTCACCCTTTCCCACCTCTTCCCCAGGCCAGCGATCACCCTTTAATGACACATGACTGCCAGACACAACTGAAGGGGACACCCTGTGTGAGGGTGTCACGACCAGCTCCAGCGATGAGGGTGGCAGAGAAAGGAGAGGGTGGCTTGGAAAAGGGCTACCTGTCCACAGAGACGTGCTCGTGTCCCATCATGAACTGAAGGTTGTCGACAACCACGTGGGTGATGTCGTACATGTAGACAGCGTGCTGCATGGTGTCAATCACTGTCCTGGGCGGGGAAAGATTGAGATCAGCCCTGGTGATCAGCCACACAGTGCAGAAGCTGAGCCAAGCACTGGACTGGGAGAGGTGGAGCTGGGAGGTTATCAGGCGAGCTCCCGCTAGGCCCTGGGCACCTCCCACCTCTGCATCTCCTCCATCACAGGACAGGAGCAGCCCATCCACACAGGCAAGGGCAGCTTGGACCAGAAAGACCCAGCTGCTCCTCACATAGCCCCTGCCCACCATCCCATAAATGCCCAGCCTACAAGGTCCCTCAGAGTGCATGACAAAGTATGCAGGTGCCAGAGCACTTGGTGAACACAAAGAGCTGGAGGTGCCCATCCTCCCTCCTCAGCAAACAGCAGCACTGCCACGTGAGCAGGGTGCTGGGGGGCACATTCTGGCAGCCACCTAGAACAAGGACAGGTCCCTTTCCTCTACTCCCACCCTAGCAGGAAGCCGTGACATTCCCCACGACAACCAGCAGAGCCACGCAGTTCCCATATGCCAATGCTGGGACCTGAACTGTCTCAGTCCTCCCTCTGCTAGCCCCAAATCTGCAACCCACTGCAAGAAAAGAGCCCCAGTTCCCCAGGGCCTCACAGCACGTGCCATGAGGGGTAAACACCACCAGGAACGAAGGTGTGGAACCATACTTGATGTTCTGCTGGCCATGGAAAGTCATGAAGTAGAGGGGCAGATCCTCAAAGCGATCTGCCCACTCATCATAGAGCTCCAGCTGGTCCTCCAGGCGCCGGCCAGCAAACTGTGTCAGCATGATCTTGGCCAAACGGACGTTGTTGATCTCGAAGCTGCCCCACAGAGTGCACACCCCCTGCATGCAAAGGTCCAGGGCATACTCACTGAGGAAAGTTGTCTTCCCACTGCCTGTTGGGCCTGGCACAAGGACAACGATGGGAAAAATTATCTGGGGAGAGCAGAATTACATCTGACCCATCCTGCATGCCCGTGGGGATTGTTTAGAGGTGAAAGTGCTATGAAGCAGGATAAGAGCAACCCATCTGGAGCACTTCCACCATAAACAAGCAGTGTCTCACACCAGGCTTCATGTTTGAACATTTGTCACCTCCAGCAGCCAGTAGGTCCCTGTGGGGTGTGAGGAATGGTTGACCAACCAACAGTGAGGCACAAAGAGGGATCAGACAGATGACAGCATGGGTGAGAGCGATGTTAATGGACACCCCAGGCCTTTCTGTGCCACCCCAGAGAAGGAGCTCATCACCACACCAGTATGCCCAGGCTCACCACACTTAGGAACATGCCCCAGTCTCTTGCATACCCCAAGGTGGGTGGCTCGGCTGAAGCCATGAGCAGAAAGGGACCTATAAAACTCATAAGGCATCACTCCCAAGAGGATGCAGGCACTGAAAAGCTCTCTGCTTCTCCCACCCACCAGCCATTGCCCCTCACCTGTGAAGACAGTGAGCTCCCCTTTGCGGTGCCCTTTGAGGAGCTTGTTGAGCTCAGGGAAGCGTGCCCACTTGACGCCAGCCACCTGCTCAGTGTTAACCAGCTCTCCAAACACCTCTTCACGCAGCTGTCGGAAGGAGACAATGGATTTGTGGCTGGCAGGCAGGGCAGCACGCAGAATCCTGGTGAGGTTCAGGCCCTGGTTCAGAGCCTCCAAGGGCCGGGGCTGCAGGTTGCCAGGGCGCACGAGTGAGCAGCGCTTGAGGCTCAGCTTGCGGGCAAAGAGCTTGGCAGCTTCCCAAGACCGCAGGTCCTCGCCCAACCACAGCGTGATGCGCTTGAACTGCTCCAGGTACGGGAGCAGGGCAGGGGGCAGGCAGGTGGCCCCGCGTGGCAGGGCCAGGCTGGCCACCCCTGTAGCTTGGTGTAGGGCTAAGGCATCCAGCTCCCACCCAGTTAAGACCAGCTCTGTGTCTCGGCGGCCAATCAGTGGCAGTCCAAACAGATTGCGATAGGAATCAAGGCGTGGTAAAGTCTCTTCTATGTAAGATATCACATCCCCCTTCTTCTCCACCCTCATGAGCTTCAGGCCCTTCAGGGTGGCATCACGGGGGCTGAACCAAGGGAAGACAAGGGACTTGGCAGCCCTCAGATAACGCACCCCAAAGCGTTTCAGGGTGGCGTCTGACACCAGGGAGATACCAAACATGGCTTTGATCTTACTAGTCTCTTCCTCGTCCAGTAGCTCCCAGAGCGGCAGCGCCCGGTCCCAGATGCAGCGAGCATCCTCACGAGCCTGTCGCATGTCCTCTTCCGGGTCCTCTGAGCCGGCAGGGGGAACACCGCGGTGCCGCAGCTCCACGTTGGCTTGGAAGTCCTGCCAGGTGCCCTCGGCCAGGGTGGCCGTGCACAGGAAGCTGCCCGTGGTCTTGTCAACGAAAAGCGTGTAAGGGGTGCTGGCGGCCGCCGCCGGCGGTTGGTCTTCCCGGCCGTCGGTGAAGAGGCTGGGGGTGTGCAGGCAGCTGTACCCGTCGTGGAAGGGGATGCCCTGGGCCCGCAGGTACTGCCGGATCTCGGTGATGGAGACAGAGGGCACGGGCCCCTCGGGGGAGGGCAGCACGTCCTTTTTGTAGCGGCGCTGCGTGAGGCGGCCCGGCACCCTGGGGCTCAGAGCTCCCTTGCTCCTCGCCCCGCCGCACAGCAGAGGCAAGACGCGGCCGACGGCTCTGCAGGGCCGCAGAGGCACCACCGCCATCCTGCCCGTACCCGCCTCCGCCCGGGCCGCCCCGGCACCCGCCCGCGCCACCGCCAAGCGGCATCGGCGGCGGCCCCGCGGCCTGGCGCCCCTCAGGCCGCTCCCCTCACGTGGAGTCCCATGGACGCCGCCATGCTCCCGCCCCGCCGCCCGCTCCGCGCGTCACTTCCGAGGAGAGCCGGAAGCGGAAGTTCCCCGTCTCTGTGCAGTTCCGGTTCCGGGTGAGGGCGGCAGCATGACGGGCCGCGGCTCGCCCAGCCGCTTCCTGGCCGCCGTCCTGCACAATGGCGTGGGGCGCTACGTGCGGCAGCTTCAGCGGCTCCAGCTCCTCTTCAGCCCTACTTCATCCGACTCCCGCGGCGCCAGGTACCGCCGGAGGCATCCCGACCGCTGTCCCGACCGCTGGGGCGTGGGGAGGGAGAGCCTGGCGGCTCCCGCTCTGGGCGGGCAGGCTGACGAGGAGCTGCGGTGAGCTCTGGCCCGCCCCTGTAAGGGAGGTGCTGCTGGCCTCTGACCCACAGAGGTGCGGGGAGGGGCTGCGAACTCTGATGCAATAGGGAGGGACTAGAAGGCGGCACCGCTGACCTCCAGTGCCCCGGCGCAGGGGCAGGGTGGGTGATGGCCTCTGACGTGCAGGTGGTGCACCCCCAGCCTCTGCACTGCGACCCCTCTCGTGGGCAGGGCACCGGCGTACGGGTGATCCCACTGTGACCTTTGCCCTGGCATGGGGGCTACACTGATCTCCACCCTCTGACCCCACCGGGACTCGCCTCCCCCCACAGGCAGTTCGTGGAGGAGGCAGCGATGGACTTTGCCCGCCAGCACCCTGATGTCGTCCTCTATGTCAGCCCCCGCTCTGGCCGAGCCCCAGTACTGATGGCTGAGTACTGTGAGTGCTGGGGAGAAACGCGGGGGTTTCGATGAGGCAGGGTGGGGCTCTCCCAGCCCTGCCCTGGCTCTACTACCACTGCCTGGCACAGACACTGCTGGGGTCAGCTGCCCTGTGAGGTGGGGAAACAGCAAAACAGCAGCTGCCCAGCACAAGGTGCTTGGGAGTGGGGCTGTGGGTTGAAGGTGGGGGGCCCTGCTCTGACTGTCCTGCTGTGCCACAGTGAACGGGACGGTACGGGAGGAGCCCATCACCAGCAAGACAAGCGAGGAGATTGTGCAGCTGGCCACCAAGCTGGCCAGACAGTCTGGCCTGGACATCATCCGCATCCGCAAGCCCTTCCACACTGACAACCCCAGCATCCAGGGACAGTGGCACCCCCTCACCAACAAACCCTCTGCCCTCACTGTCCAGGGCCCACGCTTGCAGCCCAAATAAAGCTTTGTTCCCCACCCCATGCCTTTGCAGCCATCTGTCCTCTTGCCCGTATCGAGACACCGCTATCCCGTGTTCAGACAGAGCCACCTTTATTGCTGGGGGAGCATGAGGGTTGCCAGACAGGGAGGGCAATGCCTCTCTGCTTGTAGCAAAACTAAAGGGTGGGAGCATGGTGGGAGAGCCCAGGTGTCTGGCCCTTGCCTTTCCCACTAAGCTTTGTCTCTCTGGGGCAGGAGGGCTTAAGTCCATCAGGTACCCCAGGGACTGCCACCCTGCTCCTGTTCACCTTGCAGGGTTCAGCTCCAGACACTGTCCTGATCCTGGGAGGTGGCAGCAAGGAGCACAGAGGGGAAGACATGCAAGTCTGTCCCTCCCTGGATTCTCCAGTATCACCACCCTGTCCCCAGGGTGTGAGATGTTTTTGTCACCCCAGTCTCTTGGGTTCCCCCAGGAGGTGGCAAGAGCAGAGGTAGTTGGGGGGGATTTAGGGACAGTGGCTGCCCCCATAAAGTGCCATGAAGAACAGGAGGTCCCAGAGGGAGGGAAGGCCTTGTCCAGGGCTCCTCCTCATGATGTGAGATCATTTCCCCTTCCATATGTCCCACGGTGGCTAGGGCTGTGCCTGAATCCCAGTTCTCCAACGGCACCACACGGAGGGAAGAAATAGGTGGTGCCTAGGGCTGAGGGCACTCTGGACATCAGAAGGTACACAGGTGCTACACCAGTCCATTGCCATAGTGGCACCAGTCCTGCTGCCAGTGCACCGTGCTGCCTTGCTGCTGCATCCTGCTCCTCTGCTGCAGCACCTTGGGAAGAGAGAGGCAGAGCCCTGTCAGGGTCTGAGGCCCTGGGAGTGCCACCTCCCCAGGACACCCAGCCCTGTGCTTTACCTGGGGCCTCCTTGCAGTGGGCATGTGCCACTCCACCAGTTGCTTGGGGTGTTTCGAATGTCAGCTCCTCACTCCAGCTCTGCCCCTCGCTGAACCATCCTCTCCCGACTCTGAAACCCTAGAGGGGCAGATAAAGAAGAGCGGGCAGGGGCTGGCAGCCACCGAGGCCACGTCTTGCAATGCAAGGTGTGTCCACAGCCCCTCTCCTGCCTCTGAGTGGGAAGCAGTCATGGTTGTGGTAGTTATTCTAGCTACTAAAAATGTAAAATAAGCTCTATCAAGGCCAAAACCAGGACATTGGAGGAAATCCCCTACACCCCGAAGGGAGCCCCCAACTGCCCTCTGCTCCTCACCCACCTCTCAGTAGCCTTCCAGCTTCCGTGTGCTGAGGGATGCCAGGAAGGGCAGGCCAAGTCCATGCATCCACAACAGTGTCTCTTTCATGCCTGGATGGACAGATTAGACAGAAATTCTCCCTCCCCCCAGGGTCCACTTTCAGCCAGGCACCAGCTCCTCCCTCCAGCTCATGGCTGCCGTCAGTGGGGTTTTATACATAAATAGAACTCCCAAATTTAAATAGATTCTTTTTTTTCCCTGTACAGTGAGTCTCAAAAGTGAGTGAAAAGCCAAAGAAATGACTGAGCCTAGGCCCGGCCTGGCTCTGCCATCCAAGGAGGTAGTTTTGCCCGAG
Organism: Pogoniulus pusillus; assembly: GCF_015220805.1. Lineage (NCBI taxonomy): Eukaryota > Metazoa > Chordata > Aves > Piciformes > Lybiidae > Pogoniulus > Pogoniulus pusillus. Next base: position 14,160,914 of record NC_087269.1, on the reverse strand, counting down.
TTTTTGAACACTGCTGAAAGGGGGTGGGAGGAGGGGCTGGTGAGGAGGAGGGTCCCGCTAGCAGGACCCCCCTGCCAGCCCCTACACGGAGCTCTCGTCCAGCTTCTCCACCAGCTGTGTGTGTTTCCGCTTCTCGAGGATCTTGCTGAGCTCCTCGGTGAAGGACGCGCTGTAGAGGGGCGAGGCCAGCGGCTCCTCCTGCTGCTGCAGCAGCATGTAGCTGTTGCCATTCATCTTGCGGAGGACGTTGGGCAAAGCTCCAACGCCGTTGGTGAGCTCGGCTGGCAGCGGCGGTGGTGGTGGCAGAGGAGGCACGACAGCTGGCAGCTCCTTGACTGGGGAGGTGGGTGCCGTGGGTGCCTCACCGGGGATGATCCGCAGGCAGCCGTCGGGATAGGTGAGCTCTTCCTCCTCCTCCTCCTCTCGGCGGCCCTTGCGCAGGCAGTTGGCCGAGACGGTCTGCAGTTCCACGCTGGCTGGCCGCGGCTCCCCCAGCACATACTTGCCCTTGCGCTTCTCCAGGCAGGACATGTAGAGGAGGACGCCACTGAGCACGGCACACAGCACCACCAAGGCGACAATGGCAGAGACATAAGCCACCTTCATGTCGCTGTCTGTCTGGCTGGCAGCGTGGGGCCGTAGGGCAGCTGTGGGGCTGTGGGGCAGCTCAGGCAGCACAGAAAGGCTGTAGGCGGCCAGCAGTGTCCGCAGACCCCGCTCCTCCCCGTAGCAGCGGTACTCGCCGCTGTGCTGAGGCAGCGTGTCCGTCACCAGCAGCCCGTCCACCCCGACACGCAGCCGGTCCTGCCCACTGCCCGGCACCTTGCTGCCGTTCAGCAGCCAGACGGCTCGGGCTAGGTTGGAGCGCTGGTCACAGGGCAGCAGCACGTCATCCCCCTGCAGCACCGTCCGGTTCTTCCACGTCGGGAAGCCTGCGGGGACACGCACCACCTCGCACCCATCCTGGCCACCCTCAGGGGCGCTGGCACCCCCCAGAGTCCCGAGAGGCAGCACTGACTCACCCCGCCCGGAGCTGCTCCGGCATCCTTTGTTGCCACTCTGAATGTCCTGCACCAGCCCTGTGCTGCAAGACATGGAGTGCCTGAGCTGTACAGCCGCGGCTGAACCCACCCTCACAAAGCTACGGCCACAGGCAGTCCTGCTTGACCCTTGGCACTGAGGCGACTGTGCCAGGGTGATGTGCAACAGCGTGTGACTGGGCAGGTGGAAAGCTCGTGGGACCCTGCTGGGGACAGCAGCCTACCCCTACCTGGCAGCGGTGGCGGTGGGGCGGCAGGCCCTGCCATCCCAGGCACAGTAGGGGTCCCGGGCGAGGACGCAGTCATAGCATGAGGCATACCGGGTGCAGGAGGCCAGGGGCACCTGTAGGATCCCGCTGGCTGCCCCCACGTACAGGCTCCTCTGGGGGAAAAGCGCTGTCTCAGCATTGCCCTGCACAATGCGCCACACGGTGCCCACACATTCCCCTCCCCAGCCCCATGGCAAAGCTCTGCCTTGGTGGATGTGCACGGTGAAGGCCCCCCCAGCTCCAGTTAGTGCCAGTGACTGCAGCTGGCATCCTGGCAAGGAGATGGAAACCAGGCTGCTCCCTTTCCCCCACTGAGCTAGGTTCTGGCATGCTTCCTTAGTTGGAGTGATCCAGGAATTGTATCCTCTCCATCTCCCAAACAGCCCAGCGTGAGGTTCACTGCACAGACGTGCCTGTATGTGGTGCCCCCCAACTTCTTCCCTCACCTGGGCGTGGGAGATCACCAGGCTCTCCACAGGCTGTGGGTCCTTGAAAACTTGCACCTCGTCCACGATGTGGATACCAGAGCCCACCACCACAGCCTTGTGGATCCAACCATCCCCTAAGGAGCAGAACCAGGGCATCAGAAGGCAGTGTGGCATGTCCCCCCTTGGCCAGCAGAGACGTGACAGATTCATCCCACGCTCACCTGTCCCCATGAAGAGCACATCATAGGCATGGCCATCAAGAGCCTGCACCCTGTCAACGGCCAGCCGGCTGTAGGCCACGTTCTTCTTCACCAGCAGCGGCTCCCCACCGCCCGGCTTCACCTCCTCAAACATCAGCGGGTGCAGCTTGACGAAGTCCAGGACGCTGTTAGGCAGGTCCTGTGAGGAGTTGTAGCCCTTCCTGCGGGAGTGGTCCGTGATGCACTGCCCAGGGGAGACGGGGGTCAGGGGGGGAATGAGGCCACCCCACCCCACCCCCAGCTCTGCACTCCCTGGCACTCACAGAGCCAGGCCGGGGCTCAGGCACCGCTCCATCGTAACGGGACCACTTGCGAGCCGAGTCCTGGTACTCCATGTAGGGCCCCTCAAAGGCTTGCTGCACTGCCGAGATGCTGTAGCGGCACACAGCTGAGGCCTCCATGGTCCTCCTAGGGGGCAGAGCTCTGTCTGAGCCTGGGCAGACACAGAGGTGCTCCCCACGAATGCATCCCTGGGTGCTCAGCACCCACCTGCACACCTCAAACACCTCCAGTCCCCCAGTGCCACAGACCTTTGCCCCCCGCTGTTTTTGCCACTGCCCTGCTCACCACTGTGCCGAGAGCGTGAAGGCAGCGTAGAAAACAGTGCTGGCCCAGCTGCCTGCGTCCAGGCTGCAGACGCTGCGCAGCACCTCATAGTAGGGGATGTAGCAGACCAGGCGTGCCTTCATGAACGACGTCCACTTGCGCTGCAGGATCTTCTTCCCCCCCACGTCACTCTGCGAGGGTGCAGGGAGCATTTCTGCACAGGCTGGTGGTGGTGTCTGTCCCACTCTGCCTGTGCCTCAGTCCCCACCGAGGTCCAGGCATACAGCCACTTGTGTCAGCAGGAGCAGCCCTTGGCTCCCCGTGGCTGGGGACATACCTACCTTGCAGACGCGAGCCACCCGGGCCACCCGGACCACCTGGCTCTTGTCAAAGAAGGATGTGGTCTCCTCGCCCGCCCGCTCCGTGAAGAAGTAGTAGATTTTGTCATCATCACCCACGGGGCTGTCTTTGCTCTCTCGGACCAGCACAGAGGCCACAAACTCAGCATCTGTGGGACAGAATATGAGAGGTGAAGACTGAGGGCCCACCAAAGAACAAGGGATCCTTCCACACCTTCATTTCCTGTGCTAGTTTGAAGCAAGCTGGAATGTTTTGGTAAAAGAACTAGATAATGGGCAGTGAAAAGGTGAACATGGTTGTCTCTTCTCTCACAGTCACGCTGAGAACTCTGGGAAGAAGAAGTAAACATTCTCCATTTTGTCTTTCATTCTGCCTTTGCCTTCAGACCTTGTCACATCTCCTTAACTTCACTGCCACTAACCTTCCTTCTTAACCTCTTGGCTGCACCTCTATTCTTCCTGGGAACTGGGGTAAGGTTGAGAGGGGCCGAGGAAGGTGTTGGGGTGGTTTGAGAGCCCCTCCTGGGGACTCAGGTTTCTGGGAGGGGAGTTGTGCTTCTGTATTGTTTATCCTTTGTATATTTCTATATAGAACTGTATATATTGTAAATAGCTGCTTGTATATTTGCTGCTGTAAAATAAATAGCTTCATTTATATTCCTGGAGTCCCTTTTGAGTTAGCTGGGGTAAATTCAAAAGTGTGGGGGGGCGGGTTAATGCCCAAACCATCACATTTCCTTTCCTGGAAAACCACACACGATCCCAGGACCAGCGCCCACCCCTGCTCCACACTCCCCAAGGTGATGCATGGCACCCCACAGCCTGGGACATTGGCTCCAGGGGAGGATGGGGACATCTCACCGTTCAGCCAGTGTAATGGGGACTCCTCTGTCTTCAGTGGCCGCTGGTGCAGGTTTCTTCGGATGTCAGGGAGGCTCCGGAATTCATAGCGCGTGGCTGTGTACAAGCCGCCATCTGGGCAGGTGAGGCAGGGCAGGCACTCATCAGCATGGCACCGGGAAAGCAGGGCAGCCCCAAAAGCCACCAGCACCCCCATTACTCGGGCAGAGGAGGAGAATGACTGAGCCCGGGCTTGCTAAGGCCCCCGCACACAGAGCCCACCTAGTTGGAAACCACCCCATAGGGGTGTTTGGGATGGGGCCAGGGTGGTGGCATCCTGCATGTCCCTGCCAGCCCTGGGAAAAGTGCTGCTTACCCACGATGAGGCCAGTGTAGCCACGGGCAGGGTCGTATGGGCACTTCTCCTTGCCTTCCTCGAAGTGGGATGGCAGCATGAACCTGTCGGCATCCTTGAGGGGCATAAGGGACTGCATTAGGTAACAGGGGACAGATCTGCCTTGCCTGCCAGCCTTAGGCTCTCTGAGGCTGTTAGTGGGGACAAAGAAGTGTCCATGTCTGTGCCTTTGAATGGGCCAGACACACCCCTTTAGCACCCTCCAGCTGGTCAGAAACCACACGGACAACCAGAGCCCCGAGCCCTAGCAGGGGCTGACAGGGGAAAGGCAAGCCCTGACACTCCACTGTGGCATCATGTGGGCACGGGCAGGAGTCAGCCGGCACAGCTGATGCTCCAGGGGTGTGTCTGGCCAGCAAACGCTGTCCATCCAGGCTGCGTTCTCGCAGTGATGTCCCCGTCATGGCAGCAGCTGTTTTCTTTGTGGTTTGCAGTTCAAGGCATATTAGACAATGACAAGGCCTTTCCAGTGCTGCAGCTCCTCTGCCTGGCTCCCTGAATGTGAAATGGTCAGACTGGACCAGTGGCACTGCTCTGAGGACAGGCACAGCCTGTTTGGGACTCTCCATCTGGGGACACAGCCCCAGGCCTCTTTGCTCTGAGTTCAGAGAGAAAGGTGGGCAAAGAGCAGCCAAGTCACCAAGCCTGGGGGTCAAAGTCCTGCTGACAGGGGGACACGGCTGCCCCTGGATGCTCTGCTGTGATTCACTGCTATGGAGGGACCCTCTAGCAGGACATGGGAAGACTCTAGGGAGTGGTCACTGAGTCACCCTTCCTGCCACCACCCCCTCCCTAGGCACACCTGCCACCAGCCATAAGCCAGGGTGCAGTCCCTGCTCTGGCAAGGGACCCTGCATTAACAGGGGCTAGGGAACGGTTCTAGTGTCGGCTCATCCCACCATGCTGCCCCTCCTCCTCCCTGCCCCCAGCAATGTTCCTCGCCCTGGCATTTCGCTATGGGGTCAGAGTCCAACCCCAGCACTTCAGTGGAGACTTTGGGCATCTGTGTCATGGTGGCTTGCACCCCCAGACGGACCCACCCCAGCTTGGGGATCACTTGCCTCCTATCCCAAGCCAGGGAGGGGGGAACAGGGGCTGAGAGGGAGAGATCTGTGGATGGAGATGGTGGCACAAGACAGGCGGCTGTGCCACCCCACGGAGGAGGATGGGTAAAGGCTGTGGGGCCGAGGCAGACTCACAATGGCAGCACAGAGCGGGTGGAAGGCGTAGGTGCCACAGGTGTAGAGGTGAGTGCTGTTCAGCCTCTGCAGGAACCGCACGTGGTTGAAGCACTCGGTCTGCGGAGGGGAAGGGAAAGTGTCACACCCACGGAAAGAGGCAGCAGCCCCCTGCACTCAACACCTACCCACCAGCTCTACCTTGTTGTTTTTGCCCTTCTGCAGGCAGTCCATCTGCTTCTCTGGTGAGGCTTCCCAGTGGATCTGAAAGGGGAAGAGGGACTGTCAATGTGTGACTCTCCATCACAGCACGGTCCTTCCCTCACTGCAGGCTCCAGCCTTGCCCACAGCTCTCAGAGATGCTAAGAGCCCCTCTCCTATTTAGAAAGGGGATGACTGCTTAGAACCCCAAACAGCACCCTGCCCGTGTCCTGCCAGCCCAGGGTGAGAGCAGTCTCACACTCCAATTTGTAGGAAGAAACCCCAGAGCACCTTCAGGAGCCTGGAGGATTCGGGAGTGTCCTTCCCAGGGGGAGAGCAAAGGGGAGTGCTTTCCACCCTGTGCCCTGTTCTGCCAGTGTCCCTGAAGCAGGCAGCTCTGAGTCTGGAGACATCTTCCCCTGCTCATCCCATGCTGCCTGACTGGGAATAAGGGATAGACACTCACATGGAACTTGGGCACAGCACCTCCAGGCCAGACCTGAGATGGTGAGTGGGAGGTTGAGCAGGGGTTGGGTGGCCACAGTTTGGACAGGGACCAGGCAGTGCCACACAGGAGGGGACAACCAAGCAGCAGTGAGCAGAGGCCAGGCTCACCGTTCGGTGGGAGCCGTCAGCCACGTCGCTGGAGTTGAGGGCGAAGATGGCTCCCCTGGCACCCACGTAGAGAACTCCCCGGTCGTCCTCCAGCAGCAGGGTGCTGTAGTTGAGGGTGTGCATGCTGAAGAACCGGACACCCGACAGCTCTGCAAAGGGAACGGGGGATGAGGAGGGCCTTTGGGGCACACACAGCCCAGGTCACCAGGAAAAGACTGAGGACAGAGCTGGGAGCAGGTAGGATGAAATCCATTGAGGTTATCAGACAGACAGGGTCAGATAATAGCAGCAATAGCAGGAGGAAGGGAACTGGGGAGATTTGGTAGGAGGCTAAAGGTGCTAATTCAGCTCAGGCTCACAGAGACCATTTCTCCCCACTAACTAAAATAGCAGCTCAGGGGCAGAAGCTGCAACATCCATGTTCAGCATACATCTGCCACACTGTTTGGGGAACTGCTGGAGGAAGTAAAAACACACTGACCGCTGCAACCTCGGCTCTAAACCAGGGGTTTTGAACCCAGCCAGCCCAAAAGGAAGGATGCAAAAAAACTGAACCAAACTGTCATGCAAGTGGAGGGCTCCCACAGCAAAGCTGAGCGCTCCCTGCCCACCGAGCTGGAGAAACCATCCACCTTGGGTGCTGAGAAGTGTGGGGTGGGTCTCAGCCCTAGCTGAAGGGACCTCGAGTCAAGCCAGGGAGGGTGCCTGGGATCCAAGGCAGCTGGTAGGGAATGACTCCCAAAAGAAGACATTTTTGAGGAAGAAAGGAGTGCCCTGGCTGCAAATGAAAGCCTCTCCCACCATCACCCACTGAGCTAGGCTTCATTAACAAGGTCAGTGACGCCACAGCCACCTAAGACACAATGACACTGTGGGGCTGGCTGACACCACATAACAGCAATTAAATAAAATCACAGAAGACAACTATCTGGGCCACAAGAGCACAGCCCAAGAGTGATGCCTGGCTCAGGACACCCTCTAAGGGCTGGTGGGCAGGGCCAGGGATTACCTCCCTCAGCTGTCAGGGAGATGCCACCAGGCCGGGCAAACCCAGGAAAACTTTTGCACTGCTCCCTCCCTTGGGGCATATTTACTCCAGGCACCCAACAAGAGACAGCCAAGCAGGCTTTGATTTCTGGAGCCCAGGGCACTGGAGGTCCACTTGTATCTCTCACCACTGTACTCAGCCCCAACTCCAGGCAGTGCTGGTAAAGGCTGAACGTGGTCACGCATCAAACCTGGCACTGCCACAATCACAAACCTCACCACCACAACCCACAGTGCCCTACCATCAAAGGTGACTGTTGTCCTGGGGGTGGTGTCCAGGTCAGTGGCAGACCGCCGTGACGGGTAGCCCATCACCGCTGCCACCACTGCCACGAAGAGAGCTGTCAGTAGATGGTCTGTGCCTCCGCTCATCTTCCCGCTCCTCTGGCCAGGGCAGCCGCCCAGCCTGATGACGCCAGGCCAGCACAGTCAACCCTCACCACCAGCTCCTCAGTTCCCCAGGATGGGGCTGGCTGCAAAACCTGCCTGAAACACAGAACACTGGGTCAGACACTCCCACTGTCCCCAGCACCACACAAGCAAGTTGGCTTGGGAAGGAGCTGGCTGTGCACATGCCTGGATGCTTGACCAGGCATGGCCTCAGCCCCAAAACAGCTTCTGGGAAAAACAAACCCTCGTTTGCCAGAGGGGAAACTGAGGCTGCATCCAATACAGGGAGGGGACTCCAAGCTGAGCAATCCCCCAACCTAGCACCTCCCTGGCTCAGTGTCCACACTGCCACAACAGCAGCAAGCACTTGCTGAGCATGGCTTTGATTGCTTGGAGGATCATGTCACTCCAGGTCTGCTCTGGGCTCCTCCTTCCATTGCTCCAAACCATTTTCTCCTGCAAGACCCCCTGACCAAAGGACACACTTCAGCAAAGCCAGTTGATCCTCCATTGCATATCCAACACTGAAGAAGTGGGCACATTTACCCCCAAAAGCAGACAGTGGGGCTTGGGGCCAATCCCTTCTTGCAGGTCTCTTGGCACGTTTTGGTATCCCAAGCCCTGCTCCCCAGAGAGGTTGCAGCAATGGGCATCAGAGGGCTCCTGTGAAGCCCACGTCTGGCTGTCTCCTGCCGTGCAAGGCACTTATCTTACAAGTTTTGCCTTTCCTGAAATGACAAGACCCCTGAGGACAAAGGCAGGGGGAAGGACACTGCAGGCACAAAACAATGTAGAGTAAAGGAAAACGCATATGGGAGCTGCTTGGCATCTTCATCAAGCCTTTGCAAGCACGAACAGTTTCACCCCCACCCCCCAGCAGTGTTTTCCCATGACATTTGAGTTTCTTTTTCATCCCAAACTTCCTCGAAGCTCAGCATTCACCTTGGCTCTTGTTTTCATGCATCCAATCCCTCCTTAGTAACCTCTCCCACCCCTCCTGGCTACTTTCAGCAAAGACAGAGTTTCATTTTGCAGGTGTTAAGGAAGAAGGAGACATTGGGTGTCTCCAAATAGACCTCTCCATAAAGTGACCAGCGCCAATGTGTTTGCTTAGGCTGGAGTATTTTTATGGATATCAACCAAATACCTGACCCTGCAAAGAAGCTGTTCAAACATGTTTGCTGCAGATGGTTTCCCTGAAGCAAATACCTCACTAGGTCTCAGGCAAAGGGGAAGTAAAACCAAAGCACAATGCAAGTGAAAAGGGCTTTGGGGCTGAAAAGGAGAAGCAAGAGGCTGGATATGGGATCCAGCCACAATCTTTGAGCTTCTATTAAGTTGCTATTTCCTTCAGGAGGGCTCGGACCCAGACTTGTACTGGCTGCTGCTCCAGAGCATCCCAGGAATGAGGTGGAAGGGAGACAGTCCTCCTCTGGCTCCATCCTGTCTTGCTGCCCCCCAGTCACCAGCCTAGCACAGAGTACCTGTACACACTCAAATCCAGGAGTAGGCATAGTGCTGCCTGCAGGGCCAAGCTCCCCAGGGAGCAGGGGACAGCAACCTGGAACATCTGCTCTCCAAGGAACTCCTGGACAAGCCCTGTCTGGACTGAGGGTCTACCTGTGAGCAATGAGCCTGGCAGGTGAGTGAGGATGGATGTCAATGGCACCATGTCTAGCACAAGCCAAACCCACCAACCATTTTGGGGAAAGCAAGTGGTGGGGTCACATCTGGAGCAGCAAAGCACCCAAAAGGGCTCCAGCCAGCCCCATGCTGACACCCCTCCACCTTGACAGCAGCACTGGGGCTACTGCAGCAGCTGTGGGGACCCTTCCCCAGCCTCCATGCAGGTCCATGAGCCTGTAACCATGTACAACCCTCAAGAACTGCCATGCACCTGGGCTAGGAAAGTAGAGGGGAGGAAGAAACCTTACAACAAGGCAAACAATGATCTCTAATAAATGAGTAACAGCCCTGTGAGCTGTCTGCATGCTGCCAGGCATCCTCACCTTATCTCCCCAGAACAAACAAGCCCTGAACTTTGCCTGCTGCCCAGCTCCAGGTGCAATGGGGATTGGAGCCTGGAGTGCAGTCGGGCAGGGATGGTGCTTACCGCAGGGCAAGCACCATGCTGTGAGCCAGCCCCAGCTAACATTTAACCACTGTGAGCACTGAGCCAGCACAGAAGGGAGAAAAATAAAGATAATAAATTAAGCTGTGAGGCTACACAGTGTTACTGGCCAGGTAAGGGCAGGGGGTAGCAGCCTCCACTCCTGCCAGGGTTGAGCTCCTCTGCTTTTTTTCCAGGGGAGCAGATACACCCATTTCGTTTGCCCAAGATCAGATGTAACTTTGTCCTAAGGGACATTTAATCAGTTAGCTGTAAGAGCCAGTTAATATTTCACTTGAAGGGAAGGGCTGCTTCAAGCTTCTCTATTATTTTTTATTCTTCATACCTAGAGTGGGGGAGAAAGAACAAGGAACTGAAACCATCCTTGGCCCTGCACCAAACACCCCCAGACTCAACACTTCCCTCTTGGCAGGGTGCAAGCTCAAACCTCTAGGTAAAGGCAAGGGCTGTGAAGGTCAGGGGTGGAGGCAGAGAAGGTTCTCATCCGTGCAACCCAGCAGTAGGGCTGAGGGTGGCTGAATTGCTCAAGGCTGGCACTTCCATGGGACACTGGAAAAAGACAGTAGGGGAAATTCCACCGAGTTTTTTCTTCAGGAGAGACACCAATAGGAGAATGGAAGAGGCTGAAAAGCCACAGCAGTTCAAATGAAATCTGAGGCTTAAGAGAAAAACTGCCCAGAAAACCCCAGCCCAGAAGTGAACTCCCAGGCTGCTCAGCACCTCACCTACTTCCCACTGCAGAGGGAACTGACAGTGGACCTCAATTCAGCCCCAGCTCCTGCCCCATCCAGCAACACTGAGGCAGGGTGGTGGAGAGAAGATCCTGATGGATCTCCTGAAGGCTCTTCTGAAGACTGGGCAAAGCCAGGAACCTGCTGCTCTAATCACAACAAGCAACATCTATGGGGGTCAAAGATCACTCTCCCACCCTGGTTATTGGTGGTCCTGGGGGATGCAGCCATGGTTCCCAGCATGGAGCCAGGCAAGCCCAACCCAGGCAGTGGCTCCCACTGGTGGGACAGGTTTGCCAATCCCTGGGGAATGGCAGGAAAGCAGCAGGGTGGCAGAGGTGTGCAGGCATATGTGAGTGCACAGGGGAAAGAGAGAGCCCTGGTCAGGTCTGACTGGGTTTACTGGGTCACGACGGAAGCTCTGCCAGCATGACTGTACTGGCCTCAGCCTCCCACTGTCAGCCAGCCTCCCCAGCACACCCAAACAAGCTGGCTCAGCCGGCACCTCCTTAAAATCCCCATGACCAGGATCTCTGGAGGCACGAGAAGCTTTTGATGAGTGAGTTTCCCAGTGGCAGGTCTCGTCAACCTGGATCTGGCCAAAGAAACCAGCCAAAGCTGCCACACCCCTCAGCAGCCGCTGCACTGGGAGCTTCTGCTAGCCACCGTGGCTCCTTCCTGCTGACCCGTGGTCCCCAAAGCCATGAGGCAGCAAAACCTGGGAGCAAGAACCGACCGCAAGCCGTGGTGCAATTTGCTGTGCTGACAGCTGGGATGGAAAAGATGGAGAGGCTGCAGATGTACTTTTATGGGCCACTCATTGCTGCTTCGTTGTCAGCATGGCCAAAATGATGCCGGCTTTTTAGTTTAAAGGGAACCCAGGAGAAAGAATGTACATGCCAGGTGGGAGCAGCTCTCCTCCAGCTCACCCCCAGCATCCATCCCAAACAGCGAAGCAGAGACATGCAGAGCGTGATCAGAGGTTTCCCCATTCTACCCACTCTGTGGAGGGAGGTTGCTCCCTCAAGTTCCCGTAAAGCCCAGGAACACTCCTGGAATGGCTGCCAGACCTTCCTCCCCTCCTCGTGGGCTGGCTCTCTGGGCATCAGCATCATGCCTTCTTACAAGCAAGGACGGCTGGCTGCTCAACAGGGGCCAGCCTTAGCAGAGCTCCTGGCAGGCTCTGCACCAGGAGACACTGCTTACACCTTGCCATTTCATGGCAGCCCAGCCCAGGCAGTCCAAACACAGTGCAGCCAATTCAGCTTTACTAATCAGGACCAAGCCCAGCACATGATCACTCCTGGCCCCTTTGCTTCCTCTGCCACTCACATACCCAGCTGCATTCTCGATAGCCCAGCACTGTTTCACCTGCCATGGAGACCCATGCAATTGCCCTCGGGTTCAGCTGAAACAGCCCGGTGAGGGCTGGGGAAAGTGCTTGCCCCAGGGCACAAGGCAAGGAGACCTCCCCGCTCCCAGGTGTGGGAATGAGCCAAGGAACCACGGGAAAAAAAACATCAGGTGAGAGATGAGCCTGGACCCTGCCTGGCTGCAAGCACAGCACATTTTGAGCCCCCTTTCCCCAGAGCTGGCAGACCTTGGGTGAGAAATTCTGTGAGATGCAGGAAGAGGAGCCAGGATGGAGGTTGCCAGGCAACTTTAATTCAGTCTTTGACGAACTTCCAGCACTTTGCTTCTGCTGCAGAGCTCAACCAGCAAATGGTAAAACATCAGATCCACCTCAAACATGTAGTGTCCACACGTCTGTCTGTCTGTCCACCACAGAGGCTTGCCTAGGGTGCCCTGCAAGACGATGGGTGCCTTCCAGCAGCATCCCTGAAGGCCAGCCCAGGATGAGCTGCCCTTCCCGGCAGAGATATGCAGGGGCAGGATTTGACCCATGGGACTGTGCTGGCACTGCTGCACGGATATTTCTCAACCAGCTGGGATTTTTGTCAACAACAGCAAGAAAAAAAATGCTAACATGCTGAAAGCCCTCTGGGAAGAGGAGATCTGTGCTGGGTTTGGAGCCTGGGGATAAAGAGGGAAGGAGCACAGTGACCTCCCAGGAGACCCTCGATGAGTTTATTTTAATGTCTTTCTTTAAACAAAACCACGTTTGACCTCGAGGTGCTTCAGTGGACGTGCATGAGAGTTGTGGTTAATCAGGAAGCAGATTTATTCCTCCCCAAATTTGGAATTCGGGCACAGCAGAAGAGAGGGAGAGCAGTGACACTAGCTCCTCTCAAGGATTCATCCTGCCCTGCTCCCCAGCACAGCCACCACGGAGCCAGAAGGACAGGCAGCAGGCACCAGCAGGCCATGGGAACAGGCTCTGAATTCCCCAAGCATGGCACAGCCCCCATGCGCTGCAGGCAGAGCCTGAAACATCCGGCAGAGGAAAGCACCCAGCTCTGATCCCACCAACGTCACAGCAGGGAGGAGGTTATGTGGAGGAGCAGAGAGATGGACTGGACAGAGGAGAGGCCAGCTAGGGACACAGGCTGGCTTAAGGGACACTAGTGCTGGTGGGAGTCAGATATCCAAACATCCCTCAAAAGACAAGCTGATCCATTAGCAATAAAACTAACAACAGCTGAACTTCCAACAGATTTCCCTCAGTGGCCCCTCAACTCCAAGCTTTTTTCCCTGTCACCCTACAGCACCCCACTGGAGGATGTCCCCTGCTCAGCAAGGGACACGGCCCAGCCATGGCGTCCTCCTGCATGGCTGCAGGGATTGGGGCACTTTAAGCTTCTCCCCAGCAACTTGTTTCCCATATTCTTACAAGAACTTGTTCTTCTCCTCGGTCAGGTTGGGTTTGACATAAGGCAGGAGGTTCAAAGGGGCTGACAGGCAGAGACACAGCTCATTGCCAAGTCCCCAGGAGTGCTCTCCCAACATTCACATTCAAACCCACCCCAAAAAACACAGCTGAAATAATAGTGAAAGCTGCTCTGGCCTGTGCCCTGGGCAGGCATTGCTACCTGCCAGGCACAGGAATGGCTCCTCTTCAGCAGCTCTCAGAGCACCACAAGCTGACGGCAAGAGAAAGGTGCCTAAGACAGTAGGACAGAGCGCTCCTCCACTCTTCCACATGGAAAACTCACCAATGCCAGCCATCAGTCAAAACAGCTCCTTGCTTGGCTCCACTGCCCAACAAGCCTTGCTGAAAGCTGGCCTAGGAAGAAAGGGTGCAGGGAGGAGAAGCTGAAGGGCAAACTCTTGCAGCTCAGCGGCAGGGCCAGGTATGCTAAGGGATGCTCTGACCTGCCCAGACCAGGCATTGCTGGGCAGGGCAGCAAATCTCCCTTTACAGGAGCAACTCCTCACATGTTGGAGGCCATTTGGCTCCTGCAAGCTGGCAGCAAGGGCACAACCCCCACAACCTTTCCCTTCCATCCAGCGCATCTTTCACTGTGGAAAACCCACAGCAGTAGTCCTGGGCCAGTCCCACAGCCTAGCACCTGAGAACCCAGGCAGCTGCACAGGAACTGTGAAGTCAAAGTGCAGGATGCTGAGGTAGTGACCCAACCCTGACTTCACCTATCACTAGCTTACCCCCATACCCAGGCCAGAGGGAGGCAGAGTGCGGATGCCAAGCCTTGGGAAGTGGGGTGCAGATCCCTGAGGCTCTCACCTCCCCTATGGTAGGGAAGATGCATACTCAGTGCTAGCAACATCCCTCCCAAAACCAGTCTGCCATCCTTTCCTGCCTCATCAGCATTATGCCAGACTTCACCACTTGCTGGCAGCCCCTCAGTGGCTGGGAGAGACAGACAGACAGCCCTCCACATCACAGCAAAGTTTCCCAGCAAGGGGGCATTTGCATCCATGTGGCTCAGCACTGGATGCAATCTGCAATTCGCCCTTCAAAGGCTTTGTGGCCGATACACATTGTCTCCACAGCAGAAGCAGGAAAATAATGGCAGAACTAAATTCCCGGGAACAATTAGAAAGAAAATGGGGGGGGGGGGGGGGGGCGAGGGTCGGGGGGGGGAAATCCCAACCCTAAATTTCAGAGCCAGCAGATTTCAAGGCTTCTGAATTCATTTGCTCATCCCCATGGCTGCACTGTGTTTTATTTCACTGGGTTCATACAATGCAAGACAAGGAATTAACTCGGGTGTTTGTTTAGAGCCGGTTTGTCTTCCAGTTCTTTTTCCAAAGCCAGGTTTGAGTTTCAAAGACATTTCTTGGCAATGCCTGCAGTTCCCACCGTCGGTGCAGCACAGAGCTTCCCTGAGGGGAAACCAAGGCTCAGAAATTCCATACGACCTGGGATCCCCTCGAAAGCACAGGCAAGAGCTGGAGCACTACTCAGCTTGCTTGGCATGAACGTCGGGGCTTTCTGCCTCAAACCTGTCCCTTTCCCTTTTATTTATTCCAAAGATAAACTGTTTTGTTCTCAAAAGTCCAGCAAAACCAGATGGTGGGAGCGATTTTATGGCTCCCTGTGTTAACAATCTCTTCTTGTTTTCTTCACTTTACCTCCAACAGAGCTTCAAATTTTGGGTTAAACTCAATCTGATACTCAGCTTCTTGTTCAAAACTGCACAGCACAAGGCAGTAGCACCTGGCCATTCCCAGTCATTTGCATACCACCAGTTTTGCTCCCCAAAATCAGCTCCCCACCTTATTTGCATGGGCTGGGCTTTGCACCAGGCAAATAAAAGTGATCCATGAGTAAAGGGGAGGTGGGGTTGTACCTGGTGGGGAAGCTATTAAGCAACAAGATAAGCACAAGTCAGAGCACAACATAACTCACGGAGCTGCCTTCAGTCCCCAGCAGCAGTGAGTAACACCAGGTCTGAAACCCTTGGCTTCCTTTATCTCTGAACCGCAAAGCTCAGGCCCCAGGAGGATGAAGCGGGGGTGGGTCTGGTGATGATCTTGCTATGACAAAGCCCTCTTGCTGCTAGATCACCAGAAGCAGCGACATGGCCAGGCGAGGGGGGACGGCAGTGACTGTAGAGCTTCCATCCTTTGAACAGAACAGACACCTGTCCAGCCCCCGCAGCAGCCAGCCACTGTCGGTATTCACAGCAGAGCAACACGAAAAGCAGCGGGTCCCTCCAGACCAGCTTCCTCCACCAAACCTCCCATGATATGAACCACTTCCCAACAAGTCCCATCAAGATGCCAAGCGGAGCCGCAGGCAAGCGCAGGGAGGGAAATTCCCCGCACGCGGCCGGGCCAGGCTGGCACAGCACCTCCGTCACACCCACTGCTGCCCTCCTGCGCGGGGTGCTGCCGTGGTCCCCCTGTCACCAGTCCTGCCAAGTGCACCTGGGCGTTTTTTCCAGACACAGAACCTGCCAGGTTTGCCGAATAAACCACCCAGCTTCAGCAGACCTGCCGCATTCCTGGCGGGGAAAGCGGTAAAAGGTTCACCTGGACGTTGGAGAAGGCAGCGGGGGCAGAACAAGCCGAGGACACAAAGCCCTCACCTGCAGAAACTGAGAGGGTTGTTGGGGTTTTGGTTTTTTTTCCCCTCTGGTTGCAACACAAGAGCAAAGTCATGATACAAATCTCTGCATGCTAGGGGGCAGCTCTCTCTGCTCCGTGTCCCTCCGGGCAGAGTAAGCCTGGCCAAACCGAGACGAAGCAAAGATAAGACCTGCAGACACACACAGGCAGCACCGTTGTGGCCATCCCAGCTGGGTTTGGGGCTCAGGCAGGGGGCTTCAGCCTGCACCTGCCGGGGAGCAAGGCAAAGCAGCTGGAGTGTACAGTGGTAAGCCCACTAGCACAAAAAAAGCCATCATTATTATTAATAATTTCCCTGCCTCTGGGGGAATCTGCACTCCCCGTCCATTTTGGGCAGTCTCTTTGTGTTTTTCTTGGCACTTGAAGAGCCTTTTCACGGTTCTCCCTCCCACTTCACACTCTCGGCTTTAAAGGCCAGAAGCAAGCCACTGGCCTACCTCGGTATTCATGGGGAGGTAGAGAGAGTCAAAAATCCAGTGCTGCCTGGCTGCACAGCAGATCCCTTCTACCCTTGCATCACCAAGGAGATGTAGCTCAACTCAGTGCATACAATCCCCCAGCCCCTTCCACTCGGAGGCATCCACAGCCCCCACTGCAATTCATCCCAGAGAGATGAATCCCAAGAAGCAAGGCTCAAACAACCCACATGCCAAAGCACCTCCCGCCTCCCGATGGGAAAGAGGGGAGTGAGGGATTGCACTGCACCACCTGGCTTCAGGCTTGTACCTCGTCTCAGCCAGCTGAAAAACCATCTGCCCCCAGGTAACACTGAGCCTCCCCAAATACTGCCAGCAGTCCCCATCCCTGCAGACTCTCAATCCCCTTGATTTGCTAGGGAAAGGAGGGGCTGTACCTAGCGTTCCCCCTAGAAGCTGGTGCCCTGTCTGGCTGCAGTTCTCACCACTCTCTTCCCTCGCACCCTCAGCATGTACCCTGTCATTCCTGCCCAGAAAGCTACCTGCACTGCCACCAGATCTGCATATCCCCACCTCCTCTCCAGTTCATCACCTCTAAATCCGCACCTGTACCACATCTGCCCTCAACCCCTCTCCTTCCTGCCCCCATGGCTCTGCCCCTCATTTTCCCCCACGGCATCATTCCTTAGACTTCGACCTCAGCAGGTCAGATTCCTGCTCGTCCTCTGGATCCAGCACCCAGTACCCCAGATCCTGCCTGTGGACTTAGCATCCAGACGCAGCACCCGAGCACCCAGACTCAGCATCCCCAATCCTGCCTGTGGACCTGGGCTGAGACTTAACACTCCAAATCCACCACCCTCAATGCTGCCTGCGGATTCAGCTCTCAGACCCAGCACCCCCCGACCCTGCAGACTCAGCACCTAGCCCCAGCTTGCGCCTGTGCATGAGCACCTGCACCTAGCACCTCAGGCCCTGCCTCTGGACTCAGCACCCGGATCCAGCACCCCGAATACTGCAAACACAGACCCAGATAACCAGACTTTGCCATTGAATTCAACACCCAGATCCAGCACCCCAGATCCTGCCTGTGAACTCAGCAGCCAGAACCTGACCCGGTATGCCAGGCTCTTCCGAAGGACTCAACAACCAGACCCAGCCCTCCACTCCTTCCTGTGGACCCGAACCGAGACCCAGTACCCTAAATCCACCACCCCCGATCACGCCTGCAGATTCAGCACTCAAATATAGTACCACCGACCCTTCCTTATGGACGCAGCATTCATCCTCAGGACCCAGATCCAGCTTTCCACACCCTACGCGGATCCGGACCCAGCACCTGGACGCAGCCCTCCGGCCCTGCCTGCGACCTCGGACGCAGCACGGCGAGCCGGCGGCAGCACCCGGCCGGCGGCTGTCCCCACTCGCGCCTCCCGGGCACTTGCCTGGCGTGGTGCGACGCGGTGCGGCTCTGCTCTGCTCTGCTCTGCCCGGCGGCGCAGCAGGTGCGGGCGGCTCGGCGGAGCGCGGCGCGGTAACGGCGCAGCCCTGGTGCAGTCCGGCAGCGCGCGGCCGCGCCGTGCCGAGCCGAGCCGCGCGCGCTCTACCGCCCCCTACCGGCCGCGCTGCTGCGCGGAGCCTGCGAGCCCCGGCCGGACACAACCGGCCGCCCGGAGCCACCCCGCCGCCGGCACGGGGCCCGCGGAGGAGGAGGGCAGGGGCGGCAGGGGACCGGAGAGCTGCGGCTGGGCCAGCTCTGCGAGCGAGAGGCTTCCCCGGCGAATGCTGGCAGGCAGGCGGAGACGTTGCCTCCGCCCGCAGCCCGTGGACGCACAATGCAGGCCACATGGAGTGGGCTGGCGGGGGGAGGCTCGCTCGGCACGGGCAGTTTGAATTATACGCCCCCAGATAAGCCTGCGTTCAAGTCCGTTGCAAGGCCAGGCAGGCGAAGGGCTCGCAACTTGGTCTCACAACAATAGAAAACGTGTTCCTGACTGCAGATAGCATCACCTCACTCTGCCAACGCAGCACACGCGGTGTCATCGCACCAAAGCCACAGTGTCACCACAGCACAGCCACGATGCCTGCTGAGACTCCTTGCTTCCCAAACCCATCCCAGCCCGCACAGATGCATTGCATGCCTGACCAAAACACCGTGCTCCGTCTTCTCCATCCTCCCAGCGTGTGCCTCCCCACTTAGTCTGTTTGCATACAGTGCAAGCTTGTTTGGAAGCACAGGTAATGGTTTCTCCAGGGCTCAGTGTGCAGCCTTCTTTTGTCCTGGGTGGCTTCTGTGGCTCCTCCCCACAGGCAGGAGCTGCCAGGTTCAGGCCTGTGTTTGCTTTCCTTTCGCAAGCTTTCAATGCCTGGCCGCCAGCCCTGCCTCCTCACCCGTCTCAGCAGCAGGCCTCCCGAAAGCAAAACCCTGAGTGCTGTGTCTAATCAGCAGGTTGGATCTAGGGCAATTGGAAATCAGCTGGAGCTGGAGGTGTGCACTGGATTGCAGCTCCTGAAGCTGGCAGGGTGTCTATGTGCTGCTAGCCTGTAGTTACAAAGCCGTGTGCTGCTCAGTCCCAGCTTCGGCACCTTTAGGCACTGGTTCATCCCCTCCACTTCACAACGAACCCACACAAGGGGTGAGGTCTCCAAGGCGGGGACAAGGGCCTCCCTTACGCTATGCACTGCAGACCTGGAACCCAGTGGCAGGGTTTAGTGTTGAGCAGGTTGTGTTGAAGTTGCTGAGCACTCTCTGGATATAAGGATCCGTCCAAGCTGAGCTCTTACCACCACCTGGACCTTTTGGAGTTGCTAAGGGTGTCAGGGTACTCTCGTATGGACCCTAGCTAAGAATGACTGCAATTCAAGGCAGTTGGACTAGATGACCTATAAAGGTCTCTCCCTATGCAAAGTGTTTTATGATTCTAAGAATTTAAACGTGCTGTGATTGGGAGACAGAGACTTGAATCCACCCAGCTGCCACACAAAAATTGGTCTCAGACAAGGAGGGAGTAATCTGAGTGCTTCTGTGGATGCAGCAGCTCCTGTCACCCTCATGCACACTCACCAAGCAGCCATCAGCCCCTCGCCTGTCATGAGATGCCAGGGCCTGTTCCCTGTCTCTTCTCCCAGGGACCCCAGGAGATCAGAGCAGAGATGCTGCCCACCTCTTCCAGTCCTCCTGCCCTTACCTGATGTACACTCCAAAGACTAATTACCATTTCCTCTTGTCCTTGGGCTAAACCTCAGCGTCTCCTCCACACCTCACAGTGCCTCACCTTGCCTCTCCACCCACCCTGCGGAAGTGGGATGCCCACACACCAGGAGCTGGGCTCGCCCACAGCCTTGCCTGGCCAGACCCAGAGTGCTGCATAGGCAACACGAGGGAAGGCTGAGATAGCAGGGACTGCCCATGAAGCAGGGATAGTTTTGGCCAGCCTGTCTTACCCAGGGATGGAGGGTTCAGTACCCCACATCTGTTCTGGATCCTATGCCCTACCTTAGCAGAGGTGCAGATGGAGGGTGCAGGACCACTTATAGGGAGAGCTGCTCCATGAGTGCTGGGTAAGAGGGTGCCAGTGCTGAGAGGGCTCCCCAAGGCTCTGTCCCTCTCCAGGGCTCTACATCCCTCAGCAATACTCCCTGCCAGCACAGGCAGGCACCCTCCCACGTGGCTGCAAGCTGAACACAGCACAAATTGGAGCTTCGTTAGCTCCTGGCCCCACAGTGGGGTAATTAGTGCATGAGCAAAGCCTCACACTGCCTGTTTACAGGCCTGAGCTTGCGCAGCTTTAATTAATTAACACGAATCACCAGCAGCTGGAAACAGATCTATTTTCAGAGCCTTTGCTGGCTGCTGCCCCCGTGAGATTGGCTGAAGGAATTTAGGCCCCCACGAGGTTGGAGGCCAGGAGCCTTGCTCTTGCTTCCCTGGCTTCCCAAAAGCCAGAACGGGTGGGAGCTGAACTATAGTCAACCTGCTCTGCTGCCTGCATCCCTCTGCCCTGCAGAGCGGTGCTGCTGAGCCGATAGGTCTTACTTGTGCTCCAGCCTCAGCCCAGAGCCAGCAAGGCACTAGAGGGGTATTTCCTATTGCAACAGCCCTCCTCTCAGCCCAGGGTAGAGCCCAAAGCAGCGGGTCCTTTGAGTTGTGCCACAGCACCTTGGGAAACTGCTCTCCCCACAGCCACACAAGGATTTTATCCTTACTGCTCTCTCCCCATTGATCCAAACAGCTTTTTGGAAGGAGAGATGCTTTAGTGCCCTGAGCCAGACAGAGCCTGCTTTCTGTTTAATTTCTTCTTGTTGTCACTTAAACACCATGTCTCACAGAGGGAGGACTGGGCAGGGCAGGCTTGTCCCACATCACAGGCCCATCCACACAAGGGTCAGATGGCTTTTTTCTGTGCTGGCAGTTGCCCAGCACAGCACAGGCCCATCACTCTGGCACAAAGCAAAGCCAGGCGGGTGCCCATGACGCCCATGCTCAGCTGGTATGTTTAGGCTTACCCTACCCACAGAAGCAGGTAGAAGTGCTCATAGACACCCCTTTTGCCCCTCTGATACTCGAGGAGCCAGGACAAAGACACAGCATCTTCCATGTTTCAGTTGGCACTGCACCTCTGTCCCAGCTGGCACCCCAGATGATGTGAGGAATTATAACAGGACCACAGCGCCGTAAAATATTGATGGGATTAGCACGGATCAGCTCTCCCAGCGCACATGCCATGCTCACCCCAAGCCTGGGAGCCAGTGATCTCCATGCAGTCAGCTTGCATGCAGTGCCCAGGGCTACAGTGCCGCCAGGTGTTCCCTGATACACCCCCAGCCAGAGACACTTCTCCGGCCGCCAGCAGCTTGCAGCATTCTTGGAGAGCCATGATGGTCTCTGCTGCAGCACAAGAAGACACACATTAAGCTGCTTAATGCACAGCCCCACTGTGCCTCAGGCTCTGCTGGGGATGAAGCACTGTCTTGTTTAGTTGTAGCTCAGCATACACTGCCACCCTGGGCTCCAAGGGCCCCCCAGCCTGTTTGCAGCCACAAAATGTGACAGGTCCCAGGCTTTATTCCCTCCCTCCCCTTTGCTCCCTCTCAAGTTCAACCTGCATTACCAGGACTATAAAGGATGCTGCATGCATCGGTGTGTCCCATGGGATGCCCTCACCTTCCCCACTCACTGTGCATCCCTGCTTCTGCTACTAGGATCCAGGTTTGGCTAGGGAGAGGGTTTCATTGTAGATCACAGCAATTTAGATACCAACAGCTTAGCAGGACTAAGTATCGGGCAACACTGAACTTGAAATACGCTGTCAGGAGCCGAGCCACACAGCAGCACCACATTGTGAAGCTCCTAGTTTTAGGGTTGCAGCACACTGATGGGGTGTTGATGCCTATCAAACCCACGGGACTGACCAGGATCTGCTGCCTTTAGTAGGAAACTGCTTCCTAGGGCAGGTCTGGCTCCTCCCTGGTGGTGCCTGCAGCCTGCTTTTCCCTTGCCAAGCAGGTACAGATAAGAGTGAGATAAAACCTCAGTGCCTGGGATTCGGTTTGCCAGCCACTGTGATCCAAGAAGCAGCAGGCAGGCAGGCAGGCGGGCGGGCAACTGTTTCAAGCTGCTCTTCCGACTGGTTTGAAAGCCAGCTGGGAGTTACAAAATCACAGCACTCCAGCAGCTGGGGTTTTATGAAACCCACAAAAGAGTTGTGAAACCCAGCTTCGAGCTGTGCCAGCCCGCACGGTGCCGACAGGCGTGTTACAACGTCAAAACCACCAGCGGAAAACCAGGTACCTTTCCCTTTCACCATGAGAAAGCAACAACAAGCAAACTGGCCTTCTTCCAGGCTCCTCCAGTGCTCAGCCACGCCATGAGACCAGTGTGGCTACTTTCCTTGCCTCCATGGAAGACAAACACAGCAGGGAGCACACCAGCCTCACGCCACGGAATCGACCTCACTGCTGCAGCATCTGCCGTCTCAGTGGTCCCCTCTGCCCACCCCAGGATCACCTTGCTGAGGCTTGGGATCGGCAGTACTGTGTGAAGCAGAAGAGCAGACAAGGACTGCTGGTGGTGCTTGGAGCCCAGCAGCAGCACTCGGGGCTTCACAGCAGCTGAATGCACGGTCGCCAGGCTTGGCTTTGTTTCCTGAGAGCATCATGGAGTCATCAAGCCAAGCGTGATGCTCCACACGTTAGCCCCAGGGGAAAAAAATATTGCAGCGGGCACATAACATAAAAGGCTCAGGAGCCTCTTTCCTTCGAGTCACTGAGCAAACTTTCCAAACCACTGTTTCTTTGGGCTGAGAGCCAGCAAGGAAAATTACAATTGCAGAAGAATTTGTATGAGAAACTTATAATGATCTGGAAAAAGGCAGGGGCAGACCAGAAGGCAACTGAACAACCAGGCTGTGCTGCAGCTCAGTTTTGGGTAAGGACAGGACACTTTTTCCCTTGCTCAGTACAGCAGCAGAGTTGCTGCCCCAACTTCCTGCAAGATCAGATGCTGTATTTCTCCCCTGTAAGTGTTTGGCAGTGGAAATTGGGATGTTTTGCCCAGGGCCATTTGTTGATGAAGGCTGCCAGGTGCCGGCAGCCCCAGCCGCAGAGCTAAGCATGATGCCAGGGTGGATTTTCTCAGGGGAGAAGCAGCTGAGTCACAGCAGCCTTCGATCTGTTCCCACAAGCCTGACTGCAAGAGACGCACAGGAGCTCAGGGAGGACAGGCACTTCCACGGGGAGCTGGTGGCGCTCGATTTGCTCCTCTGCAAACTTCCCCGAGACGATGCAAAGTATCTCCCTGGCTCGGGAGCTGTAGGCACTGCACCTGTGGGGAGGGGCTGGCGAGACTGCGGGAGGTCAGGCTCCTGACCTGCCTTTCAACTGGACAGGGCTTCAGGATGCTTCTGTCACACAGGGGGTGAATGCCAGGAGTCACTGGGAATCCTGTGGGACAGGAGAGAGTGGCATTTTGGAACTTGACATGGGATCTTGTCCTGGCTCTGGGGTAGGAGCAGGACCAAGGTGGATTCAGGTGGAGAAGGGGCAGAACCACAGCTCCAAGTCCAGGAGAATCATAAAATGGTTTAGGTTGGAAGGTACCTTAAAGCTCTTATTCCAATCTCCCTGTCATGGGCAGGGATGCTTTGCAGCTGGATTTAGTTGCTTGAGGCCTCATCCAGCCTGGCCTTGTACACATCCAGGGAGGAGACATCCCCAGTCTCTCTGGGCAGCCTATTCCAGAGTCTTACAACCCTCATACTGAAGAACTTCTTCCTAAGACCCAGCCTAAGCCTGCTTTTTCTGAGTTTAAAATTATTCCCTCTTACCCTAATCCCAGACATCCTTACCAAAACCATCCTTCCCCAGCCTTCCTGTAGGTTCCCTCCAGGTTTCAGAAGGCATTTAAGGTCCTCCCTCCACAATCTTCTCTTCTCTAGGTTGAACAATTCCAGGTCTCTCAAGCTATTCTCACAGCAGAAGTGCTCCAGCCCTTCGATCATCTTTGTGGCCCTCCTCTAGGCTCACTCCAATATTGCTTATGATGGGGACACCAGAACTGGATGCAGTATTCAAGGTGAGGTGTCACAAGAGCAATGTAAAGGGGAAGAATCATCTCTCTTGACATGCTGGCCACGCTCCTCTTGATGCATCCTAGCATAATTTGCCTTCTGGCCTGCATGAGCACACTGCTGGCTCATGTTGAACTTCTCATCAATCTGGATGGACACCAGCTACCTCTCTGCCCATCATCCCAGCTGCTCCTACTAAAAGCAGATGGGCTCCTCAGGGAGCATGAGCATCTCTTTGCAGCTGAGCCACAGCACCCTCTCTTTTCCCCTGGGTAGCAGGTGGGTCCCTGACACACACAGTCCCTGTGGTTGCACAGTAGCTTTCAAGAGCTGCCCTTCTGGATAAGCTAACCCACACCTGCCAGAGCTCAAGCCAGAAGGGTGTAATGGCCTCCAGCATCCATCCTATCCAGCCACTATCCAGGATCCATAGAATGGTCTAGGTTGGAAGGGACTTCCAAAGATCATTTAATCCAACCCCTTCATGAAGAGATTAAGCTCAACTTGGCTGCCCCAAAAATAAAAACCTAGAGCACTGTGATCCAATTTGCTCACTTTCAGCTAAGTCTTATTACCACAAAATGATGCTTAAATGCAAGGGATGTCACTTCAATGATGTTTACTTAGAGCTTCTGTGGAAACAACTCCTGTAGAACCTAAGGAAAAATCCTGACTACCACTGCTAACATAAAGCAAGGAAAAAAAACAATTTCTACTACATATTTAGTCAAATAAGACAATTCCTTCCATTTCCATGTATTACTTTGGTGTTGGATGTACTTCCCAACTACAGGTTGTACTTGGTGATGGGCAAGGTTGTGACATGTCCCCATGGCTTCACCTTTTGGCCATCTGAGTCCTTATGGCCTAGCAAGACTCCCCAGCCTGGCATGCTCCAGCCTAAAGCTCGGCTGAGTCATGGGCAGCCTGCTTCTCCCAGCCATGCACCAGCCCACCGCTGCCATCGCTGCCAACAAAGCAGCAGCAACCCGAGCAGTGCAGTAAACAGCCCCTGTGTACAGGGAGAGCAGCGGCAAGCAGAGCCGAGTACATCCATCACTCGTGGTTTTTCTTCAGCTCTGACACTCTGATAGGGGTGAGGGGGTGGGGGAAGGAGAGTAGCTTCCAAAATTTATGAGCTGGGATTTAAAAATATATCTCCTGGAAGTGCTGCAAAACCGAGAGATGGTGAAGGCGAGTGGCTTAAAAGCTGCCTTTAGGAAGGGATGTGAAAGCTCTGCCTGCCTTGGAAGGGGGGATCTGAGAGACCTGCCTGGTTGATATTGCAAACTGCTCCCCGCTGGGATCGTCACGGCTCTCCGTGCCATGCATTACAAAGGAAACAAAAGGTAGGGGTAACAAATGACAGGTTTAAATCCCTCCAGCTCTATGGTAATCTCATCCCTAGCACAGACAGGGTCTGACTGTCACCTTCAGTCTCCTGGAGTTTCTCCTCTACATCCTTGACCTCCCACTGTTCCACACATAGCCAGCTCCCAGCCCTGTTTGGAAATAGATTCCCCTATGCAAAACAAAACAAGAAAAGCGCTTGTAGCTGTAAATTTAGCTGAAAACATCTCTACCACAGGGAATCACATATCAAATAATAGAACCAAAAGAGTGTCAGGAAGAACAACAATGATGTCTGAGTCCTTGGCTTTTACAGATGGACCATCCCCCAGCAGGGTGCCACTGAATGAACAGCTGAAAGATGCTACCTGGTCATTAAAAACATCTAAAAGCAATTTTGCCTGACTGACAATGATGCTCAAAGAAAGTTATTTGTCTGCTGAGATAAAATGAGCTATTTCAAGCTTGCCTTTTGTTGTAGTTTCCTTCTAAAGTCAGAAAGGACAGAAAAACACTGAGCTAACAGGCTTGCAGCTAGAGCTCAGGTGCTGCAACGGTGGCACAGCACAAGGAGCATCACCGTGAGCTGCCCTGATTCCCCCCTGCCATCATGCTCCCACCTCCTCTGAAAGGATGCTCAGAATGGACCAGGAAGATGGTCCCCAGGGCCAATGCTGCATCTCTGCTGAGTTGTAGTGCTATTTAGGATGATGGTTTTGCCATGGAAACATTTCCCTCCTAACAACCAATCTATCAGCAGGTCCCAAAAGCAGCCCAGCATTCGCTGCATGGTAATTTTTGCTTCCCTGGGAGGAGGCCAGGTTCTTACCTTTCCCATGCTTCTATTTTCTCTCTCTCTCTCTCTCTCTTTCTTCTTTCTCTCTCTCTTTTGTTCTTTCTTTCTCTCACTCTTTTGCTCTTTCTTTTTTAAAAAACAAAATTAAACTACTGGGTTAACTGGTCAAAAGCATAGCATGAGTCTAAAGTTCCTCTAAAAAGGTCCACATAAGCAGATTTTTGGTGGGCTCTTTAGGTACACAGCATTTCAAATGCCCAGTGTTAAATATTTCATGTGAAACATAACTCTTCTAAGTGTAGCCAGCCTTGCTTTGCAGCTCCATGCCAGTGAAATTTCCCTGCAGTCTCTGGGCACTGCTTCTTGTTGGTGCCTTCTCCCCATACTGTTCAAATGAATTAATGTATTCCAAAAATTGATTGTGTTTTTTCTCCCCCTATGTAATCAGATTTTGGGAAGCTGCAGCGAGATGCCTTACAAGCAGTTTTTGTCCTCAGGTGTTTTCCAAGCAGGCTGCATCCATCACCTCCCGGTGCTTTAGCGCATCTCTGTACAAACGGTACATCAAGAGTCAGCTGAATTCCTTTGATTCATGTTCCTGCATATCCACGTAGCTAATATAGCTCTATTCTTTTAAAAAAGAAGAAGAAAGAAGAGGAGGAAGCTGTTGAGGACAGTGTCAAGGCCAGCAGAGCGAGCGCCGAAGGGCTGGGATAATGAGCTCTATGGGCGCTGCCGTCCGAGCGCCCAGGCTGGCTGAGGCCAGGAGCTGCTGTCCCAGCAGGGCTGACTCAGTCTTTCATTGGGCAGGACCAGGCTGCAGGGTCCTGCACCCCTCTTTTGAGTAGTCATAGGATCATAGGATGTTAGGGTTTGGAAGGGATCCAAGGAGATCATCGAGTCCAACCCCACTGCTGGAGCAAGACAATACTAACACAGATCACAGAGGAACACATCCAGACAGGCCTTGAAAGTCTCCAGAGGAGACTCCACAACCTCTCTGGGGAGCCTGTTCCAGTGCTCTGTGACCTTTACAGTAAAGAAGTTCCCCCTTGTGTTGAGGCCTCTTTTGCTGCAACTTACACCCAGTGCTCCTTGTCCTACCACAGGGAGCAAGTGAGCAGAGCCTGTCCCCCCCCCACCCTGCACTCCAGCCTTCATAGTCAAGCCCCTTGCTCCAGCTACCTCTGCTGCGTGTTTTGCCAGGGGATCATGGTGGGGAGGAGGGTGTCCTGCGTGTGTTGGGCTTGGGCCAATCCCCATATCCAGTCCGAGCTACTTCCCTGCGCTTGAGGGAGAAGGTGGAACAGGAACAGGGATAAATCGATCTGCCCTTGTATCGCAGGTGAAGGCCACCCCTTCGCCTCCCACCGCCGGACAAGCGAGCTGCCTCCCCCTCTGCCTGTGCCGGCAATGTCACCCAGCTGCTCCCTTGCAAGGACACGTCCAAGGCAAGGGAGCAAGGATTTGTAAGACAGCCGTCACGATCATTTATTCTTGTCATCTCTGACCCTCAGGGTAAGGAGAACATCAGAGCACTGCAGGCACGAAACAACAAGCTTTGTAGGTCATATCAGTGTGTGAAGTACCATTAGGAACCACAGTACGAAGCATGAATAATGCTTGCTTTGTTCCACCGGATACCTCAACATCCTTGAAATAAATGCAAATGGTTATTTATGGATGGGGTTTGTACAAGACGCCTGCTCAGGAACACCCAAATACTCCTGGAGCAGGAAGTTTGCTGTCTCCCCTGTACACGAGTCAGAGCAATCACAGCACTCTCTGATAAGCTTGGTGATAGTGCCAGGGATGGCAGGCAAAAGAGCAGGGAGATCACTGTGCATCTTCCTTGCATGGATTTATGCTCTAGCCATTAAACCAGAGCCACAAAAGACACAGCCTTCCATGCTACCCTCCTCTCTGCCAAGGACAGCAGGGCAGGAAAACTTTGAAGGACTCCAAGTCTGGAAAGGGACTTTTAAGAAATGATTCCATCATTTGTGATAAGCTGTGAACAGTCAACCCTGACGGCTTTCCTTAAATCCTTTCAGCAAATAATGACCTCGATTGCCAAAAATCGTCCGATAATGCAAAGGCCGGGAGAGATGCAGTGAGTCATCTCCCCAGCGCGTCTAACTCCCTTTTGTCTTTACAGTGACAGAAGCCACGCTCCCGGATGGAGCGGGGCGAGGTTGCCCCCAAGAGGCAAATCTGACACAGCAACTAGAGGACAATGATGAATCCTGCTCTGAAAGTGCCAGGGATTTGTTTTGGTTGGTTATTTTTTTTAATGTCCTCATCTGCCCTTATCGTTACATCTCCCTCGCTGAAAACATCTGCGGATGGGGTGGGAGGGGAGAGAAAGGAAGGTCAGCTTTGGCCTGTGGTTTGCTAGGTACTGCTGTCTTCTGCAGGAGCTCCTGAACCACATGACTTGTTTTCCTAGTCTCTCCCTTGCAGTGTCATTAGAAGGATCAAAAAAACGTTGCTGGTATTTCTTCAGTCACGTAAGGCATTTGATCCCATAGACCACACTAGGCTCCTACAAAACAAGGACTGGCAGCACCTTCAACAGCAACTTCTGTCTCAGGCGTGGAAGGAGAGATGCAATCAGGAACACGACTGTTTGGAAGCTGAGATGGCACAAGACAAAGCCCCTCGGCCATTCACGCAAAACAGACGGGCAGCCCAAAACACTGGACCAAAATCCCAGCACTTTGCAGGGGGTACAGGGGCAGGATGGAGGCCTTGGGCACTCCCCCCAGCACATGCTGCACCTTCCAGGGATCAGCAGCCTGAAGCTTTCTCAGCCTGGAATGGCTGCCTTGATTTCATAGACCCTGATGGATTTTTCTGCCACAAACCACTCTGAACTTCTAAGCTTTTAGCATCCACGACATCCTGAGGCAAGCAGATCCCCAGCTCCTGTCAGCCTTTGTTACTTTGAGCCTTCCTGCTAATAAAAGAAGTACTGAGTCTGAAGCAGAATTACAGAGCACCACTGAATAACTTCTCTCCATTTACCCTTCTCTAGGCCATTTGTCAGGCTCTCAATCCTTACTTCTGAAAACATTGCAACTATGTCTGAGCTGAGGAGATGCAGCTAGCTTATGGCCACTACAATTTAGTCCTCTTCTATACACACATGCACATTCCCTCCCAAAGGGCTAAACCTGCGATGGAACATAGAATGTAACCATTCCTGGAGCTGTTTTTCAAGAGGACACGGTTTAACTACCCCACGCTGAGATGTACCCAGGGTACTCACTGCTCCTGCTCCAAGCTCCTCGTGGGTCTCCCTGCATCCCCAGCACCGAGCCCCTGCCGCAGCAGCCCCAGCTTACTGTTAGCTCCGAGCTGGAAGTGTCATCTCCAAAATGACTGTCGTGCGGGTTCCTGCCAGACTCTTAATTAAGAGGGAGGCTGACACAGTTTCTCAGCAAACAGCACTCACGTACTGCAGTGAAAAACAGAATGAGGGCAAGAGGAAAAATGGGCTAATATGAGGAAAATCAACACATTGTGCTGCGCAAACCTCGCCACAACAATCCTGGAACCCAAAACACTAAAAAAATAGGTTAGTACACAGGGGAGGCAGGCAGCACTCCACAGATGTGGTGGGAACTGATACACAGTGCAGCATCTTCTCCTGCCAGGCCTCTCCCCACGGCTTGGGTTTAGGTCAGAGGGGACAGGTTCAGTTTCCAGCACACAGATCAATGTGTCTGAGAGGCTGAACGATGCCGTCTGCAGAGCCCACAGCTCCCCTGCCAGATTTACGCTGCCTTAATAACAGCCTGAGGCGTGAATAAAGCATGAGACTTACTGTCTGGCCATCCCCTCCCCACCGCCGAGCCTGCCGATTTTAAGCTATTATTTTTATCCCAGGCAAAACCCCGTGGCCAGCCCATAGAGAAGGACCCCCTGCTCCTGCCTGCACTCAGAGCCAGGACTTTCCAAGCAGGCTTTGAGAGAAGAGAGCCTGAGACCCAGAGGCAAAGCTATGGAAGCCTGCAAGCCAAGCCTCAGCTCGCAGCACTTTTGCTGCTCAAGTGAAGTTCGCCTGGCAGCACAAAAGCAGCAAAAATATGTTTACCTGTTCTGCTTCTCTTTGCAAGAGGGAAGGAGCATCGCTCGCCTGGCTCCAGGCAGCTGCAGCACTGAATGCAAACCCAAAGGGAAGCGCCGGGAAAAGGGTGTGTGAAAATGGCCCCATATGCTCTGGCCAGGAGCCCTTGCCCTACACACCATACGAGCCGAACCTGCCTTGAAAAGCTTTAGGTCTCCCCCCAGGCTGGTGGCAAACGTGCTTTGATGACAATGAAGGGAACAATTCCACAAGCAGGGGGAGTTTCCCTTCCCTCCTCTGTGACCTTCCTATAGGGAACTGGGAGGCGGCTGGGAAGCTGAAAATGAAACACTAATAGAAGATCACCAAGCAGACAGGGAAGGCGCTCAAAAATGTACAACCTATCCAGACACTACTTAAAAGTCACCTGAAATTACATCTTAACCAGCAGCCTGCAAGTATGGGGACCAGCTTCCAGCACCCAGACCAAAATATCTAGATGGGAAGATGTGAATGTTTTCCTTCTCTCAGATACCAGATACTCATTCCCTTTCAAATTCCTTACTGCAAAGGCGAGGAAGCACTGGCTGAAAAGAAGCAGCAGTCAGGCAAAACTAAAAGCACCTTCGCAAAGAGAAGACCTTCGAGGAATTTACTTTCTCCCCATCAGCAGCCCACGCCATTCCCCAGCACTGAAAGCCCTTTTCAACACTAGATAAGAAGGGGCCTCACCAGTAAAGCTGGCAAAACACGCACAAGGCAGAACATCAAGGTATTTCACAGCCCGGGGGCAAGATGGGAAAACAGCAATTTGGATGTCGCTAAGAGCGTTCTGATAACTTAAACCACAAGGAATGAGCTAAATCCCCTAATGACTGTCTGGCCTCTCTGAGCAGCTCCTTTAGAGCTCCAAGGGATGGGCTCCCACAGCAGCTGTCTCAGCTCCTAAAAGCTGATCAAACATCTTCTCTGCCCAGCACCAGCCAGTCCCTAGCTCATTTTCTTTTTCAGGGAGTAGAAACAAGCAGCAAAATGTCAGTGCCAATAGCTGCCCCTCCATCACAGCGGAGTGTTTCCCACTGTGGAACCCTGGGCACAAAGTTTCTCAAGAGCTCATAAGCCCAAGGAACGAGCCCTCAGAAGAATCTGGAGGATCAACTTCAACAGCAGTCTTTCACATTTGCCCCTTCCAGTGGGACAGAGGCACACAAAACTAGAAGCTAGTGGAAGGAAAACAAACTAACAACCAAAACACAAACCCAAGCTAGGGCTACTATGCTGTAATGAAAACAAACATACAAGACCAGTGTTAATACTGTGGCTTGAAGTGTTCCTGCCAATGACAGCATGAGCAGCAAATCCTCTTTGTAACTACCCAGAAGTATCTTCTGGAATCTAAAAGAATTAGCAGTCTGTCTCCCAGCCCATGTGCTGGATAGGTCCATCTCCAAACCTCAGAGCTGGCTGCTAGACCATGCTAAGCACAGGCACCTTTGATGAAGACAGATCTGGCTTAGCTGTGCTCAGAAAATTAACACTTCAGTATCCATCCCTCATGATCAAAAAGGTCTCTTTCCACACAGAAATGCAACCTCTCAAATCCTGCCACACGCAGCAACCTCACCAGCTGCTGTGCCAAAAATGACACCTCACGTGTTTGTTCCAGTCACCTGCTTTTCTCAAATACATTCTCAACTCAGCCACCAAGCTTTGGGGACTCCAGAGTGGCTGCAGCCACTGCGTCAATGAAGTATACATGTCCTACTGACCTTCAGCCAGACCTACCTGCCAGTCATTAATCACTTCTGAAATCCCCATCCATTACACACTTCCAAAGAGGAACAGTATGAATATGAGATGTGCAAATAGTTTCACTGGCAAGTTTCTTTAACCCAAAAACAGAAGCCTTTGTTTTTTTAAACATACAGAACCTTGCAATAAGTTAAAAGAAAAAAGGGCAAAAGAGCCACAAATGTGTATTTTATAGTCCACCTTTAATTTTTTTTTGTCTGTGGTTACTGCAATAAAGTGCACCTAAATTTCACATGAAATAAAATGATTCTTAACACAGCCAACATAACATCAAAAGATAAACCTCAGTGCAAAATGCATATCTGAAGACAACCAAAGCAGTTAAGACATCTACTGTGCAAACAACCTTTCCCAATGCATGTAACTTCTGGCTGAGGGCCAGCAAATGAGTCGGCAAAATGCAACAGCAGCAGGTTTGCTGTTTTACTTCCACAGGTCCTGAAGCAGCGCTCAGCCCAGCAGTCCCTCACAAAGACTCTGCAGCAACGCTTTGGGATGCTATCTGTAAGGATAGTGCTGAGCTCCAATTCAACCCTCGTACAGACTTAAAGCAACTGTGGAATTACTACATGGCTACGAAACAGATGGAAGAGCCCACACAAAGCAGGAAGGGGAGAGGGAAAAATGCCAGAACACATACAGGGGCAGTAGGCATGAAAACACTCGACAGGCTGAACTAAAAACTATTTCAACCCTTTTTCCATTTATAGCAAGCTAATCAGCTGTAAGCCTAAGAATTAAAATGTGCACCACAAGACCAAAATAGGAGCTGCAGCCATTTTTTTTGTGTGAAACAAAGCTGAGGCATGCCCATTTTGTCCAGAGACATTTAATTAGAAAAGCGTGTCTTGTTTTATTTTTCTCCATTGTCCTATTAAAGTAAATATCAAAGTGGTTATTTAATCTGAAAAAAAAAGGAAAAAACCAAACAAAAAAACCCCCACCCACAACCCAAAACAAACAAACAACTCAGCAGTTTCAATGTGCTTTGAACTGCGGTACAAAAATCTCTTCATCTAAATCCCCTCCCCCTCTCCTTCTCCAAAATATACAGGACACAACTTCAACTTTACAGGGTAAGAAAATATATACACATTACATACAGTAAAGATAGTCTGGAAAACTTATTAAACTTTATACAACATTAGTAAAGAAAAGAAATATAAACATTAATAAAATTACATACAATATATTAATCAACAGAGTAAGTAGCTGCTACTAGAGGGAAGGCTGATGGACCATCAAAGACAGGCAGAGCAAAGCATGGTGCTGCCAAACCTACGTAACACCATGTCATTTTTTTGTAGCCTAAAGCAGTTCTATTACCAAGCAAAGATATTCTTTGAGGTAGATTCTTCCAATTCTTAAATAACATGTTCAGATTAAAAACCCAGGAATTTTCTTCCCTCCCTCCCTCCCCCACTGAATAATACCAGGAGCATAACTTTTGTTTGGACAAAGATAAGCTGCTTAGCCAGTGATAAGCACAGAGATGCTGCAGTCTTCAGCTAATTAACACTTGAAATTAAAAACAAAAACCACCAAAAAACATTTAATATAAATTTGCAAATAGAAATACCTTCCCTAGAAGACATGTGTCTATTCCACAGCAGTTCCTTTATATGTAATATACATAGTTAAGTTTGAAGGGTTTTGTGTTGGTTTGTTGGGGGGTTTTGAGCCTTATTTTACATCCTCATCTTGGGAAGTTGTAGGGAATTTCTCATACAAGACAAGACAGTAATCTACAAAAATTAAGAGGATATAGTATTAAAAAAAAGTTTATATTGATATTGTTTAAAATCTCACTTGTTAAGGGAATCCCCAGTTGATGCTTCTATCCAGTACCTTAACTTTCTCTTCATATATACACACATCCTACAGATAAATCACAGTGTAAGATTGAAATGATGGCATGTGCCCAGAGAGCACAAAAGGAGATCCTATCTTCCTTTTGATTATTTCACTACTAGCTCTTGGAGCTCTGCATATTCTGTGTGTGGCCAGGCTTCACACAAAGGAATCCAGACCTCATATGGCTTTCACCATTTTTACATAGGTGGGCCAAATGCTCATCTCCTCAAATCTCTACTGAGCTGACAGTTTAGGATTAGTATTTTCTCCATGTAGAAAGCGCTGAAGCCAGATCACAAATATAGGTATGTTTGACTCTTCAAGAGCAGTACAACAGTACTGGTGTAAGAAAATGTTGTTTATAACTTGGTCTTAAAAGAAACATTTCCTGTGAAGTCACATTCACTGCATAAATAAATTAATTAAGATGAGGAAGTTCAGTTAAAATGAATGCATTGCTGTAATAACCAATTTAATTTTGTCACCTGATAAAACACAATCACAGAGCAAAGCGGTGTCCACTTCAACCTGTTTGGGGACAATCACTCTTAAGCTCTGTTTCTACTCTCAAGTGAACAAGAAAGCAGCCACTTGTTCACATGTGACTGCTGTCTTTTGTGGATTTTAGAGGCCCTGGATGGTCATACCAATTCTGCTTTGCAGATCAACATGTGCAGGCAATTCTGCTATTCAGCCTAGTTGTGAACCACTTTCTCACCTGCTCTCAACAGGGGAGGTCTTACACTGTTTCTGAACTCACATTCCATGCCACAGAGCAGATCTTTCCCAGCCATCCTAAAAAAAAAACACTTGCAGGCATGTGCTGGTAAGAAAACAAATGTATGTCTTGTGATTATCAATGTAAATGAGAAAACTTCCCTCAGCTTCCAGTATGATAACATATTTCTGCAGTCAATTCAGACAGGGCTGTAGCAATAGCTGGGTTGTTTTGTCTAGGTTTGGGTTCTTTTCACTTCACCCACTTAAGCTTTTCAGAAGTAATGTACTTGTAGTAAAAGCAATGTTGACCAAATTATATTCTCGTGTTTCTAGCATTTGCCCAAATGAAGTTTTAACTCAGGTGACTGTTTTCTTCTGTTCCAACCACAGTGAAGCTCCATTCGTTCTACATCTCCCTTGGTTTCAGAGTTTTCCTGTAATTTTCCCTAACTAGGCAAGGTTTCATTAATCTGGCTTCCAGAAGTCATGCAGTTTTCCCTAAAGATCAAAAACAAAACAGTAAACAAGTTAGAAAGCCAGTGACAGAAGAGCAGGGCAGACAAGTGCTTAGCCTGAGATCACCACGATGTGTTGCAAATCTCTAGAAATTTATTCCCAGAAAACACTTGCTGGTTTGCCCACGTGTGAATCAACCCCAAACACCTCTGCAAAAACTCTGGAAGTACTCCATTGTGATCAGCTCCCATCAACTGCTAAGCAGCTTCTGCAGCCTCGTGTTACTAATTCCTTTCACCCTCTATGACAAGAAACGTCAGGTTCACTACAAACAATGTCTTGTTTCTGCACATGGCTGGGAGTGATTAAAAGTCTTTACAGATAAATGGTTGGTTATACATTTTTAAACTGAAATCAATACTAAGCATATAATTACGTTTTATTTAAGGGATACACTATGTCACTGGAAAGATAAGTCTTTTCCCAAATTCAGGTATCTTTATATTCCAAACCAGGGCTCAAATAGATGGTCTGATCATATTACAAAATAAACCTTACAACCCCATACTGGAAGAAAAAGCTCTAAACTCTCACTACCAATAGAAATCATCCTCCTATTTCAACAAAGGCAGCTGAGTATCATGAAGGCAAATATTAACGAGTGGCTAATCATGACATTACTTACTACTGCATACTTTTACAGAGCACAAAAGGCTTTTCCTAATCATTGCAGGAAATTCAACACATTTAAAGGAGGAGTTATCAAGAGCTGTTAAATGTATTCAGACAGAGCCTTAGAATCAAGCAGTCTCAGAGTCACACACTGGCAAAACCACAGCAGGAAATGCATCACCACATTCCTGCCCTACATCCTTTTTGACCCATCTGCTAATAACTATAATCAGAGACAGGCCCTGTGACTTGACTCAGTACTAGTATTTTAGTCTATTACACAAACTATTTACAAAAGCAGCATTTTAAGGATAAAGACAAAATCTTTGTTTTAGCCAAGACAGTAAAGGAAGAATTTTAATTCAATGCCATTCTAATATCTTGAAGTCCATGCCACAGCCAAGCTGTCTATGAAGAAAAAAGACATTTTTAAAAGAGCATGCTATTTTCAAATGCTAGAAGAAACAGTTAAATGCACTCAGCAACATAAAGAGAGAAAAAAGGTTTCTTTACAATACCTGAGTGGGCCTTGTGGTTTGTATCATATCTTGCCATTTGCCATATATCCTAGCAACTAGGTCTTTCACCTGCAGATTGATTGATTAGTTTAGCCACTTATGTTCAAAAACAAAACAAGCAAAAAGCATATCTCATCTCCCACCACCACCTCAACCCCAAAAAACCCCACCAAAACTCAAGGCTTAATGGGAAGATACAATTCTACAGCACAAGCTATCACCATCTCAACTTGAATCATAACCTTCTAATTTGGGACTCCGAATTCAGTCATGTGCTCCACACAAACACATTACAGGCACATGACTCCCTCACATTAAATGTCTGGAATCAGCATGCAAGCCTCTGGCCTCCAAAAACCCACCTCATCCTTTGGCTGAAGTTTGTTACACAAATCTGATTGTACCCAGAAAAAGTGCCTGCAACTGCAATCATAAAACCCAACCATGCAGCCCCTGAAATTAATGTCCTATACATAAAATTGTGGGCTTCTTTCATAACCAGTCACAAGAAGGTGTTTAGCCCAAGCCATTTGGAACTGAGATTTGCTTCATATGCCATGTTAAAAACCAGCACAGTGGAGTTTTCTGGAAGTTACACGAGTGAAGCAATGGAGAAAAACAGACCAATTTTTTCCCCTCGGTGTAAGGGGAAACAAAAGTGAAAGCAACCTGAGATACAGAAATCCAAGGCAAAAGAAGTAACTTAACTTGTTAAATTATCCATGCTCTACTAATCTGGATGAATAAAAAGGAATAATCTTCTCGAGAGGTAAGGATGCACAAAGATGAAAGAAAGTCTGATTTAAAGCTGAAGAAGCCAAGGCTTTTCAAAGCTGAAGCTGGTCACTTTATCATTGACCTGATTTGGCTTACCATGACAGCATGCAAAGCATCAAAGTCACAAAATTAGGAGTATCATTAGTAAGCCCCACACGACAAAGCAAATAAAGGCAATTATCCAAGCTTGATGCTACATCACATCACTATTAGCTAAAAAAGTAGTAGATTTAAAGCTACCTCATTAATTTGAAAAATAAAACAAGCACATGTAATATAAGTTAGTTTTTCATCCTCTGTATTCTGCTCCATATACAGCCTCCACTCCTAAATGCAGAGTCAGCTATCAGTGACTGAGATAAAAAGAAAAGGAGCAGCTCTGGGGGTCTAAAAGTTGAGAAGCCTGGCTAAAAGGAAGATGAGCTCAGATTTTACTGTTGGGAATAAACATCCTTTTGTTAATAAACAAGAGCATGTTCAGTTCATTAAAATGGGCATGCAAAGACATGATGCAGACAGAAACCAGAAAGGAAAAAAAAAAAAACAAACCCATGCAGAACTTTCAGAATTTCCAAGGCTGGGAGCAGGGAACAACAAACACCAAGAACACTAAAAGACACTCCAAAACGAATTAAAAAACCCCATCTGATGTCTTACCTTAGTTCGATAAAACAGTCTTGCATCTTCCCTAATATCACACTTGATGTGCTTGTCTAAGACACCACAAAGCTTCAGTAAGTGTTGCTAAATAAAGACAAAAGTGTACAGCTATTTACATCTTCTGTGTCAAACCTAAAAGCTCACTTCAAATATAAATTTCGTTTTAAAGCTATATGCTACATCCTGATTTTTTCTCAGAAATATAGAAAATATAGAAAACTTGATTCCCTGATAAACTAAGTCTAAAAGTTTCCTAAACCAGTTTCAAGGTATAGGAAAGCTACACATCACCAATTTTAAAGTTCCTGCTAGCTAATTTCCAAATCCTTCCTGTCCTCAAAGTAACAGAGCAAACAGAGCACCATTCAGACCTTCTATCAAATAAAAAAGGTTATGAAGTGGCAATAACTAAAAATAACCTTTGCAGTAATGATGACTCAAGGGATTTTTTTTTTGGTAGGAACTGGCTGAGCAGGTAAAACATACCCAAGGTTGATGCACTCATCTTTTAGTTCTCTCTAAATTTCTGATTGCTTTAATCAAGCAGTTTTGCAATGTCCTGATAACAGCTCCCAAGATCTTTTGCATTCTGTGAATTTCTGCATAAAACTTCTGTTATCAACCCCTTGTTCAAGAGCTGCCAAGAGGCTCCACTCTGCAGAACAGGTGAGGCATGCTAGAATTCAATTTAACAACATCTGTTGGGGTTTCAAGACCAGGACAATTTATCCTGTCTACCTGGAAGAGGGCCAGGAATTAAAGAGTTACACTGATTTTGAACAAAGTCTAGCCTACACAATATTCAGCCACATAGCCCTTGTCACTTGATGATTAACAAGTGAGTGAACATTAGGCTTTCTTCATTAACAAATACAGAGACATTAAGAACAATTATTTTTCAAAAATCAAGTTCTCCACGAATTTTCAGGAAGGCAGTTGGAAAAAACATCTCAAATGATGATCACACTATTTTGTTTCAGATTACAGTCTATATTTTTTTACACTGAGTAGGAAACTAACCCCAAAATGTAACCAAACATTACTGATCCACCTCTCTCAAAACAGTTTATATGACAGACTTAAAAGCCAAGAGTGATTCCAGGAGGCAGAAGAGGTACACAAACACCTTGCAGCAAAAAAAGTACTCACAGCAAATGATCACAGAAATCTAAACAGGATTACTGAAAGGCTAAGCAGAAGGTATTACCTAACAGATGTTCACATCCTGGCACAAAGGAACTATCACTGCAGAGAGCAGAAGCAGTATAGCCCTAGCTTTCACTTGCTGCATGGCTGCACTCCAGCACAGAAAGCCATGATGTGTTTGAATGTATTTTACTGAATGTTTTCAGTGCTTTGATTTCTCTTCTACACCAAAAAATTTCAACTCTACTTCAAAAGTTCAAGGGATCATTTGACTTCTTAGAAATTCTATGCTGAGTTAAGTCTCCAGGTACTTTCTGAGAAAGATTTACAAAACAAATGTCTGTTGATTGTCAGTCTTATATTTTGAAGTAGTTTCACCTGCAGAAATGCAAGTTTCTTTCTCTGTAATAAGTGTAGAGAAACCTTTTCTGCATTTATGTGGCCCCAGAACAAAACTTTCCCCTAGTGCTATTATCCACTGGTCGATCCTCTATCACAATAGGTCAAACAGCCTGACTGTGCACAATAAATAGACTTTTAAAATCTAAAGATCTATATATCCACTGTAGTTACTTACTCTTTGATTAGAGTTTACAACATCAAAGAAACTGGCTTCACTGACTAGATGAAGGAGGATGTAGATTAGGTAGTAGACCTAGGGAGAAATCAAGAGTTTCAGCAGTCAAAGCACAACCCCAACTTTTACATCTAGATGCAGCACCCTCTTTGCTTTCTGGAATGATTCCTCCTCCAGTGGCCATAGATCAGTGGACAAGCATGTCTACACACTTCACCTAAATAACTGATTTCAAACAGTGCCTTCATATATTGGAAACATTTAAAATCAGTATTGCACTGTTCTAAGTCACCTAAGGAACCTACAGAACTTTCTACACTTTTAATTACTGAAAATTCAATTCAGCAATTGGCTTTATTTACCCATCAACTACATCTAGATGAAAATACTTTCCAAGAGAAGCTCAATTAACCAAACCAATATTCAGATTTTAGAGAGATGGAAATACTAAATCTTTCTTGTGTTCGTTTATAACATAAGATTTTTAAAAGATTCATAAATCTCTTTCTGAAGCTGCAGGTGAAGGTCTGGCTCAGCATCAGTTTCTACTAATGACACTGAGATGGAGGGCTGATGGTCCCCTGATTACAGGAGGTCAGACATCCATGTGCTTAACCATTCAGGAAATCTTAGAAATTCACTGTTTGTAAAACAGCCTAAACCAGCTTGCTCTGTCACATGCTACTTCTTTCTTTCCTCCATGACTATAATCAAAACTGAACATAACTAATCTTTCAATTATACAGGTGAACAGCAACAAAATAGTGCATTTAGAGTTCCACATACAAAACTGTCCTCATCTAATGGATTCAAAGAAATATTCTCAAAACTGTACAAGAGGCATAAAAAGACAAGTCACATGCAAAAAAGTACTATCATCTATATACCTCCTGTTCTAGCTCGACATGAAGGTGGTCTTCATCAGCATTCTGCTGCTCCAGTTCTTTTCTCACCTTCTTTAGTAGACGAGAAGGTTTCATGTACACCAGAAACTGATGCAGAAGAGACATCTACCGATACAGACATTAACAAATTGGACTGATTTACTGGCAACAGGAAATTGGAAAACAAGCACCACTACAGCATTACTCATCCACTAAGACAAAAAGACAAAAGAGACTTTAATTAAAATAGAAAGTTTTTATGCTTGGGGTCATTTCTGACTGATAACAAACTAAAGTGTCTGTATGTTGCCTCAATAAAAGGTCAACTCTACAAAAGTGACTTTACATGAGCATGAAAGGAGAGCTGAAAGAAGTGCAGATCTTTTCCCAGTGTCCAAAATTAATCCTTAGGCACATAACACTGCAGTTACAAACTGCAGAATTTTCAGGTTACACACATGCAAAATCAGACTTTTAATACTAAACTAAAAATTACTAATTAGTCATTTTGGAAGGACCTTGAAAGTAGGCTTGCAGTATAAAACCATAAATCATGACCATGTTTTCTAAACTTTCAATACACAAGCTGACAAGAGTGGACAGTGTGTGCTTGCAGCCCTGGATGCAATTTGCCTTCTGGGGCTGCATCAAAAGAGGCATTGCCAGCAGATCCAGAGAGGTGATTCTGCCACTTTATTTTGCCTCTGACCTCACCTGAAGTATTGCTTCCAGTTCTGGACTCCTCAATATAGGAAGGACATGGGCCTGATGGAGTGGGCTCAGAGGAGGGCTATGAAAAGTGATCAGGGAGTTGGAGCACCTCTACTACAAAGACAGGCTGAGGGAGCTGGGATTGTTCAGCCTGAAAAAGAGAAGGCTCCAGAGAAACCTAATAGCAGCCTTCCAGTACATGTAGGGGACCTAGAAGAAGGTTGGAGAGAGACTGTTTACAGAGGCCTGCAGTGATGGGATGAAGGGCAATGGCTTCAAACTAGAGAAAAGCAGATTTAGATTGGATGTTAGGAACAGGTTCTTTATTATGAGGCTGGCGGAAGCTTGGAACAGGTTGCCCAGGGCAGTGGTTGGGGCCCTATCCCTGGAGATATTCAAAGTGAGGCTCAACAGGGATCTGGGCAACTTAGAATCATAGAATCAACTAGGTTGGAAGAGACCTCCAAGATCATCCAGTCCAACCTATCACCTGGCCCTAGCCAGTCAACTAGACCATGGCACCGAGTGCCTCATCCAGTCTTTTCTTGAAGACCTCCAGGGACGGTGCCTCCACCACCTCCCTGGGCAGCCCATTCCAATAGGAAATCACTCTCTCTGTGAAGAACTTCCTACTAGCATCCAGCCTATACCCACCCTGGCACAACTTGAGACTGTGTCCCCTTGTTCTATTGCTGGCTGCCTGGGAGAAGAGGCCAAGTCTCTGCTGATTGCAGCGGGGTTGGACTAGATGACCTTTGGAGGTCCCTTCCAACCCAGACCATTCTATGACTTTATATGAAATGAAGTACCTGCTTGTCACTGTCATCAGGTATTTCTGTATCCTTTTTATTAAGACGCTTTGAAATGATCACCAGGCTAAGACGTCTTCTTACTTCCCTGAAAAACAATTAAAAAGAATTATTTCCCAGATAATTTCTTCAATCTACAGTTTCTACATAGTATACGAGGCTATGCATGGCTTCCCTAGACATAAATTTGCTTACAACTTTTAAGCTGGATTTCCTGGATACAGGTGCTATCAAACTAGTAAAGAGGATACTAAAAGATGAGTATCCTCTCACTGCAGCTTTTCTTCTGCACAAGTAAACACTGCTAGATCACAGTATCACACAGTATCACCAAGATTGGAAGAGACCTCAAAGATCATCAAGTCCAACCCTTTACCACAGAGCCCAAGGCTAGACCATGGCACCAAGTGCCACGTCCAACCTTGCCTTGAACTGCCCCAGGGACGGCGACTCCACCACCTCGCCAGGCAGCCCATTCCAGTAGCCAATGACTCTCTCAGTGAAGAACTTTCTCCTCACCTCGAGATGCTTGTCTCCAAGCCTGAAATTGAGGACCCAATTAATTCTCCTCACTTGGAAGCATTAAAATTTATTCATTTTGAAGATGCAGAACCCTTAACAGATCGACACTTTAAAAGCAGACATGAATCACCCAAAGAGAGTTTAATATCTGTGCATTTAGGAGGACTGTGAGCTTATATAAATAAATTAGCCGTTAATGGTACCACATATTTCTGATGTTACAGTGTCATTACCGTCCACGTACTATCCAGCTAGGCACCAGCTGAACCAGCCACAGGAGATTATGGTGATGATTGGAGAGTTCGCTCATTGCCAGGCAGAGCTCAGGCATCTTTAAAAGAAGAAGAACAACAATTCCAATACTGAAGAATGGATATGGTGGGTGTTTATTTTATTTACAAATGAGTAGGGATCTACTCCCTAGAAACATAAATAGCATAAAGATTAGAAGGAATTGATCTAATAAGAGATGATGTGCACAAAAATAACTACAGGGACAATGCCAAAAGTAAGTCTGCTAAACACTATTTTGCAGCAGGGTAGCTAAGGTCAGATTGTTTTTAATTACAATTTATCAGCCTAATCGGTGTGATCATTTCTCCCTTATTCCAGGGAGTCATTTTAAACACACGGCTATGGTAGTAAATATAAGATAAAGTTCAATACAACTGTCCCCTGGCATAAAAGGACAGGCAAGCACAATGTCATTGTGAGAAAAACTCTCTCAACACACTCCCCCACCTCTTAAATCTCACGCAAAGCTGAAATTTCCAATCCGGTCACGTTACATTTTCAAGCAGTATTTTTCTGCTATGTCAAGGAAAAATTAAAACTTCAAAACAGAAGTTCCTTGAAAATTAATGTGAAGTTTCATAAATCTCATAGAAAACTACTTATGAAGTTACCTTTGCATCCCAGTCTCTTATACTCATCAGAAGCTTTATGAAAAGGCACTGAAAATCTATCAAGGGAACTTGCGTTAACTGTTTCTCCAAGCTTATTTTAAACAGCAGTAGAAGCAGCAGCAATATTTCTTGATCAGTATATCCACCTTGAATTATCGTTGTACAAAAACCTAGAAACTTTAAGAAATACAAAAGCATTAAAATCTGAAATTGGTTTGGCTTGAACTATGATCAGAACTTAAGTTTCCCACTCTCATATTATAATGCACCTCAAATGATATGCTGATCTTGTAACACTACTGTACTAATATTATCTCGTCTCCCAGTAACTGCACTTGTCATTATAGGAGTCTGGAAGATCTTTCTGCACTGCACAGATAATCCTCATAGAACTGAAAGACTGACAAACTTTCTATAAACATAAATAATACTGAGAGCATAAATCCAGAGCTTTTTCCCCAAGTACTACCACATGGGTTACTTAAAATCTGTTATGTCTGTGTAAATATGAAGACAAATTAATCAAGAGATGTGAAATTCTTTCTTTAGTGGAGGTGGTCCAAGTGTTTCCTCTTGGAACAAGTGATTTTTATAGAAAATA
This sequence comes from Pogoniulus pusillus, assembly GCF_015220805.1. NCBI lineage: Eukaryota > Metazoa > Chordata > Aves > Piciformes > Lybiidae > Pogoniulus > Pogoniulus pusillus. The sequence continues at coordinate 14,117,145 of NC_087269.1, read as the reverse complement.
GTTTTATAGTTAAAACTTTCTAAACAAATTATGTTAGGAGCATTCACATACTTGCACAAGAAACTATGAAATCAGTTACAAAGCCAGGTTTTTCACCATAGAACTTATAAATTACAGAGAATTTGGCTGTGAGTGTGACCAGCACTCATTCAGCCTGTGATCTCACAGGACATAGTGCATGATCTAACAGTTCACTTCCACAAAGATTCAGTCACAGCTCCACCTGTCTTCCATGAGCTCCCACTTCGTTTCCCTTGTGCTGATCACGTATTTCTGAGAGCTGCACTAACACGCAGAGGCAGCATAAAAAATGCCACCCAACATCAAATCCCCTTCCTATTTCTATTGGAACACAGAAATGGGTTAATTTCTTCTGTAAAATATTTGACACAGTGCCACAGCCAGAAAAGGGAAGAAGCAGAATTCTGCAGTTGTGAGTGAATCCAGTGGAAGTCAGGACATTCTGAAGTTTGTAACAAGCCTGCAATGATCTCTGCTGCATGTGAAGCTGAAACCCCAGGATAGCATCTACTCAGAAAACATGTCTAGGACTAGATTAAGATAACATGCTTTTCACTAAAAAAACTAACAACACAAGACATCCCCTCCAAAACCCACCACCCTCCCACACTAACCACTGTTTTCTCACCTTGATCACATTAATTAAATTGTTTTCTGGTAGGCTGGAGAAGGGTGGACTGGCTGAGGTTAGGTTTCCTCCTGTCTGTTTGCTCACTGTTTCTTGCATCTGACTTCTAATAAAAGAAACACTAATCTGAGCAGGAAATCAGCAAAAGCCCACAAAGGTCTGTTTGCATCAAAAGGAAGGAGAAAACCCAAAGAACCTGCATGTTTCAAAATGCCTTCAAATCAAAACAATCTTTAGATACAGAGCAGGCACACACACTTCCATCTCAACTTGTAATCAATTACTAAAATTCTGCCCAGCTATTTAGGCAACAATCCCTGTAAACCTCCTTTAGGAAGGTGCAGGTCAAAGGAAAATGCTTTACTGAATCCTTACCTGACAGACATTGTTTAAAGTTCTGGGTTATTTAACCTTATGTAAGACCTAAGCTGAGAATTAAAAGAAGAGTATGGCTTGACAGAAGAGAGGGGAAATAGAGGAGAACCTTCTGATTCTATATTCTAAGCACAAGGCTTGCTTAGGTCCTGTAAAAGCAACAAATATCGAAAGGAAAACACTTACAAAATATCACACTCATTAAAGCTGGGCTGAAGATGCTGCAATGGAAAGAGAGATCTAAATCCAACACCCATGTTGACAAAAACAGTTGACACATCAGCTAGTGAAGGAGTCCATGGTTTAGACTGCTCATCACTGATGGAAGCTAAAAGACATGGAAGGGATTACTTTAAAATTGATTTCTTGATGTTAGTTCCTTTTAAGAAAAACAAATAAGCTCAGCAGTCTGCATCAGCTCAAACAGCTCTCATCTCAGAAGAGCTGACACACTGAACAACAGATATGCTTATTTTCAGAACCAGGAAAAGAAAAAAAAGTATTCTAGCACAGCATTTTAAGCTACATCTTGCCTATGTTTCACCCATTTTCCTTCACAGATCTTTCACCAAACAAAAGAATAAGTGAGGAGGCAATATTTACTTTAAAGAGAATACACACATGTAGCTATACAGAACAACAATGTAAGAGGGCATTATCATAGTGGGACTGGAAATGGCACTAAATAAGATTTGAAAACAGGCAAAGTTTCTAGGACAGAAGTGTCAAACAGATGAAATTCACTTCTTTGGTAGAAAGAAGAAACAATGCTCACTGTAAAAGGGGCTGATTCACATGATGACTGGTATCTGAAAGCCTGCAAACTGTCTATAGCAACTAGCAAGGTAAAAATCCAACTAGATGCAACATAATTCTGGGTCAAGGGTTGGACTAGATGATCTCTGAGGTCTCTTCCAACTGGAGATTTTCTGTGATTCTGTTTTCCAATCAAGGATAGAAGTTCCTAGAATTCTGAATTGAGTCAATTTTGTGTCTTAGAGACGTTTTTAAGAAAAAAAAAATATAATGGAATATAATACTCAAGAGATTGCAAGTTCAGATCTGTGTTCAATTCAGTAAAATAAAAGGCAAACAAACAAACACACACCCACAAGCAAGCAACCAACCAAAAACAATCAGCAAACCCACACACCCTTAAAGATTCATACGGTCTCATAATGGTTTAAACACTCCACGATGGTCCAACAGCTTTCCAGGAGCAACTGCAGTCTATTAGATCCTGCTCTGAAGTAAGAGATCTGGTGGGATCACTCCCAGCCTTAATTTCTTGGCTGTTTATCAGATTGAACTGTTCAGTCAGAATAAAGCTTAATGCCAGCAAAACATAAAAAAGGAGGCTACATTTCTTCTCACAGTCTGACTTCAAACAACATTCAAAATACAGGATACATTTGAACGGACCTGAGTAGGTACTTCAAGAGAACCATATTAATGGTCTTTACTGGCAGACTTAAATGAATTTGAATGTACAAAGGAACTTCTACTCAAGAAGTATTTGGGAGTACAGGTGAGGAAAGGTAAAATACATGAGGCATGAACCTAATTGTGGGCTGAAGCAGATCCTTGAGAGTGTTTCTATGCAGATGTATGATTATTTTCACTTTTGCCATTTATCTGGAAAGTAAACTGTGCAATGCTACATACTAGGTATGACTGTGAAAAACATAGTAGTGTTGTAATCCTTAAGCTATAAAATGAATGATTCCATCTTCCAAAAGTAAAAGATGGAAAGGAGAACAGACTTTTGAGTAGACCCGGCTCCTCTTCAGGTCAATCCTATTTGTGCATAACAGGAGTGAGTTAAAAGGCTCTGCACTACATGCACTGCTTTGCAAACAGATGTCAGGACCACATCTTGGGTGCAGCTTGCACACGCTCAGTGAAGACCAACACCAAGCATTTGTGAATTACATAAGCAACTGAAGAGCCTAAATTCATGCCAGAATCACAAAACTGAGCCAGTGCCTTTTACTTCCTCCCCAACACATTTTTATTAGCAGAACAGAAATGCCTTCATTCAGATGGACACTTTTCTATCCTTCGAATACTCACCATTTTTTAGCATTATCTCCATCAATCTGCTTAAAATCTGAGTGGAAACACAATAATCAGAATGAACAGACATCATCTGTGAGGAGAAAAGAAGCTGCATGTCAAACACCAGGTTGCACAATGGCATCAGCTTAACTTAAAAAAAACATAAACCCAACTCTTTGGCAAAATAAACTAAGAAAAGTTACATAAAAAAAAAAAACAAACCAAACAAACTCCAAACTAAAAAAATTCCAAAGCCTTTAAATCAAAATCCACCAAGGAAAACAGGATACTGTGAATATTGATTATTTTAAATAGTGCACAGATGCTATGAGTATTTTTGAAATGAATTTAATTGCAGTATCAGAATTCTGCAACCCCATGTTGAATCTTGGCTTGTAACAAGGTTCCGAGGGTTAAAAGAATGGAAAATACCACATATCCCTCTGGAATCCATTTGTATCTCTGATGAAACTGAACTCCTTGATGAGGAGTTTAAGTAAGAGAGTTAATCACAACCTTTTCCAGCCACAGCTGAGTTGAAGATATGCAATACTAAACTAAAACAATGATTTCTTAGTTATCCATAGAACTTAACTACAGAACCACATCTAAGAAGGACTGTCCATGTTTCTCAAAGCATTTCACTAGCTCAGGAAAAAGCTCTTTGCCCCCCAAGGATACTGGATGATTTCCTGCTCTGTAAATGTGCTGGATTGGCTTTATTAGGGAAACTCCAGGGTTCACAGATGGTACGGAAGGTAATTTTGTACTTGTCAGAGGGACAACACCAAGGAGCAAAATGTTTCAGTTTTGGCAAAAGCAGAAAGCAAGTCAACAGATCCAGGCTGCAATTTCACAGGCAGTCCACCTTCCTTTTTCTGTTTCAGGCACAGCTAGAATGTGGTAAATAAAATAGAATGGATAATGGAGAATGCAGAGGGGCACTGTTGCAAGTAACAGAACAATGTAAATTCCTGGGCATTTAGACACCAGCAGAGACATCTAAAAAGCAGACAGCCAGCACATCTAGTTTGAGAACAGCTCTAAACTTTTTCCTAAGCTATAATACACATTGGCCTTTTCCAAAAGAAAATTATCTGATAATGCAGGTATCTCTGAAGCTTTAGGAGGTGATATCTGTAGGCACAGTACTTTCGCACTTTTTAATACTGCAGCATGTACTTTTTTTTCCAAAGATAGAAGGAAATAATTTTAACACTTGCTTGTCATTTGGTCTAGACCATTACATCCTGAAGTCTCTTCTCACCTGGCATGTACTGTGCCCTTTTCAAATGGAGTAACGTGCATGTATGTGGACAGGAATTTACAGCTTTGCAGCCGCTCAGAAAGCATGAGTAAAAACCTATCCCTAGAAACAACCAAAGTATTTCACACTGGAGAATAAATCCAAACATAGACAGAAAGATTTTTTTTTAATTTGAAAGTCATCAACTAATGCAACAGAGTCATACAGTTGTTCTGATTATTCCTGCTGCAACTGGCTTCCTGGAAGAATGTTATACCTGGACAGAGTATGACTGCATAAGTAGTACAATCTTACCTGGAAAAGCCACTTTAGGATTGGTATGGGACACAAGATATAACTGTAAGCAGAACTCAGAAAACCATTAATAGCTAAAGAAAGCTGCTGTGTTACACCAGAACTGTAAGACAAAGATGAGCATGGGAAAAAAGAAGGAAAAAAAAAAATCAATTAGTGGCTGAACCAAAACTTGCACAAAAGCATAAGCACTTTCCCACCCACTCAGATCATCATCAAGATCTGAACATCTGAAACAGATGTTATTCTTATGCTCTTACCTATGAGAAATACTATAGTAATTAAACCTTATTTGTTATTTAGAACAACTATCTTTTTCTCCAGAATGCCATACTATGTAACTTGAATGGACTTGTATTCTTAGAGAATAGTGGTTCAAACAATACACTATTGTATTATGAACCATTATGCCTGTCTACAGAGATGTGCTACTACGCTCAGTGAGACCAGTGAATAAGACTGCTTACTGTCCAGTCACCTTCACCAACACTTTTGGAAGACAAGAGAAAAAAAAATTTGTTGGAAATTTAAAAAATAATACTTTGAATAGGGTCTATAGGTAAACTAACTAAAGCTATTAAAATATGTCTAATCTCACTGTGAAAAACTGTCAGGTTCAAAAAGCAGCTATTGGAAAAACATAAAATGGTTTTTCATTGATTAATTCAGCTTTAGTCTGCTTTAGAAAATCAGGTATGTCCTAAGCAATTAAATTAATGGTACCCAGTTTCCTACATATCCTTTAGTCTCCTCTGTTCTCAGTTCCTACTGAAGCAACTATTTGTTGAGAGGCATATCCTAATTTCTTCACATGCTGTTTGCCTGTCTGACTGAGCAGTTGGCTTGGAAGACATTTACATGCCAACTGGACAGCCAGTACATGTCAGCTGATGGTTGAGCCCCTATCCTTGGGATATATTCAAGGTCAAACACCATAGGGCCCCGAGCAACCTGATCTAGTTGGAGATGCCCCTGCTCTCTGCAGAGGTTGGACAGTATGACCTTTGAGGGTCCCTTCCAACTTAATGTATCTTGTGATTCTGTGAGAATGCATAGGCACCTGAACCATAATTGTCTTCTGCAAGGGACAACTTATAGAATCATAGAATTGTCACGGCTGGAAGGGACCTCAGGAATCATCTAGTTCCAACCCCCCTGCCATGGGCAGGGACACCTCACACTAGAGATCAGGTTGCTCAGAGCCCCATCCAGCCTAGCCTCAAAGAACTTCAGGGATTGGCTTTCCACCACTTCCCTGGGCAACCTGCTGGAACTTGTTTAATTCTCATCCCTCCAGTCACTGTCTTACAAGATACTTTTGAAGCTTATACCCTTATGATCTTCAAAACAAATTAATAGAGAGGCCTGAAGCCAAAGGAGTTTATCACAAACATCACTTCCTCGAGAGATACAGCAAAGCCACCCTCCTCCTCTTCACCCACAATAGCACATACACAAGTATACAAAATCCTTTAAGATTAAATGAATTGTTTCTCTGATGGAAGTGTGGAATAAAATGCCAACTGAAATAACCACAATTCTTCAGGATTTGCATTGTGGTAATAGCACGAATTTGCTGAGCTACTTGTAGCCTGGCAGCCACATAAATACAAATCCTTATGAATTAACAGAATACAAACCCTTATGAGTTAACAGAACAATTGTTTACATACAAACACATGTCTGTCTCAGTGACTGAATCCAACAGATGTCAGAAATTGTGACTTTCTGCAATTCTCATTAGGTGAAGTTCTAAGTCTCAGGCCCATTCAGGACGAAAATACCTAAAAGCCTTCCAGACCAATCAGTTCATCACAAAGGTCCTCTTTCTGTCTAGAGGTAGTTACATTTTTTTTTCATTATAACATCATTTCACTTCTGCATTTATCTTCTGCAAACTGGTCAGACTAATAATAATAACCCAACACAACAGAAGTATGGAACAGGTCAGAACACCTTTTTTTTTAACTTATGCTTCATTTAAGACAATTTTTTTCCAGAACTCCAGAGGAGGAAAGACGAAAGCTTCAACTAACAACTTGCTGTTCTAGAAAGCCAACATGAAGAGAAAAAATCCAGGGAAAGGGAGTATTTTTAGCCTACTTAGTAAGACAGAGCTCATTTGCATGCAAAGATACTATTTTGTCTTAAGAATTGTTAACACTGAAGAAAATCCTACAAGTAAACACAAGAGTGAAGAGGTTATTCTTACCTAAGAAGGAGCTTTTCTTTAGGATTTCGAGGGATGAAGTAGAAATTCCTCAAGTCAAGGTTATGCTGATTGAAGATTTTCCCAGAGGTTGATAAATCAAATACATCTTCTCCAGGGTGGACGTTAGGTATGGCATGATCTACTATTGAAAATCTCTTTATAAATGCCCTGTAAAATTCAGAATTGCTTTTATGAATTTAAACACTAAGAGGCTATGTGCTGGTTAAGACATTTTCAGATGATAAATGCATCAGCCTTATGTAAAAATACAGTGCTGAAATACAGTAATGTCCAACAAAATCCACCCAACCACAAAACACAATAGAAACAGTTCACATTAAACATATTAATGACAACTGATGGGAAAAAAAAGGAGATTAGGGGAAAAAAGCTAGAAAAGTGAAGAGCTGCATGTAATTTGCTTTGAAGTTGAAAGGACCTGTGTTCCTCTGAAAGATCTTCATCTCCACTGCCACTCTCCTTGTCTTCTCCATCTGAAGAATCAGTTTCCCCTCCTTGCATGTCTTCCAGTAACTGCTTTTCTAGTTCATCTATCCTGAAGTAACAGTAGCGGCAGAACATATCATCACTATTTTGTATTTACAGCAGAAAACAATAAAGTTTAAGCTCTGAAGGTGAACCTGAAAGTCAGCAGCCAAGCATGTGAGACACTGCATCTGAATAAAAACAAGCACCTTGCTGTTCCAAGAGACAAAACAGATGTTTCTCAAAACCTAATGCATTTCCAACAGCACAATCACTCTGCTTGTCAGACACAAATACACTCAACCAACATCTGACAGAATTTTTTGCAATTGCACAAAATTTTCTGGTTAATTTTTTTGTTGATTTTTTTAAAATGTCATACTAATATTTGATTTCTGGAACTGTGTTAGTTACAGGAGTATTCACTACTCCATTCAGCTTTTACTGTTAAGCTGCACTTGTAGGTCCTGCCCAGTGTATATTAGTGGCATCAGCAGACAAAGCTTAGCTTGCTGCTAGCCAAGCTCAGTTTTGGGGAGACGAGGTAAATCAAGATTTCTACAACTACATCCTTTTTTTTTTTCCAAAGCAGCTTTAAGAAACAAACCTTTTAGATTCTTCTTTCTCCTTCAAGAGGTGTTCTAAGCTGTTCACATATGACACCTGGCTAACAACAGGAGGCTTAGAAAGCTGTAAATGAAACAGTAGAGAATCAAAAAAAAACAATCCACAAATTATCAATTAATTCAGTACTAGACAACCAATACTATCAAAATATAAACTTCTTTGAATTTTAATGATATTTTAACTGAAGAGCAAAACTCAAAGGAGACCCTGAGAAACAAGACAATTAACAGTTTAGGTTCCTCAGTCCCCTGACAATTTTATAAAATGGTCAATCTCTCCTTGATTAATATAGAAATAACTGTGCTTCATGATGGGTCTGAACAACAAAAAATGTCTTTACTTCTTTTTCTGGAGCCTGACTCCCAGATAACCCTCACAAAAAGCATCAGAATCCTTTTACCTCATAGCTTTACTAATATCATCCACTGAGACCCTTAGAATTCCTATTCTTGTGCTTGAGAAAAGAGACACAAAAAAACCGTTCAATACCTTTTTGTTACTTTCAGAAGTCCCTAGAGGGCAAAGCATCAGTGTTCACTAAAGCACCTCCTAAACCAGCAGACAAAATAAAGCTTCCAATCAAAATGCTAACATGAACCCAGACTAAGAAGCTAACAGAATCAAAACCACAACACACAAAGCAAGTCTTAACCTATATAAAAATCAGTTTTTCAGTAACCAGTGTTCTATTCACCTAGTAGCAGTGTGCTAGTTTGAGCCTAGCTAGAATGTTTTGGTGAGAAGAACTAGATTATAGGCTGTGGAAGGAAAACAAGGCTGATGTCTACCTCACTCATAGGCTTGCTGAGATGTATAAAACCAAAAATCAAAACATAAAAGCACTTCTGCTGCTGGCAAGCTCCAAGCTGCATCTCCCTCTCCTAACCTCACCCTCCATTTCTTTGACTAATCCACTTTGCTCCCTAATCCCCTGGCCAAACCTCCGTTCTTCCTTGGGACTGAGGTAAGGTTGAGAGGGGAAGGGGGAAGGTGAAGGAGCAGTTGGGAGCCCCTCCTGGGGACTCAGGTTTCTGGGAGGGGTGTTGTGTTTCTGTATTATCTTTCACCTTGTATATTCCTGTATATAACTGTATATACTGTAAATATCTGCTTGTATATTCTGCTAAGATGTAAATATAAGCTTCATTCAAATTCCAGAGCCAACTGATTCTAGTCTGGGTGATTTCCAAACTGGGGGGGGGGGGAGGGGGAACACCACAAGCAGACAAACACAGATTTAAAATCTTATGGCCATGATTCAGCTCTTTGGACAAGCAGTGTTCTTCTGATACCACCTTATTAAATTGTAAGGCCTCTTCCTATAAGCTACTTCATTTCAGGAGAAAACAATTCAATAAGAGCATACTCTCTCACTGGGGATTTTCTATTACCCAAAGGTAACAGAAGTTATTTTAAGAAGTTAGTGTCCACTTACTACTAAAAAAGACAATTCAGCATGATTTTTTTGTTTTCAGAGACCATTTTCAAAAGTAACAAGCAGCATGTCTGCATGGGAAGGCTGAAGACCTCTTACCTTATTTTACACCTGGTTAATATGTATAAAATGACTGTTGATTAAGAATCAAGATTTTGTTCCCTTCTCACAAGAATGATAGTATATGTGTGATGGTTTGGGTGTTACTCACCCCCTGACTCCGATGAAACCACCCAGAATAGACTCATCCAAGATGGAAGTTAAGGACTGAAGCTTTATATTTACAGCTTAGCAGAATATACAAGCAGATATTTACAATATATACAGAAGTATACACAAGCTGAAGGCAATACAGAAACAAAACACCCTTCCCAAAAATCAGAGTCCCCAGGAGGGGCTCCTAACCACCCTTCCACCTTATTTCCACCCTTCTACATTATCCCAGAGTTTGCCTTACATGCAAGGTGAGGTTAGAGGATAGGCATCGGGGGTTAGTTACACAGAAAGCAGCCCAGGGAGAAAGCACAGGCTCCCAGAGACACAGGCAAACTGCCACATCAATGTTTTGTGTTCTTGTTTTTATACATCTCAGCAAGCCTACAAGTGAAGTAGACATCACCACTGTTTCCTTTTCATAGCCTACAATCTAATTTCTCACATTAAATTACAGCATCACAGTATCACCAAGGTTGGAGGAGACCTCACAGATCATCAAGTCCAACCCTTTACCACAGAGCTCAAGGCTAGACCATGGCACCAAGTGCCACGTCCAGTCTTGCCTTGAACAGCTCCAGGGACGGCGACTCCACCACCTCCCCGGGCAGCCCATTCCAGTGTCCAATGACTCTCTCAGTGAAGAACTTTCTCCTCACCTCCAGCCTAAATTTCCCCTGGCGTAGCTTGAGGCTGTGTCCTCTCGTTCTGGTGCTGGCCACCTGAGAGAAGAGAGCAACCTCCTCCTGGCCACAACCACCCCTCAGGTAGTTGTAGACAGCAAGAAGGTCACCCCTGAGCCTCCTCTTCTCCAGGCTAAACAATCCCAGCTCCCTCAGCCTCTCCTCGTAGGGCTGTGCTCAAGGCCTCTCACCAGCCTCGTTGCCCTTCTCTGGACACGCTCAAGCATCTCAATGTCCCTCCTAAACTGGGGGGCCCAGAACTGAACACAGTACTCAAGATGTGGTCTAACCAGGGCAGAGTACAGGGGCAGAATGACCTCCCTGCTCCTGCTGACCACACCATTCCTGATGCAGGCCAGTATTCCAATTTGCCTTAAACTAGCACAATATGTAAACCCCACAACCATGGAAACTTTGGGACAACTCTTCACCATGACCATTATTTATGCAGAGATAGGATAGGCCAAATACTGTGGTCACAGACACGTTCCACAAACATGTTATCTAGGCTACATCTGTTTATCAGTCTTAGCCATTAATTACATAGACATGATTAAGATTGTGGAATACCTATGTAACCACAGAGGTCTGATCTATAGCTTGCTTGCACAATGAATCATCAGGACAGATAAAATAATTACAGCTGTTCAGTATCTGCCTACAGAGACATTAATTTAGCCAATAAATAAGCTGTAACAGAGATTTAAAAACAGGAGGAAGACAAGAGTATTTATACAAGTATTCTGCTGTTTGTTTTCTATTGTAGAAAATCACAATGGGCCAATCTCAGCTGGCAGCTAAGCACCACACAGCTGGTTCATTCTCCCACCCAGTGGTATGAGGGAGTAAGAGTAAAAAGCAAAAAAATGTATAGGTTGAGATAAAAGCAGTTTAATAAGTGAAGGAAGAGAGTGAATAAGGAGAAAAAGTGATGCAAAGGCAATTACTCAACACCTTCCACGAACAGAAGGGTGACCAGCTAGATTCTAGGTAATGGATACATGCCAGACCACCTTTCCCTACTTGATTCTGATTGCTAAGCATGGTATGATATGGCATGGAATATATTCCTTTGGTCATCTCAGGTCCAGGCTCTGTCCCCTCCCAATTTGTGCCAGCACTGGCCTATTTGCTGTGGGAGCACATTAAAACTTAAAAAAATCACTACTTACTGAACAAATAGGCTAGCTTTGAAAAAACAAAACAAAACAAAACAAAACCAATTCATCACCATAATATCCTGTAAACTGGGATTCAAACACTTCACCTCTCCCTTGTGAACAGAAGTCATTGACCTTTCTGAAAGCCTTTCCAAAATACCTCAGATTTCCATGAAATTCAGCCTCAAAGAAAATATCACACTTGCAGATCAAGAACTCATACAGAGATTTCTGACAATTACAGACTGTGACAAGGATGTATGACTGGAGTCTAGCATGCATATCTCTCAATACCTAGACTAATTTCCTCTAATTAACTTCAATTCACAGAAATCTTACCTGATCAGGAAAATGAAAACACTACCTCCTAAATACAACCTCCTGCCTTTTTCTTTAAGGGGAAAAAGCAGCAGCACAACTCCTAAAGCCCACCACAAGGCAGAAAAGTAAGGCAACTGAGTGGCACAAACCATCTTTCAGCCACTTTCGGCCACTCAGCAAGCACACCCTTTCTTCAACTACACTGTACAGCACAGTACCCTTGAGTAACCAGTTTTAGAGGTAAATAACTCTGAGTCTTCATGCATTAGGAATAAAGGGAAAATCATATTAAAAATGCAACATAACAAAGCTGATGCAACATTCTGTTTGAAAAAATGTTTTTAGCTACTTACATGAAGCTTCAGAAATGGAGTCATAGTGTCCTGACAAAAACTGTCTAGACACAGTTCTTCCAGGGTTCCTGCCTGTGGCTTGGGACTTGAAGAGAGAATTTCTTGCAGTGGCAAGAATACTTCTTCACTGCTGTCATCATCATCTAGACTGCATTCTAATTTCTCATCTTCACTATCAAAGCTGCTTTTTGCTTTTCCATTCAGCTCAGACTTGTTTGCACAGGTGCTTTCAACTTTTAGCTCCCCTGAAAGCTGTGAAGACATATGGCCACTGTCTATGCACCCTTCTTTAAGAGGCAATGAACAGGGAGCACTTTTACTGATCTCTTCTGAGAACACAGGTTTCCCAGAACCTTCAACAGCACAAGAAACAGAAGCATTTTCTGAAGTCTTGTCTATTGTTTTTGAAGAAGCATTGCTGAACTGAATACTGTAAGCTTTATTGTGTGCACGCCTTTCTGGTCTTTCCCCTTCTTGCTCTTTCTTACAAGTATCCAATACCTGAGATAAGGCAGCATTCTGCAGATGAGATTTTGTAACTTTTGTTTGTGTTAAGTGGTGAAGAGAAGGCAATACAGTACTCTTTTCCTGAGAAAAAGGAAGGGACTTTTCCAAGAAAAAGTGTGAGTTAGCCACCTGCAATTGATTCTCTTTGGTATCCACAACAGAAATATGGTTATTTTTACCAGGACTGTATGCAGAATATGAAGATGACAAACTGACAGAGCAATTATTTTTCTCACTTTTATCATTTGCATTGAGGTATTCCTCTGGAAGAGTAGAATCATGTCTAGTTAAAGAAGCAACCTCCATTAGCTGCAGAACATCACCACAAGTAGACTTCAAAAAGGTAGGTTTTACAAAGTTAGGCCTCCTATTCTTGCATTTTGCAGGTGATCTGCTAAAAGCCTTGTCACTGAAACTTGATACTTCAGATTGATTTGAACAGTCTGCATCCATATTCATAGCAGTGCATTTTCTTTTCCCAGGAAATTCCATTGGTTTGGATCGCCCGGAAGACATCTTGAATCTAAGGCAGCATGGAGAAACAGGCTGGCTTTTCCATATACCAGCAGCCATCTCTGATGATGTTTTCAGTGCACTTGGAGAAGATGCCTCATGTTTTGAAATCTGCTTTGGTTGAGCTGGGTCATCTACGAAGTCTTTAAGGAAAAAAGTAAACTGTTGCTATCACGTTTGAAAACCAACCAAACAAATACCAAAACTGTAAGAGCTTATTTTTTCAGAAGCTACAATGCTTTCATTTGCCTTGAACACAGTGGAGCACAGTTTTAGCTGATACTGTACTGTTATTATTATTGTAACTAACTTGGAAATAAAATGTAATCCTTTTCTCTCAAAGCAGCTCAATAGCCACCACAGAATGTCTTCCCTGCGTGCTAGAATCAATCAGTCTTTGGAAACTGACAATAGCCCAGATGCAGTATAGAATTGGAAGAAAAGTTCTGTAATGACATATTATGGTTATAAATAATGATCAGAATGTAAAGAATTATGGTAATAAAAAGGCATTCAGAATACAAAGAAATCTGTTTTCAAGCTATGCTTCTATGGCACCAGAGCCCACCACCTTCCTCACCGTGCTTTTCTGCTTCCTGCCTTAAGCTGTCACCAGCACCTGGACTCTTCGTGGCGAACTACTTCATGAAGCTGATGTGGCTGAGAACTTCACAGCTCAATTTTCAGCCAAATCAGCTCCTCACACTGCTGTCCAAATCCCAGTGCTAGTGGCAGCAGAAAGAGAAGTAGAGCAGCAGAGTCCAATGGGTATGCAAAGCCATGGACCCACAATATGGGAATACACTCCTTGTTTTGGGGTGTGCTCCACCCCCCCTTTCTTTTTATTTTACTGACCTAGCTTCAGCTTCTATTCACATGAGCTTTTTATATCCAGTTCTACCTACTGTAGAACAAAACTTCGTGGTTAAAAAGGACAAAAAGCAACAAGAATATCAGTAAACTTCAGTATTTGGTTCAACAATAATTTTCTGATTAAGCTGGAAGGCAAAATTTGTTAGCCATCCCAGTGAATGTTGACCTTCCAAAATGCAACAGAACTAAATAAGAAAGGATTAAGATCTTAAGATAAAGAAATATCATTACTTCTATTTAAGTTACAATCGATTTATTTTTCACTAAAACTCCAAATTACTTTTAAAACTCTTCAAGCTTGCTACCTACTAGAAAAAAACTTGACTATACAGCAGGTGTGGGTTTTATTAGAGACACAAAACAAAAACATAACTTCCAAGAAAGAGAACAAACAACAAAACAAAACACACAAAACCAAATCAAACAAAAACCCCAACAACAAACAAACAAACAAAAAAAAGGAAAACCAATCAAAACCAAAGCACATATTAGATACACTGAGCAAAGAACCTGATTGTTAAATTAATTCCATATTATCAGCACTGCTTCTACCTGAGGCAGTCTCCCTTGAACCAGGATGTGGTATTTTCCTTAAAGGACATCCATTTCCCTAAAAAAAATGACAGAGAAAATAAAAGAAGTTAATAAGATACTTTTTGAAATCAGGCTGTTGATATCTTAAGCCAGTTGTTGAATGTAACACAGACTTAGTTCCACACAACTGTAGAAATAGTGTAATAAACTTCATTTCAAGACAAAATACAGCTGTAAAGATCTCAAGAAAAGGACTCTCCACAGACCATGTTTCTAAGCTTTCATTAAATTTGTCTCAAGTTCTAAATCTCTCCACTTTTAGGGCCACTTGTGCCCCTGGGCTATTTGGCATCATCACTCAGCTGTTTTTCCTCAAAAAAAGTCACTTGGAACTTAAATAACAAAATGATAGAAAACACAGACAAGCAAATACAGAGGGAAGGGTGTTCAATAGAAAAGGAACCCCAAGCCGAACAATCTTTCTTTGCTCCATTCATGGCACATTATGAAGCAAATGGAATGATCCTTCTTCCAGGTAACCAGGAGTCTTTTACATGGTTTTCCTGGCTGGTAAAAAAGGGGATAAAATGGAACCTGTAATTAAGTACTACATAATTAATAGGACCATACAATCATTCTTAATAGGACCCAGATCTGGCTGAGTGCTGTTGCTTATATGCATAAATCTGAATTACTAATTGCAACTTCTACAGAAAGAAATTTATCAGATCCTATACTATACTATAAGACAACATAAGGTTATAAGACATTTCAGATAAAGACATTTTTTGATACAAAATACCACTCAAAGTTACTATTTCCATTACATTTCAATGCTTGCATCTAACCCAGAATACCTCCCCTGGTTTTAAACCAGGATTTCCCATTTAGTGCCAAATAGCTAAGAACCAAGCACGTCCCAAAATTTACAAAGGAATAGCAAAAAAGTGTAAACTTTTGTTACACCTGAGAAAAGCAGCACCAAGAATCTCAACCTACATTAAAGAAGAGAACAAACCCAAAACCTGGGGAAAAAAAGAAAGTGGAAATCACATGCAGAGTCGGGCAGTGATTTCCACCTTGAAAGGCCCTGTTAAACACATCTGATATGATACACTCGCTCCTGAGCACGGCTTTACAGGAGGTGGGTTACATTGTTTCATTCTTTCTTCTGCCTTCTTTCTCTGTTGAAAACTTTCAGTGACAACCTAAATTAGGAGTCAGTCGGCATGCAAGGCAATTTCATGGGAAGACCTGGCGCTTGGCATGGAGATGTGTTGCCCACAGTGCCATTATTTCTAGCAAAGGCTTTCCAAGTATCAGCTTCCAATGATGAAAGCCATTTGCCAGTCTGAACTAAGGATCCATAGAGTCAGTTTGCTGTTCCCAACCATGCCCATGAGACAATGGTGTGCTTATTACACCCAGACACTTCTCATTTCTTCTCTATTTTGACTTGACAGTTCCATCTTTTTTGGCCAAGACACAGCTGCAAGCCCCTTTGGTAACAAGCAGTTTCTGAACCACAGCTTTTGGGCATAATGAACTCAGTGCCTTGCATGCTTTGCCATTCTCTAAAATGTTTACACTACTCTTTTTCCTCCTTAATTCATCTCCAAAAGGCACTTACCACAGGACTTGTGTTTGCTGTTTGGTCAGGCTTCTTTTTCCTTCTGACCTTTGGAGAAGGTATTTTCTTTTCAAAACGCTGGGCTGACAGTCCAATTCCTGCATCTCTTATATTTCCTCTGTCTTTATGGCCAAGGTCTAAGAGAGAAAAGACAAATTACTAATAATCACTATATTGGGCAGGGGGAGAATCTTATTGGACTGTATTACTTGATATTTTTTCTCTCTCACAGGCAATTCAAAATGAATGTACTTAACAATTCAGTTTTGCTACTGCCATTTGATTTATTTCAGATCAAAGAACTGCATGATCTATGCCACAGCTTCAGAATTATTACATCACTATCAAAATGAACTTATTTAAATGGGAAATTAACATCTTCAGATACATTATTAGAAAAAAATCTACATGTGCACATTTTGACATATTTGTTAAAGTGCACTCATTACAGTGCTGCTCCAATCTGGAATAGGATTAGAATATACTTCTGCACACTTATGTTATCAATATTTATATAAATATCTTCCATTAAAAAAATAAAACAAAACAAAAAAAAAACCCCACATATTTACCTTGCTTTAAAACTGGTTTGAAGAAGTCTGTAATGGTCTTGTTTCTAAACAGAAAACATAAATATTGTTCTTTCAGAATTATAAACGCCCACACAATGAATACTGATAAAAGTTAAACGCTGTAATTAGTTTCCACAGATTTTGTTTTAATGCCAGGAGCTCTTCTTTCTGATATATCAGAGGAAGTATCATCATTCTCACCAATTCAGGCTGTTTCCTTTATCATCCAATGAAGTCTAATCATCCTTCCAGCTTAGACTAAGTTTTCTTAAGTGGAACTGACTTCATCTGTATCCACTATTCTAGGTAAGACTTCACCAGTACCTTATTGCAATGATATTAACAACCTCCACCCTGTGAGCTGGTAAATCCTACTGTATTTTTTTTTTTGTTCTGTTACAGTGGTTAAGCAGCTGGCCTGATGAATACCATCAGTGACCAAACCACCTTCAACACATTAGTGGTTGCAATCAAGCCTAACCACAAAGCTCTATCCACAAATTGTAAAGTTTGACTGACCCTGTAACAACCTTCTTGTTGTTCAAGCCCCTTTGTGCGCTCCTGTTTATTGCTTTTTCCCTGGTGCCAGGCTGGGATACAATCTCCTATTTGCACTACTACCAGACTTCTTCAGTAAGAACTACTGTAAAAGCACTGCCTGTTAACAGTATCACACAGTATCATCAGAGTTGGAAGAGACCTCAGAGATCATCAAGTCCAACCCTTTACCACAGAGCTCAAGGCTAGACCATGGCACCAAGTGCCACGTCCAATCTTGCCTTGAACAGCCCCAGGGACGGCGACTCTACCACCTCCCCGGGCAGCCCATTCCAGTGTCCAATGACTCTCTCAGTGAAGAACTTTCTCCTCACCTCGAGTCTAAATTTCCCCTGGCGCAGCCTGAGGCTGTGTCCTCTCGTTCTGGTGCTGGTCACCTGAGAGAAGAGAGCAACCTCCTCCTGGCCACAACCACCCCTCAGGTAGTTGTAGACAGCAAGAAGGTCACCCCTGAGCCTCCTCTTCTCCAGGCTAAACAATCCCAGCTCCCTCAGCCTCTCCTCGTAGGGCTGTGCTCAAGGTCTCTCACCAGCCTCATCGCCCTTCTCTGGACACACTCAAGCATTTCGATGTCTCTCCTAAACTGGGGGGCCCAGAACTGAACACAGTACTCAAGGTGTGGTCTAACCAGTGCAGAGTACAGGGGCAGAATGACCTCCCTGCTCCTGCTGACCACACCATTCCTGATGCAGGCCAGTATTCCAATTTGCCTGTATCTCTGCATGAGGTTGTTGTGGCCAAAACACACACATCACTGCTCTCCCTCTCAGCACACATGACAGGCATCTTCTGGCTTCCAGTAGAAGGAGCAGTCTACAACTATCTTTTCACAAATACACAACAAAATATTAATAGCTTTAAACTAGAGATATTTTCTCTAGCAAGACTAAGTAGGACGTGAGAATACCGAAAGCATTTCTCCAAGAGGGAATGTTGGGCAAACATGAGTATGTACAATTTCAATGTTAAAATACACCGACAACTATGAACTTGCTGTCTTCATCTTACCCCACATAGCCAGGAAGTTTACTAAAAACTTTAAGGCCATACTCATGCCTGTTTTGGAAGCATCTCTTCAAGTTCCAACAAGATATTGGTGCAAGAAATCAAGAACACAGATCTGTTTAAGACCTTCTTGCATTATTTGTAATCTTTCTGTGCCTTCAAAAACAAAGCTATAGTTACTGTTTGTGTAACAGTGATTACAAAGGCAAAACTTACTTATTCCAGATCCTAAGCTAACATATTCAAGCATCCATAGATGGCTATGCTTTTGCAGACTCAACAACCATTTCTGAGGTTCAGGCCAGAAGTCCTCACTGCTCACATGTTCAAACTAAACTTGGATCTCAAATTTAATCTTTCCAGATGCACCTAACAGACATTTCAGGTCTTTCAAAATTATGAACACAAACTGCACAGAAGAGGGAGGGAGGAAATTATTGTACTTGTTTAAAAATACAAAACTCCAAGTATTCTTTAAAAGTAATCAGTGCCTACAGCCTTATGAGTGATTATCTCCAATTGACTAAAACCTGCGCTGGAAACATTGCAGCAGCTTAGAGAAAGAAAAGCCACAACATGGGACTAAGCTACAAAATCTTAGTACATCTTTGATAAAATGGCACATCTTGAAAAGCACTTTCGAAATAACAAAAAAATCAAGCCAACAAAACCATCCAGAACAGAAAGTCACACTGTAACTTCACAACATTCTTTTAAATGACCACAGCAAAACCAAAACATGAGAGTAGTTTCAGTTTCTTGAGCAAGAAGCAACTTAGAAGAGTTTAATCTTTTCCCTTTCCTCCAAATGTAAAAAAAAAAAACAAACCATAAATAAAAGAGCCCACATCAGCAGAAAGAACAAAAGAGGATACTGTTAATGGCATAATGTTGTGGTTTAACCCCAGCAAGCAACTAAGCTCATTCACATCTCCTGCCTGATTCCTCCGTGCCCAGGATAGGGAGGAGAATAAAAATCAAAACCAAGCAAAATGTGTGGGTTGAGATAGGAAATCTAATAATTGAAACAAATCTCAAATATTTCAATAACAATAGTAATTAAAACTAATAACAAAAGGAGAGTGAAATAAAACCCAAAAAGGGCAAGTGATGCATAATGCAACTGCTCACTGCCCGCTGACTGATGTCCCCTGGCCAACTGTCCCCCGTTTACATACTGAGCATGATGTCCTGTAGTATGGAATATCCCTTTGTCAAGCGTGGGCCAGCTGTCCTGTCTGTGTTCCCTCCCAACTCCTTGTGCCACTCCAGCCTTCTTGGTGGCAGGGCACGAGCAGGTGAAAAATCCTTTACTTATTTGTTTCTAAGACTGTGTCATCAACATTACTCTCATACTAAATCCAAAAAGTGACACTGGATTAGCTACCAGGAAGAAAATGAACTCTATCCCAACCAAAACCAGGACAAGTAAGAGAATTATGGCTTGCACCTCATTCTATAAGAAACACAACTTACTTAGCTCGACAGCTTGCAAAAAGCCTTCAGTTTTGGGCAGAATTTGGATTTGTAATTGGTAGCCAAGTCTGTCGTGTCTAAAGGCTGTAACGGCTACTGCCGTCACAGGAGATCTTGTCCTCCAGCACCATCAGCAGGACAGTTCACAGACTGAAGTTCCCTCTCTAGAGCCAACTGCTGAAGCTACCTAGCTCTAGAGGTAGGCTAGACATAAGACGGGAGGACACATAGGGACATGTGGGAGGACTTACAGCGTTTTGAGGGATGTGCTTTAGATGCCAGGCAGTACTTAGCCACACACCTTCTTCAGCTTCTTTGTGTGCTGTCAGGTCGCCTGGCTATTAGGCCTCTTTAACCCTGGCCAACAAACTGCCACCACCCACAGGGAAACAAGGGCCAGCGCCTCAGGGGTGGACGTTTCCGTAGTCCACGCACTAAGGAGGCAGGCACCGGGCTCTGCTCTCCTTGACAGTGTCACGGCCGCATCTGGAAGCGAGGCGGCTCCGGGCACGGCACCAGCCCCAGCTGCGGCTCCGCGCTTGGCGCCACCCGAGCGGCAGGCGGGAGCGCCCCCAGCCCCGAGAGGCGCGGCGCACGCCGGGAGCCGAGGCGCCCCGCTAGACCGGCGCGCAGAAATCGGGGGGCCGTAGCCGCCTCCCACGTCCCCGTTTGCCACTCAAACGCTCCCTGCCGGTACCTGAAGTCCTGGGCCATCGCTCTGGCCGTGGCTGTCGGCGTAAAATGGCGCCGGGACCCGATCACGGGCAAGCCCGGAGACGGCACACCCACGCCGAGCGGCCAGGTCATGGCGCGGGTTGCCCGGCCGACCCCACGCGGCGGAGGGGAACGAGGGGACCGGCTGCTCCCGGCATCACCACAACAGAAGCCTCGATCCGAAGCGACCCTCACCTCCGGAGGCCGCGGGCGGGAGGCACCGGGAATGAAGTCTGTGAGGATTTTTTTCTTTTTAAGGTTCGGTCGCTGGTTGGCTGAGCGGCTGAAGCAGCGGCGCCTCCCGTTGGCTCTTCGCCGTCAGGGAACGGGGCGGGGATCCGGGCCGAGGCCGCCATTCGCTGCGGAGAGAGCGGGAGCGACCCTCCGCGTCCGGAGGAAGCCGCTCGGCTCTTGGGCGCTGCCACTCACCACGCACCCATTCCCGCGCTCCGATTGGTGTGCGCTGAGCGGGACCCACCGCCGGCGCCAGCGCACGGCACCGCCCGCCTGCGCCCTCCCTCCCTCCCGGGCGGCAGCGGTCGGCTTCTTTCCTGCCGGAGGGCTGCAGCAGACACTCACACCTCGGGGAGGGCTCTCGCAGCCTGGGGCTCTATCAGCCAAAGTGTTATGTGAGGACGGCGGCCAGCGAGCTGCAGGCCGTGGGGCGTTTATATATACACACCCCCCCTCTAAAAACGCGTTCATTTTGCTGCACTAGCACACTGCAAACCTTTGTCCCGGGGTCAAAAGCCTGGGCTATGGAACCGGAAGCATCACATTTCCAAGAGAGCTCTAGGGCTGCTGCATGTTAGCATTCTGCACAAATGTACATAGTTCCTATAAACATTGAAAGTATGGCAATGTCTCCACAGCAGTAGCTCTAACACTTAAAAGCAGACGTTGCACAGATACAGAGTAACCCCTAGCCTCTCTCGGGTCTGCTGAAATAAAGAGGTGACAAGAACAGTGGTTGCTTCATCACAGCGGTGCCCTGAATGTTGTGTGTCACAGTTCGTGGAGAGATCAGATTTGGTTTTGGTTTAGCACTTTGTCTAGGAATGGAGATGACCAAGGCCACCCTCCTCCTAACTTTTTTTTTTGATCCAGAAACTCTGGGAAACAGCACACTCAAGTGGAAAGGAGTGACTCCATCTGACGTCTCTTTCTGCACCCTACCTGAGATGTCTGGCCTGGGGGAATGTCTGGAAAGCAGCACTAGCAGTAACGCCAAACTGAAAGCGCAAGTCAGAAACTAAACTGAGTTTTGAGCATCTGAAGTGTCCAAGTCTGCTGTGTACTACGTGTTCCAAGTCACCCCCCCTTTTTTTTTTCCAGAAGATTCTACCTGTGTAATTCATTATGAATTAAACCCAACCTCAAAAGGACAAAAAACATCAGCTGCCATGATACCACATCACATCACATACCTTGCTCCTTTCTTGTTTTAATCCATCCTACATGTGTTCTGTCTTCAGCTGCAAACACTGCTTCAGGGACCATCTCTGACTATTACATTTGTAAGAAACCTACCAGGAGGATCTCTCACTGTTTGACAACACACTTCAAGACCCACCACACACAACAGTACAATCATTCCATGTCTATGTTTGGTGCAACTTTCTTGAGCAACAAATAAACAATAGCTGGAGTTGCTATCACATAGATCTGTTTGAAAGGGCGACAAAGCTGGTGAGGGGCCTGGAACACAAACCCTATGAGGAGAGGCTGAGGGAGCTGGGGTTGTTTAG
Source organism: Pogoniulus pusillus (assembly GCF_015220805.1). NCBI lineage: Eukaryota > Metazoa > Chordata > Aves > Piciformes > Lybiidae > Pogoniulus > Pogoniulus pusillus. Next base: position 14,094,882 of record NC_087269.1, on the reverse strand, counting down.
CCTGGAGAGGAGGAGGCTCAGGGGTGACCACATTGCTGTCTACAACTACCTGAAGGGACATTGTAGCCAGGTGGGGGTGGCCTCTTCTCCCAGGCAACCAGCAATAGAACAAGGGGACACAGTCTCAAGTTGTGCCAGGGAAAGCATAGGCTGGATGTTAGGAGGAAGTTCTTCCCAAAGAGAGTGATTGGTATTGGAATGGGCTGCCCAGGGGGGTGGTGGAGGCACCATCCCTGGAGGTCTTCAAGAAAAGCCTGGATGAGGCACTTAGTGCCATGGTCTAGTTGACTGGACAGGGCTGGGTGATAGGTTGGCCTGGATGATCTTGGAGGCCTCTTCCAACCTGGTTGATTCTATGATTCTATGAAAAGACAACAGTCCATATTTGAATTACTGTCTAATAAACTGTCAAAGCAAAATTTCATGCCCACTGTTAGCCAGGAAATCCAGAAGTGTTTTTATGTCACATTGAAGCAGCAGATGAAATTGAAGCAGTGGAAACATTTGCTTTATCTCTCAGTTAAATATTTTCACCCTGCAAAACTGCAATAGATCTGCAGGCATCTTTACTGTCAAGTAACCTGGAGATGTAAACAGTTACAAAAGACAACTGGAGTGAGATGCGTTGGTAAGTTTGTGGGAAACGAGGAGATGCCAAATAGCCTCCAGCTCCTGCACTGCTGGTGGCAATGTGATGGTGTTTCTCATAAGGAGCAGTGAAGATACAAACCCCTGTAATTACCTAAATAGTAATTTGGCTTATAATAACCTGCTTACAGCAAGTGTCTGGAATACAGCCACTGCAGAAGGTAGGATATTGCAGCACTGAGGAACAGTGAGGGAATCTGGTGGATTAGGAACTCTCTTCCCACACACTGTTTGAAATTTCCCAGACTAAGTCAGATGGTTTGGAAGTGAGATGAAGCTATATGTACAGCATGGCAAAATTTGTGAGCATATATATACAATATATACAAATATTTACAAATATATAATATTTAGACATAATGCAGTAATCCAAACTCCCTCCCAGAAAAACTGCCTAGAAGGACTCAGAGCTACTCCACTCTGTTCCCTCCCACTTCTATCTCAGATGGACAAACATAAAGCAGAAGACAGCAGCAGCCAACAGCAGCCAGTAAAGCTTATTTGCCGAGATTAGAGGTGAGATATCAAAGCAGGTTGGGCTTAATAGGAAGTAATTACATCTAACAACACAGACCAGATGGAGAAACGAAAATACCAGGACAAAGTGAGAGAACATTGTTTATATTTTGACTTTTCATCCCTCCCAGCAAACCAATGAATGATACAGACACCATCATTTTCACTACTAATGATCTAATTTCTCTCATTAAAATATTCCAATCAGCCTCAAACCAACACAGGGAAGAAAGAAAAAGGTGTAGCAGCTGTAATATTATGAGCTTGTTTGGGTTTTGTCCTGTGCACCATCACCAATGCCCACCTCCACAGGCACACACACTGCTTAAACTAATACACATCCTACAGAAGGCACTAATTGAAAACCAATAGGCAACAGCAGGCACTAGGCACACAAGTATAGCTATCAGAAGTACTCAAAACTACTTTTAAAACTGGCTTTAATTAGAATAACATCACTGTAGATACAAATTATTTCCAAGAACGAGGCAGTCTTACTTTCCTGGATAATCTGGGAGGACCTCACTGCCTACAGCTCCCTTCTCCAGATTAAGCAAAGGTTAGAAGACACTTACCTCATGCCTTGCTTTGAAGAAGTTGAAAAATCCCTTGCCCCTTGCCCAGTGCCATGACATTGATTTCCCTTTCTATTGGTTTTTGCTGTCATACAGCCTGAACACCCAGAAAATATCAGAAGTTTGAGAAGGGACAAATGTGGGAAAACTGATAAGGTTTTACAAGTAGATCTGGAAGTATACTGGGAATGTTATGCGAGTCATTCTTTGCTATTTAATTGCCTTCCAGCATGACTCATGCTTCTATTTTCAAGTAAAAGCAGAAAGTATCCCAGAGCGTGGAGGTTTTAAGCAGTATTCACAGGGAAATGGGTCGCCTGCAGCACAGCTACATCATGATGAAAGCTGTGATTTGGCCACAGCTTATTAACATCTGAAACTTACCAGCCCCAACCACGTGATCTTTATTATAATATTTTAATGTAAATGTTAGAAATAGATGTAAAAGCCCTGGATCTGAAAGGGCACATATACTTTTGTCAAAGTAACAAAGGAAACAAAATCAAAGCACCATTTCTAGTCCACAAAGAAATTGCCTTGAGGTTTTGGAAAGCACAGCTGGACTTCAGGATTGTCCAATTTTCATTTAAATACATCAGTACTGTCAGACTTTCCTCTGGAAAGCCACCCATTGCCATAGAATTACTGTACTTTATCACTAGAAAATAAGTATTTCTAAAATCTTCAAATGAAAGCTGAAATCATGCTGTAAAAAAAAAAACCCAAACACATCTGTTTCCTGAATGCTTTTTGTTTACTTTCTATTTTGGAAGCCATAGAGATTGTTAATACCTCAAATGTATTTGCATAAAAGGAAGAAGTTTTGTTCTGCTCCTTTCAGATTTGTCACCCAAGGGGTTCTGTGGACACACCTGCTCCTCTGGCAGAAGAGACCTTGTTAGACATGCTCCAGACTCCATCCCTCCCAAAACCTGCAACCTGTGCTTGACTTTTCTGCATTATTGCAAAGGAGCAACTAGAGTAGTCATCACTTGGTGGAGGTGTCTAGGCATATGGGCCATCAGGCACTAACAGTCATGGGGTCACATTCAGCAGTCAGAAGAGGCTATAACCTATTCAGACAAAGAATTTGTGAGAAGAATTCCATTTTCCAGGGTGTGGCTTTCAGCCCTGATCTAAACAAAGGAGGAGGTGCTGCAGGTTCAAAGTCACAATATATGAAATGTAGGGTGTTGCACGTGGGTGGCCACCTTCAGCTAGGAACCTGCATTCACTCTGTTTCAAAGCTCCATATGCAATACTTACCCTAAGGACATTTTTTGGACTTTGAGGGACCTCCTGTCTCATTAATGTATCTGTTCACTCCCACCTCGTTTTAACATGTCTGACCTCACAGCAAAATGTAAGTCATTCCAAACTATTGACCTTGTGCTACCTTCAAGGGAGTCAGAGTGAAGACAGTTTTCTGGAGTGGCAGAGGACCATGAAACTCTTCAAAATCATGAAGTACAAGAATAGAAGCAAATACAAGCAGGGAGGCTGCAAGAGGAAGATTTCTCTAAGGAACCATGGGGAGTGACAGGTAAGGGCAAAGACAGCTATCGTCGTAAGTCCTCTCCCCTAGGAGAAGTGGTAAATTGCCTTTTCCCTGGTACAGGATCAAGTTTGTGGAGAAACAGATCAACCAGTATTTATTAGCATACCTTTTATTAAGCTGTTATAGTAGACACTGGTGGCAGGTAAATAGACAGTAAAGTGAATTATTCTTTCACAATTCATGCACATGCAATCACTCAGTGTTGCTCAGCAGGGAAGGGGAAGCTGACCACAGTGGTTTTCTCAGATGCAGAGGCTCACACTGATGTGTCAGTGGCTTCGGGGTCAATGCTCTGGAAGTCCATCTGTTTGTCCAGATGCACACATAATCCTGTAATCTTTGCCAGCATTTAACTTGGATGTGGCCTGAGTTACACAAACTTTTGCTGATGATGTGTCCTGGTGCTCTTGTCTAGATTCATCTACATCCCGAGATCACCAATTCCTGTGGATTCAGCAAGACCTCCTGGCTCTGGAGTTTATCCACTTCCAGAACACTTTTCCTTAAACTGCCTCTAAGAATGTACTTGTCCTCTCTTCACCTTCCTGTTTTCTGGTAACTATTTCTCCATCCATATGCATCTAGATGTACATACATAGCCTGTTTAAACCCAGGGCTGGGTTTGAGACACAGGTGTTCCAGGTACACTGTTGTCTCTTTCTCCTAGGTGAGGCAGCTTTCTCCCACCAACCATTCTGCATATGGTTGGTCATAATTTCCAGCACAGATTCATGAATTGATCTCCAAGCCTAGATCTTCCAAAATACTGCTCACCCACAAGGCTCTACATGCCACCTCCCTGGTCATGCATTCCCTCTATTTCAGTTGCTTTGGTTTACTCACTGAACACCAGAGAGAGGGAGGCACAGGAAGCTATGACCAGCTCTTTCTCAGCATCCATTTATATATTGTTTCATGTGGCACATCAGGAAAGACAGGAATTAATAGAAAACAGGACACAGAATTTAATGTGTATGTGGCAAGGAATGGATAGAGACCAGAAATGTTTAAAAGATTTTTGTTGTTATTCCCAGGAGAACACAGGTACTGAAAGATTTTGTGGAGGTGGTGAAAGGGATAAAATCCACACCCATGTGAAAGTGTTCTTGACATAGGCAGCCATATCTCTGCACTGTAAATGCAAAGGGGATTGCTGAGTACTATGCAGGTGGTAGGTTTTGGTTGGTAGTTTGCTTGATTGTTTTGGTTTTGGGTGGGAAAACACTCGTTCAAGAAAACAGAGTAAGATTTTTCTCTGTAGAGTTAGGCTGGCTTCCTCTAACTGAAATGAATACCTGAGCATTTAGCTAGAAGCATATCTGCAGCTCACATGAACGTGCCTAAGATAGGTCTATGTGAACTTGCCAAGCTGATGTGCTGGTTTTCCAGGCACCTCCTGAACCAGTCTCCTGTCTGTGCCTGCTTCAGCTGCTCTTTGTTCCCTTTACCACCGATTTGCTGTGTGACTTCACCACAGCCGCAAATGACAGTACAGTTCAGATACAGATATTCCCTGAAATTCCCCATTTCGTTTTCTTCCATCTTTCTGGAGGACGTCTCCCTTCCCTACTAATTCCCAGATGTTATCAGATCCTCATCAGAATCCCTACTGAGTGTTCCAGGGGCCAATTTACACCTCCTTTACCAAGCAGACACTGATATCCTGACATGGAGCTCATGGAGCAGTGGACAGCACTTTCACGTAAGTGAACATCTGGAGAGAATATTTATGGTACCAGTTTCAACTACAATAATAGTGTCATCAATGGAAGTTTTGGTGTCTCAAGACTGTGAAGCATTGCTCTTCTTTCAGAGCCTGCTTCACCCAAGGAACTGGCATCTCTTGTCAAGACCACAGCTAGCACAATACTCCCCTTTTTTTTTTCTTTTTGACTGGACTAAAACCTGGCAGCACTGTACTGATGTGTCAAATAGACACATTGTGTAGAAAATACAATCTGCCACAGCTTTGTGTACCACAATAATTCTACATTTATCAGTCACTGCATAGTTTGCTCACACCTTTAAACACACACACACACACACACTCTACTATGGTTCCCCTGACATGCATACCCCTTTCCACAATCATTTTCATGGTTTAGGTCAGTTAAGTTCCACTTATTCAACTTCTCCCTTATGCTACCTTTTAATTATTCAACTTTTCATCCTTGTGGGTGCCGAGTCTCCCAACAGTTAAGACAAGAGCCATACAGCCACATACTCAAAATTCCTTTGCCATGACGACCAAAAGTAGCCTGGTTTACCGTTTAAGCAGATTTAAAAAACGGAGCTGGCCTTCAGCCGTGGCCTCTTTATCGACAACGATCACACTAACATTCACCGAAGCCAGTTCCTGTCCTTGCCGATCCGTTTTGCTGGAGGCTGTCTCTTGGAGAAGAGCAGGGTTATATTCTTGGTAAATATCCTGTTAATAGCCGATTGCTTCTGCAAAGATTTATCACTCCTGACATAAGAGGAGAGATAATTGGTGTGTCCCCTCCTATGCTCTACTTCAGGTTTTCATCACTCTGAACACTGCCAAAACAGGCTCCTTCCACTACAGCATCCTGCATCCAACCAAACCAGGTTCTGTCTAGTTTCAGAGTTACACCGGAAAGCCACCCTGGGACATTCATAGGTGTTTTTCTCTGTAGCTTATCTGCCATTTAAAGATTAACTATTTACTCTGGCATCTACATAACCAACCTGTGCTGACCTGCAGGTCAAGCCCTGAGCTAAGGCAAAGTGGTATAGTTTCAAAATAAACCTTGGGAAATAAGAGTTTGACTTGTAAAGACAAGATTCCAGTCAGTTAGTTTCATCCCTGTTGCCTACCTGCCATGAAAGACAGTTCATTGCTCTGCCCTCTGCTAAAGGCTGCCTCTGCCTCAGCGTTCCTGTCCTAGTGGCAGCACTAGTGCACCTTCACCCATTTCCAAACTAGCTTTTCCTGGCTTTTTGCTAGTCCAGATTGTTTTGACTGAAACGAGTCAAATGAGTGTGTAGAAACTGCATTTTCCCACCAACAGCTCCAGCTCAGACATGCTTTAAATTAAACTGAGTTTCCATAAGCTAATTCACCTTTGCCTCAGTTGGGTTGATCCTGGCAGAAAGATTTGTCTTAATTTGTGTGTGTTCCCTCTCTCTATCAGCCAAGCCCTTTGAGAAGGACAGGGTGCCCATTTGCAGTATACACTTGCTCTTCCATGTTTCTGCCCTCAAGAGTCAGCAGCTGTGGCTCTTCAAAGGCAGGGAAGAAAACCATTTTCTTGTCAGGCAAGGAAGGCATTTTTCATCTCCTACAGTTGAGAAGGCTTGACTGCTTCATTATTACCAATAACTGTGTTGTTACTGTTTCTCATGTAGCATGGCAGACGAGTCTGGCTGTGTTAGGCACTGTTCAAGCACACTGCCTTTTGCTTTTCTTTTAATTTGAGGACTGGAAAAGTATCCTTCGGCAACGGATGGCAGTTTGGTCTCTGAAAGGAGTCTCTGCTGCAACCACATCCTACCTGGAACACTTCCAGCCTCCCCTTCACCATGCTGGGCTGAGCACTCTATCACCAAGCATCCATACAGCTCTATACCAACCTGGCTGCAAACTGAAAGTAACCCAGAGGCAACAACATGAATGTATTTTGGCAGAACCAGTTCCTTGCCCTGCTGCAAACATGTGGGTGTGAAAGGGAGGACACAAACCAGCTGGGAGTGCTGGGCTTTGGTTTTTTCCTCTAGCGGCAATGGCACTGAACCTCATCCTTCTGGAAAGAGAAAAAAAAAACAAGACAGATTGAAGAGGACATTTGATTACCATAGACCATATTTTGAAAAGAAAGCAGGTGCTATTCTAGAAGGCTCCTGATATGTATAACAGGAATTAATGTTTAGGGTCAGAAAGCAGACAGACTGAAATGAGAAATAAGAAATAGGGGGGGAAAAAAAGTGACAGCAGTTAACTAGCAGAACAAACTTATCAGGGGAAATGTTGAATTTTCTCATTTCCTAATGTCTTCCCATCTGTCTTTTTGGAAAAACATGTACTTTAGTTTAACATAAATCAATGGGCTAATGTCAAGAGAACCATGAAGAACTTGCATGGTCCGTGAAAGATGGGAGGTCATTCTGTGGGGTCTAGTGCTCTTTGCCTGTCCTGCAGGTCTGAACTCCAAGGATAAGAAATAAAGGGTTTATTTTGCATCCACCATGTGGTGGTTTGGCCCAAGTCCCCTTAAGAAAGCCACAGAGTTTTCCAGGATGACCAGAGAGGTCTAGGAGGTGGTTCCCAGAAATTGTAATTTCATTATTCAATCCCATAATCCTGCTATCACTTTATGAGTGGGCAGCAAAGCCAAATCTTTCTTTCTCTCCCTTCCTTCAGCTCTCTGGGGAGAATCTTGTCTGGTAACTAACAGGGGAGTAACCTGCCTGTGGCCTTCAAGGCTGCAGTGAATTTCTTGCTGTGTCATCAGGCCTGTTTGGGCCCAATGGGAGACAATGGTGGGGGGCAGAAAATGATCACTGGGGTTTGGTTATTTTAGCTCGGTTGAGGGGAAGGTTTGGGGGTGGAATTCTTATGTATCCTGTATCTGTATTAGGTGTTAAGGGTTTGTGTATTCCATATTTTTTTCCTGTACATCTTTAAATGCACTTCTCTGTATTCCTCTGCAATTCAACAAGGCCAAGTGCAGGGTTCTGCACTTTGGCCACAACAACCCCAAGCAGCGCTACAGGCTGGGGACAGAGTGGCTGGAGAGCAGCCAGGAGGAAAGGGACCTGGGGGTACTGATAGATAGTAGGCTAAAGATGAGCCAGCAGTGTGCCCAGGTGGCCAAGAGAGCCAATGGCATCCTGGCCTGCATCAGGAGCAGTGTGGCCAGCAGGACAAGGGAGGTTATTCTGCCCCTGTACTCAGCACTGGTCAGGCCACACCTTGAGTACTGTGTCCAGTTCTGGGCCCCTCAATTCAAGAGAGATGTTGAGGTGCTGGAACATGTCCAGAGAAGGTCAACAAAGCTGGTGAGGGGCCTGGAGCACAAATCCTATGAGGAGAGGCTGAGGGAGCTGGGCCTGTTTAGCCTGGAGAAGAGGAGGCTCAGGGGTGACCACATTGCTGTCTACAACTACCTGAAGGGGCATTGTAGCCAGGTGGGGGGTGGCCTCTTCTCCCAGGCAACCAGCAATAGAACAAGGGGACACAGTCTCAAGTTGTGCCGGGGTAGGTATAGGCTGGATATTAGGAAGAAGTTCTTCACAGAGAGAGTGATTTCCCATTGGAATGGGCTGCCCAGGGAGGTGGTGGAGGCACCGTCCCTGGGGGTCTTCAAGAAAAGACTGGATGAGGCACTTAGTGCCATGGTCTGGTTGACTGGCTAGGGCTGGGTGCTAGGTTGGACTGGCTGATCTTGGAGGCCTCTTCCAACCTGGTTGATTCTATGATTCTATGATTCTAAGAGTGTCTTTCTTTACCTCCTTCAGGAGTAGAACAATTTAACCAGGATGTACATGCACACGCACCCTGCACACGCACAGCAGACTTCCTACAGGCCATTGGTGTTTGCCCTCACACTGGGTGCTCCACTGCTGAGCACTGCATCAGCAGTCTGCTGCATGTTCAAAGCCACTTCCCAGCTCATTTCACACTCAGTTCCCAACCCTTCTGCTTTTCTCATTACAGAACATGAAACAGATTCTAATTCCTCCCCCTTCTGCTCCACACAAGCTACCATTCCAAACAGAACACATCCTGAGTGTTCTGCAAACCCCATTCTCCCTGTTACTACAGTACAGCTTCTCTGTACTTTGGCAGTCAGATTAGATAAGCACTTGCCACTTTTTGAGGTCTCACTTAGACCACCACAGAAACCCAAGAATGTTTCCTTCAACAGACAAATGCTAACTTTGCCTCTTATTTCTCACTAATACCAGCAAGAAGCTCTTACAAAGCAAAACCTGAGTAGCAATTTTCCCTCCATTGCTCTCTGGTTACTCAGGGGATGGAAATGAGGTAACCAACAGGCAGCAGGTACAGACATCTTGGTGAAGTCTTGAACAGTCTTTCCACAAATGTTTGGGGTTTTTATTCTGAATTCCAGCCTGCCTAACAGACACAAATGTCTCTACAGACCCACAAAGCAATCTTCCCAGCAGTACATTTGGGTACCCTATTCCAGCAATTAAACCTCGCTTATCCACTGCTAATTGTTACTGTCAGGAGACTCTTTCAGATCACAGTGATCTTGCAAAATACATCACAAACATAGTTAGAACTCCAGCCACTTCAAATATCACACAGGAATTTAGGCAATAAATCTGAGTTTTCACTAAGCAAAATCAAATGCCTTTCCTATGAAATGATCATCATCTCTCATACTGCTCCCATTACTATTTTATCAGGATGGTTAGTTTTGGGGGCTGTGCATAGATTCCCTTCTGCCCACCTATACCAGCATTACCCAGTAAATATGGTTGCCACGCCACAGGAAAACAGAGGTCAAGTGTTGCTGTAAAGCCACATCATTATTCATCTACTGAGCAGTAAAAACACACCAGGCTTAAACATCTGCTCCTGCCCCACACAGGTACACTTCCCTTGGACTCTCCCAGCATGACCACCTCAAGCAATCACACCCACACTGACCTACCCACTCTTGTTTGCGTGGGGTTCAGAGTACCTTCCTTGGCACTTCTCAGGTAACTCCAATTTCATGAAGGCTCCATAATGTCCAAATAGAATGGATTTGTTCTCATTTGTTTTAACTTGTTGATACAAGTTAAAAACAGTTAAGAAAAAGCAATTAAACTTAGAAGTCTATGGAGAACTTAGCTACACTCAAGATTTCCTCTCATATGAAAATTAAATTATGCTAGTAGTAAGGTTTCAATGTACAAGTGGCTTTTGAAGTGACTGTCCTGCTTTCCCCAGATACCATTTACTAAAGTGTAGATCAGACTTAATCAGGACTGAAATGGAGAGCTTTAGTCTGCAAAGAGGCAATAAATATGATCATCCATTCTGACATGGTGAGGCTTTTTGTCAGTCATCAATGAGCCTGAAATGGAAAATATTCTTTTACTGAAGGATCACAAATACTCTACTGCTGCGAAAACTGCAAGGTTTAACTCACAAAAGTATCAATGAATCCTCCCAAAGGGTTCATTTTTACCTAATTTCCTAAGCAAGAACTGGCTTCCCCTTCCTTTACCTTTGTGCTCTATCAGCACCCTGAGCAACAGCCACAGACACTCCCTCATCCCCAGATATTCCTACAGTTCTTTCCCCACACCCCGTTTGTATCAGGCTCCTGGGGACAAAAACATTGATTTTCCTTTTTTCCTCTTGGCCAACCAGGTTATTACAAGGTAGGACAAGTCAGGCCTCAAAGCCTGATGAGCTCTTATGGAGACCATCTCTGACAAATACCTCCTGCCGTGCCACTGACACCTTTGAGGACAGAGGTTTTACTTCATCCTCCCCCTCCAGGGCACAAACATGTGCAGAGAGCATCAGTTCATGCTGTCACTGCTCTGCATTTGAGCTCATGTCTCTCATGAGGGACCTGAAGCTTTACTCATGTGCTATGTGAAAGAAGCCAGCTGCACTTGTAAAACTGTGCACAGGCAGAGGGGGATCTGACCAAAAAGGCAGTGCTGTTCTACCTGAGTCTGATGCCTCGAGCAGGTCTCAGGAGTGTTTTACAGAGCTGGTTTCATTACAACAAAGCAAACTGAGGAAAGGAAATTTAACTGTATTTGCTGCTGGTCCTGCCATATGATAGAGTGCCCTGTCCAAGACATTTAACGGGAGACAAGAAGTAAGACTTTGAACAACCCTTCTTAAAGGAGAGAAGGCTGGGAGATGCTTTCAATACTTATCACACAGCTGTGGGTAAGAGCAGGTACCAAGAGGAACAACACATCCATCCTCTGTGCTCAGCAGTGCAGAGCAGGAAAATGACCTGGAGACTGTGTTCATTCAGCTAAAAGCAATTATCTCACTTATCTTGAGGTGTGCTAATGAAAAACACCAGGATTGCCATGGCCTCCTGGCAAAGGTCAACACTTGATGGGGCGTGGATCTCTGCTGAAGATGGGGTGAGGCTGCATGGTCTTGAGCTTGCTAACGTGGGCTTTCATGATGGATCTGGAGCTGACTTTTCAGAGGGTCTTCAAACTTCAGCCAAGCTTTGACCTTCCACAGAAGACACAGAGGCAGACCCATCTACAAAGGCGTGGGCATACTGTAAGGGTACTGGGAGCAAAATGCAGGAGAACTGCAGCATAGTGGGAGCTCCCAGAAGGTCTCAGCATAGCAAATAACCATTCTAGAGCTAGCAAATGGAGTGGAGAGGACCACAGCCAGCCCCAAAACAACGGGGACTTCTTGCAGGGAAACAGAAAGGCCAGAAACAGGCCTTTAAAAAGATGAATCAGTGGACATAAGTAGTCACATAAATGTTGTTCCAAAATTACTTGAGATAGATGACTCAGAGTAAACACATCTTAATTTCCCACCTTTTCAGTACTGACCAGCTCCCCACACATCCACATTAGGAGGGAACCCAGTGGATCACCAGATCTGTGGCATAATCAACCATGCCCTAGCCATCCACAGCCACCTGCAATAGGCAACCCAAGGATTCCTCTTCTGCTGCCAAGGACATAGCTCTCCTGGGAGCAAGAGATCTGCTGGAGCAGTTTCCAAGAGCTAAGGGGACTGGGAAAGCTCAGCACACAGCCCAGCACTAGACCTATGCTCAACTTACTGCTTTTCATCTTGTAAGTTCGCCTAGGCAGCAGCAGAGCTTGGGAAAAGTGTAATTAAAATGAAGACAAATCACCGCGGTGGCCATGCAGTGGGTAATTGTCATTTCTTCAGCTCCCACTTCCCTCTGCGGGGTCACTGCAGAAGTCGATCAGCATTTCCAGACCAGGCTGTGCAGTTTGAGGCACCTCGGACAGCAAGAACGGGAGTGTGCAGCCCTCTAGTGCCTGCTCCCAGCCATGTTTCGGCAAAACCATGCTGCCAACACCAGTAGTCATGTCCCTGTAGAGTGGCCACAGCTTTCTATCTCTTTGCCTTGCATTTATGGTTTGGTTTTTCGCTTGTTTGGGTTTTCCCGAGGGCTTGGTTTGTTCGGGTTTGGTGGCAGTGTTGTTAGTTCTACCTTTGTGGCATCCAGCTGCACCCTTCACACGCAGGGTCTGCTCAGGAACTCTGCTGCTGTTGCAGATTCATTCAGCCACAAATCTTCCCTCAGAGTGCAGGTGCTGGCACACCTGCATCTGTATTGAGGGGTAACATCTCCACCAGCCCACACTTTCTCTGATTCCTCTAATGTAGCCATGAGTGCTGAACATATTCCCCTTGCCTAAGGAATCAGCTCTAGCTTGGGACATAAAGAAGCCCAGGCTTCCTCAGGCTCTTTGCTTCAGCTTCACTGCTGATGTACTTCAATACCCTGTGTTACCTCTATGGCAGAGCTAACCTCACTAACCCCAAAGGTGCCCAAAGCTGGATTAGCAAGCAAAGCTGGTATCAGGACTACAGTCTCCATGCCAGGTCAGCCCTTTACCAGTCACTCAGCACATGCAGCAGCTATTGTCATCCCTCCTTAGAATCCCAGATGGATTTCAGGTGGTCTACTCCTGTTGTATCACCACTTACTTCTACCTTCCACTCCTGGAAACTTTATGAAGGCCCCAGAGCACACAGCTGAGAGGAACTAAGACTTTCCTAGGCTCACATCAGGGATCCATCAGCAAACTGATACATTTGCCTGACCTGACCTTTATTTGCTGACCACAGGTGCCTGCAGTCACTACCCTTCCCACTGGCAAATCCTAATGAAGCCCAGACCCCATCCCAAATGCTCTCCAGGTGCCAAATGAATCCAGCATTACCTTCCTCTTCTGCTGCAGTCCTGGGGGCACAGAACACAGGTCTCAGCACTGGGAAGTTCCTACATGCTTGGGAACAGGGATTGCTCTGACTGAGCAGCTAGAAGGTAACACAGCTCTTTACAGGCACAAAAACCTTTGGCCATCTGTCATTTATTGCAGATGAAAGTAACCTTTTCTTGCATGTGATATTGAGAGCTAGGTTTAGCTGCCTGAGCATCTGCCAGGCACCAGAGGCCACCTGAGACAGCCCAGGGGGCTGGTAGAGATGTCAGAGGACCTCAGCAGACCTATGTCCTTCTGGAGGCCATCTGGAGCACCCCAGGCCATCTCCAGTGACACTCTGCCCATGTGCTCAGGCAGCTGTAGCAGCCTGGTCCTTGCTATAGCAAGCCCAGGTCCTGACTGATCCTTTCCTACTCCCATGGCCAGAGAAATGCATTTGTTTCCAAGTGTTGCTTCTTCCCACAGGCCAGGACATCTGCCTGGCAAGCTGTATTTTTGGTAGCTCCACTGGGCTAACCTGTGGGGAACAGAGCACTGGTGTGGCTGGCTGTGATGGGTTTAGCCACTCATATTTGTTGGGCTGAGGTAGAAACAGGAGCCTTGTCCCAGCACACAAACCCTTCTGTGAAAAGCCAGTCTTAGCACCCATCCCTGGCACATCCAGGCTGCTTTCAGTCAGGTGCTCTACTGGCAGCTTTCACTTGCCTAGAAAGCTTAAAAAGGCTCAGGTTTGATGTGTTTTCCTTTGCCACACAGATGATTCACTGCACTTTCCTAAGTAAACAGTGGGTGGATCCCAGATGGATTTCCGGGACCAACACAGTACCAATTCCTGGCTTGATGTCCCATAACTCCACACCTTCTCTTCATCCTCCCAGCCTGTCCTGCAGCAGACCACAAGTACAGGAGCAAACCTGTGGTCCACATACACCTTCACAAAGATTTATGGGGTAGGGAGGGGAAAGAAAGCCCTAGTATGCCCTGAGCCAGCTCTCCAGATGTAGGCAAACTGCTGTGCAGTGCACATCCCTCACTGCTGTGTATCTCTAACTGCCAACTCAGCCTCTGCAGGCTGCTTTCCCTACCCCACCAGGAGAGCTTCCCACCCAGGGAAGAGTCCAGCATCACAGCAGGCTCATCACATCCACCTCACAGTCTGCAAAAAGCTCACTGCTAGATCTGGCTTGGCCTGTCACTGTGCCCTAGTTACGAGATGAGGGAATCATTTGCAAAGAGAAGTGCTGGCTGAATTTTTTTTTTCCCAGGAGACTAATTGCAAGGCCAGCTGAAAGAAATTACTTAGAGATGAGCAGACATTTCCCTTGGAATCCATAACAGGTCATTTGTGGGCATGGAGCAGCACATGAAATGCATGATCCTTGTCCTGCACCAGGCAAAAGCTTGGTCTAATATGGTCTTTAGTCCAAAATGCCTCTGCAAAGCTCCACCTCCTCTGAAATGAGACCTGGGACAGGCGGAATTGTCCCCATCAGGAGTGCTGGCAAGCACTGCCCCCATCACCCACCCAATGTCCCAGTATAGGGGCAATTGAGGGACAAAAGTCAGGCTGCACCCCCACGCCCCAGCCTTGGGTGATGCTGAGATTTTAGCTGCTCAGAGAAGGAGCCACAGGTCAGCCACCACTGAGATGGAGCACGGAGCTCTGGCATTGTGCAAAACTCTATGTCCCAACGTGGGCACTGAGCTTACCCTGAGATGCCTGAGCCCAGGGCTGGATGGACCATCTCCATGACCTGTCACCTCCAGTCATGCACAGCACTTGGTGCTGGCAAAGCTCTTTTCAAGCAGGAACACAGAATCACAGAATTGCCTAGATTGGGAAATAAGATCAAGTCCATTCATTAGCCATGGGTATGCCCATCAGGGAAACCAACCTTGATGAAATGTCTGTCGTGGATTCAGAGCATAGTGAGAAACTGTTTCCATCTAGTGACTTTGGGTTGAGTCCTGTGTTCACACCAATCCCCATGGCCAATGGGAAAATCCAGCCCTGCCATCTTTCCTGCAACCTCTCCACCACCCCTGCCAAAAACTCTGTGAGTGCTGGAGCAGCATTTGGGGTGCTTTCAGCTACTCCTCCACTAGCCTAAATCACCAGAGCATCATCCACTGGCCGAGGGCCATCACCTGTAGGCATTCTTCCCAAATCCTGCCCTGTTTTATAACGCAGAGCTTGGGACCACTCCCAGCCTGCCCATTTTTGGGAGGTACTGAAAGGCGGCACCCGACTTTGCCATTTCTGGTAAGAGGTTTGGCTTCCCCGGCAGCCCTGCTTGCCTTCACTCTCGTTTCTGCTTCACCAGAACAGCCTTCCCCACCGGGAAACCCTTCTGCCTTCCGATGGAAACCCACCAGAGCCGGCACCAGGTGATGCACAGCCAGTGGCTGAGTGTGACCTGCCAGGGACGCTCTGCCCCGAGGGGAAGGGATGCGGCTGTTCCTGTAAGCCCCCAGCACAGAAGCAGCAGGAAGGGCGCTCGACTGGAACTCCTCTTTGACTGAAGGAGTGACTCAGCCCTGCGGTTTTTCTCCATTCCCTGACAGCAAATTTGGCTTGAGGGCTGCTGCCAGGCAAGGCTGTGCTGGCAGTGGGGCAAAGGGGTATCCCCTGCCTCCCCCTTAGCGATCCTCCATCTCCTGGGCTCCTTCAGCCCCGATTATCCATTTTTCTTCATCTGCAAAGCTACGTGGGGATGGGGAGGGCTGCTGGCATCCATGGAGCAGGGGTGGAGGGGAAACAGGAACCTTGAGGGGAAAAGCAAGCCGAGAAACTCCCTTCCCCACTGGTCACATTTCCTCTGGGGCCAGCGGCTCGGAGGGGACTGATTTGTGCTGCTGGAGCTGGCTTAGCAGGAGCTGCATGGGGTACACGCTGCCTTCTGCATCTCCTCAGAGGCAGGAGTTGCTCCAGAGAGGTAAATAACCTCTCTGGTGGTCCTGGTGATTTATAAAATCTCACTCAATTTCTATCCATGTGGACAGAGGGCAGAAGGTCTCAATGCAAAAAAAAAATGACTTGAAGATAAAAATAGCCAAGCAGGTGGAGAGGAAGCCTGAGATCAGAGAGACAGCCTGAGTGAAACCCTGGCTGCCTACACAAAGCTCTGAAAGGGAGAGAGGCAGAGCAAGTCCCCAGGGCAAGAAAATACCTACTGCTATCTGTGCTTTTACAGGGAGAGATTTCTTGTGAGACATCATTGATAGTTATAACCATGGCTGAGCTCCTATACAGCTGTGCAAACACTTGGTGCAGGGCCTGGTGTGCAGGGGTCCTTTGTGACAGCATCTCCAGGTCTGCAGGGTCCAAGTACATCTGCAGAAACAGCCTGTCCCACGGGATGCCTCAGTGTGACACAGGAGCTGCACACAGGTTCCCCATGGCTCTCCATGCACAAGCAGAGCTGGCATCCCAAATGGAGGGGCCACGACCTGGTTGAGCATCAGCTGAGCTGTCTGTCCTGCCACACTGGCTCTAAGACCACTGCTGTGGCCCCTTGAACCTGGTTTTGAGGACTCAGGCTCTGTCAGACAAGCCGAGGTTGCTTGGCTCTTTCAACGACTGCAACTCTAGCCTCGTGCTAGAGTGAGTTCCATAGCATAACAAGCACCTGCTGAGCCCAAACTGCCCCAAACACCGTAAGGACAAGGCTGGAAGATGTTGTTTCCCCACATACTACATTTCTCATCAGAGGAATGGAGGCAAGTGGTTTTGGGGCTTGGAGGAGCAAGAAAAGGAAAGGAGCACAAGAACTAGACACTGAATAACACAGAGCCCAATGTTTAGGTCTGGAGACGGACTGAGCCTCAGCTAAGGCTTCAGTCATGGGACTAGGTTGGTACTGGACACCTGCAAATCTACACCAGAGAAAAACTTCATATCACCTTCATCTGCAGCCTCCCTGCCATGCACCACCTGGAGCTATGTCTCAGAGCTAACTTCCAAGAATAGATTACAACTCTCCGGAAGGGACCTGCATATCAGCTGGTGGTGGAGCAGGAAAAGTCTCTGTCCCACTCCAGCCTGGGAGGCTGTGGCTGGCCACTGGGACAGTCTCGCAGGCTGCAGTCATTGCACTGGCCCCCTTTCCAGGTGTCCTCCCAGGGGAACTGGGCTGCTGCATCAGTTTAGCTTCAAACCCCGCAGTAACGCAGGGCTCAGGTACTTGGAAACTCCAGATCAGCCCTTCCCTTAAAGCCTTTCCCTTCAAGTTCCTTGAATCCACAGGTATTTTATTTGCTGACTAACTTGGGAGCCCTAAAATGCACTTTGGTCCTGCTGGCTAGTTTTCTCTGCAGTCATAGGAACCACAAGGTTTCAGGTATTTTTAAAAGACTTTCTTTGGATGGGCAGGAAAATCCTGCTGCCATCTTTTCTTCTGCCCCCTCCCCAGAGCTGGAAGATGGATTTTCTTCCCCCAGGATGAAGCTTCAGTCTTGTGGCAGGCTGTCCCTCCCACTTTCCCTCCCTTGGGACCTCCCAGAGGTGAACTCACTGTACCCATCCCTATTCCTGACCCAGCAAGGCTGCAGGAAGCTCCAGCTTCCCCTCAGTAAAGGCTGAGCCACTGTGCTTCCACAGGGAACTGGGCTGAGCTGCTCCTCATTCATGCCTGCTGTCCTTGGCCACTGGGAAAAGGGGACAGCACTGGGTCTCAACTACTATAATGTCATGGGGAAGGGATTTGTCCTATGTGCTTCATGGTGAGTAAGCCCTGGGGGCTGGTCCCACTCACCCGTCTGTGGCCAGGAGAACCACAAGAACTAGGAGCCAGTGCTTATCTCAACTCCAACCACATTACACCTCGTCTTCATATCCCTTTTCTTCCTCCTATGACCTGTATCAAGCCAGGGAGGCAATGAATCTGAACTTACCCTCCCCTCAGCAATGCAGGGTGCCCTGCTACCTTGCTCACAGTCCATCTCTCTGGTGTCAGACCTCCCATGGCTTTTTCTCTTTGCCCAACTTGTGCCTCTCACCTGTCTGCTTCTCCCCCCATTTACCAGCAACTTTCCATCTCAGCAGGCAGAGGCACATGGAGATATGCTGGCCAGGGTGTGCAGGCGGCTGGAGGACCCATGTGCCAAGGAACATGGTGCAAGGCAGTGCCCAGGGCCAGCTGTGGTACTGGGAAGATGGAAATCCCTTCTGAGAGCAACCCTTGTCTCAGGGAAAGTATCAGGAGCCCAGATGTCTTCTGTGTGTTTCTAATCCAAAGAAATAGGAGTGATGGAGCCAGCACAGGGCAGGGATGTGATGAGACTCTGTCCCATATGGCTCTGATGCTGCAGTGCTGATTGGGGAAATGCTAAGCAGCCAGCTGGGTGAACAAGTGAAGAAAGAGCAGTAAGACACCCAGCCCTCCAGCGTGGGACTGTGGGATGCTGAGAGGATGGCCTTGGTGAGAGAGCAGTGGGTGCTGGTAAAATGTGTCACATGCAGGAGGACAGTTCAGCCTTGAGAAATGGGAGAAATTTCAGCTGTCTGCTTCACATGCCAAAGTTCCCATCTGGGCCCACTGCAATGGAGATGTGGGGCAGAGAGTGGTGGCTGTGAACCTAGGACATGCAGCCAGCCCACGCCTGGCTGCAGAAACACACCCCGAGGTCCCCAAGTTGAAGATGCCAGCTGTTTTTAGGGACTTGCATGGATAAATCTGCATCTCCAGCTTTACTATCTCCAAGATGCAGCCTTCCAGGTGCTTCCTACCCCAGAGATGCATGGCAGCCCCCAAAACCCAAAACCATTCTGTAAATGGTATCTAAACCTGTAGGGAAGCTCTTGAGCCCAGGCAGGAGCGGTGCATGCCAAGGTCTCTCACCATCCCCCGCCAGGCTTTTTGGCTGATTTATTTATCAGTTTGTTTGCCACAGCGCAGGAGAAGCAGCAGTGCTCGCCTCACCATCAGGCCCTGCACTGGGGCCTCAGCTCTCATTTCCAAACCGCCAGCGGAGGGGAACCCTGGGGGACCTGACGTCATTTCTGAGCAACAACAATGGTCGGGCATTCGGCAACACTGGAGGGGAAAGGACGGGAAGAGGGCACTGGCTAATGGGACTGCACAGAAAAGGAGTCCCCCTGAGTGTTCTCACCCTGCCAGGGCCAGCAGAAACTGGTAGGGGGAAGCTGCCCAGCCATAACGTTCCAGGGACACATCATCTACTGCTGTGCAAGAGAAAAGGTAACCAGCCCTCTGCAGAGCTGATGGGCATGCTGCTGGATTGCATGCTGGCTGGCACATCGCTGAGCCTACAGCCCCAGGGCTCTGCGGGCCAAGGGCAAACATTGCCTGTCACGGGTGTCAGTGATGTAGCGGTGACCCCAGCCCCAGGGTGTACTTTTAGAGGTGCTATGACAAAAGAGGAGGTGGATGGACTTCGACAGGGTAAGGCCAGAATGTGTCCAGGTCTCAAGGCAGGATTTTCATTCCCAAAGTGCAAGGCTCAGCCATTCAGACAGCTACCTTTGAGGCTGTGCCAGGGATGCAGCACACAGGCTCAGTCAGAGAGGAAAATCCCCTCCAGCCCAGAAGGATTTTGAGGTGTTGGGCAGCTCAGTGTGAGCAGAGACCTCCCTAGCTATGCTGCAGCTTCCCGGGAAAGCAACCCCCAACATCCGGCCCTTCCCGGGAAGCAGAGGCTGCCGAGGGCCGCGGGCTGGCACGGGGATGCCGGCCGCCTGCTCCCTCCCACGGCTTCCCCTCTTCTCAGAAAGCCTGGAAACCAAAGGTGAAAGAAGTGGGTGGAAACTCTCCACGCTGCCGTCCAGGAAGAGAAGTGAGTAAGCCAGCTGCAATATTTAACAGTGCCTGCGGCCCCGCCGCTCACAGATACTCATCGACGGGAGCCAGAGCTGCTGGGTGAGTGCTGGGGTCACAGCCATGCCACGGGAGGGGTAGTGCCGGAGCCGGGGGGGTCGGCGTGGCTGGGTGTGTAGTGATTGCTTTGCTTTTGCCCTGCTCAAGGAGCCACAGCCTGGGCACTTCAGATGCTGGTAGTTCTCCCCACATCGAGCAGCAGGACTCGGTGATGTCTCACTGCTGATGGTAACGCCACTTGCTCCCAGCGGCGGCAAGCAGGAGAGGAGGTGCCAGACCGTGCCCAGGGGGGACGAGCACTTTCTCGTCTATCCCTGGCAGTTTCGATAGCCTGCAATACTGTACCCGTTCTGATTAGATTTTAAAGGGTGGGGGAGGGTTCCCACAAACTTTCTGGGAAGACCAAATGAAACTCCCTTGGATTAACACCCCAGGCACCATGCCAGTTCAGCACCAGTGGCGCCTCTACTCCACTGCTTGCCCCCGGGCACGTCCTGGCTAAGCAGGACAAGCCTCCTGGGCTGACCAGCTGGCACCATCAAAAGGGGACTGCTGCTGCCTTTGTTAAAAAGCAATGAACCATCAACCACCTAGCCTTAGCAGTACCTGGGGGGGGCTTCATCTCACCCAGCAGCAAGGGAGGGCTCCTCTAGCCCACTCTGTGTCCCCCACAAGAGGAAAGGAGGGTGAAAGCCAGAAAGGGCCACAAGCAACCTGCAGCTCAAAGCCGAATTGGTACAGTGCTGATCTCCGGCTGGTAGTGGTGGCCAGGTACGAACATTTGCTTCCCCAAGCCTTTCCATCACCTGTGACATGGCTTGCCACGGGGAGGCGTGTTCGTGTGGCCATTTCTGACGTGCTTTGAAGGTCGGCCAGGCTGCTCAGCTGGGCAATTGCATCTCCACTGATGGTATTTCCCCTGCTTATTATAGAGAAAGGAAACAAGAGAGTTTGCTGGGAAAGCAAAGTGTACCTCACGCAGGGACAGCCAGCACCAGAAGGGGATGTGGGACTAGGGGGTTGCAGTACTAGGGTTTGCCTCCCTGGAGTGGCTTTCATGGCACCATTACCATAGGTGCTGCCATGGGTCCCCTTCACAGCCTGGCTGCCCCCAGCTCTCTGACAACTGTTTCTGGTCACTGCTGCTATGGAGCCTCATGGGGCTCCGGAACAGAGGTTGTACAGGTCTGCAATACAGCAGAGAAAGCCCCACATAAGCAGTAGCCCTCTGGGTGCCTTCTCACCTGAGTGACTCTTGACTCATTAGCATTTTCAAGATGAGGTCAGGTGCCTTAAGGAACTCTCATCTTCTTCTCTCCTGTACCAGAATCCATCTTTTGCCCATTTCTGGGCACATCTGTCAGGTCCAACAAGCTGTCACTTGGCTTCTGGGATCAACATCAGGGCTTAAATCCAGGTCTTTCCCAGAGGCAAGACAATCTTGGGACAGCCAGCAGCAGTGGGGATGTGTACCAAAAACTACATGAGGACACCACATGCCCCAGGCCAGGCAGAGAGGAGGATTTAAGCAGTGTAAGGTGCCAAAAGCTCCCACCCTGAAGTCAGGGGAGGCAGACTGCAGCAGGGCCATGAAACCCCCACCTGCACAGCAGGCAGCTGGGCTGATGCAATCCCCTCCAGGGCTGAGCTGGGGTAATGGGTTCAGCAAGTGCTGGTTGCCTCTAGCTCAGTGCTGTATCCTGACACTTTCTTAAGAAAATGTGGCCTTTGGCCAGGGCAGAGCACCTCCAAGCCAACAAAATACATAGCATCCAGATGGCTCCTCCCTTCCCTGGTGCTATCTGGCACTCTGCTACTCTGCAGACCATGGGCCAGGGATACCCTTGAAGACATAGGGCCAAATCAAGTGTGTTTCTGGCTGTGTGCAGGAGTGCAGGGCAAAGCTGGAGAATAGAAGACCAAAGATAAAAGGCAAAGCCCAGAGGAGATGCACCCAACACACAGGAACCTGCACAAGCATCCTGAAAACACCGCAGAAGGACCTAGTCCTCTGAGAAAGGGTGAGCCTGGAAGCAGGAGATTAGGTAGACCTGTCCCTTTGCCCACCATGCAGGAGCAGTAGTCCAGCATTGCTGGAGGGGTCATTGTCTCCTGCACTCCACAGCTGCCTGTAGTGCCATGCTCCATGGAGAGCCCACATTGCTCCCTGCTCCAAGGACCTCTTTGTCCTAGGGGTGCCATGAGTGCCATGCTGAGGGAAGATTGCTTGCAGAAAGAGCTAAGAGGAAAAAAAAAGAGATTTGGAGTTTGAATTTGCATTTCAACCTCTCTGTTACTAGTACAGCCCCCACGGACTTCCCATCACACCTAGGTCAAACCCAGTGACTTGTGGCAATGAGTTTCCCCAACTCCAACCACCACAGACAGGACACCAGAAGTATCCTACTGGAGCTGTCCTTGCCCCATTCTATGGATAGTGGGGGCACAAAGCATGGCAGGACACATGTCAGGCAGCTTCTGAGCTGTCTGACAAAGCCCCAGAACTCACATATTCCCCCCTGGGGTCATGAAGTGAGAGATGGAGATAATTCCTGGAGCACCATCAGGTGCTCATCCACCTCTGCTTGAAATCTCTCTCCTTTATTTGCAAACCAGCCCACGAAAGACAAGGAGAAAGGCTATTATTGCCTTGCCTCCACCTTTTGGTTCCTGAAAACAGAGCTTGCTCAGAGCAGCTGAGGGCTGAAACCAGGTGGCCAGCACTATGAGCAGCAGTTATCCTTCAATCGTTTTGGGGTAAATGCCTCAGAGACATTACCTTACTTTCTGAGCTCAGGGCCTCAGAATTATTGGAACCTATCTGCCATGCCACAGAGGTCCAAAAAATATCATGGTCCACATCCAGGTCTCTGAACCACTTCTCTGACTCTAACCACCCACTGCAAGCTGGAGTGACCTCAGTCTCCCTCTGCTGCTATTCCTCTGGGTAGCCCCTGTGGTACTGCTGCAGGTGGCCACCACAATGCAAAAAGGCTGAGAGCTGCACCCCAGAATTCGGTGGCTTTTGGAACTGGGCTTGGATCCTTTGGGACACTCATCAGGATCATGAGTTCATGCTGCTTCAGCTGAACTGGGATTGCCCACAGAAGAATTAAAATAGAGCCCTGGGCTGGTTATTGAGCAATTGTGGAGTTAAGTCCTTATGCCAGCACTTGCTCCCTGCTTCCTCCATAGAACTATCTGCCCTGTTCCAAAGTAGTGCGTGTCATTTCCTGTCTCTTCTGCTGACCAGCCAGACCTAAGGGCTCCCCTCCTGTGCTGCCAGCATACAGGCGAAGGGCTGTAACCTTCTCCCAGAGGTTAGTCCTGCCCATGTCACTGTCATCACAACCGTGTCAAACTACTGCAGAGCTGCCTTTCAGCTATCGGCTCAGTCCCTGGGTTTGAAAATTAACATCTCCTACTGAGGCTACCCAAATCTGCCAGCTGCATCAGCAGCTTTGCAGCTGCTCACAGCTGCATGCATCTTCATGTGTCCCCCAGGTCTGCCCATCTATGCAATGTGATCTTTGCAGCCTAAACTGGAGGGTGGGTGACAGCAGGAAGCAAAGGCCAAGTGAGCAGTTATGGGATGCAACTTGGCCCAGATGGAGACTGATTCTGCCCTGGAGCCACTTTCTGGGCTGCCTGGAAAAGGTCTTCCACTGCTTCATTTTAAGCTGCAGAATTATCCTCCATGCCTTTCTAGTCCCAAGTGGCACATTCCCTTGTGCCTCACGGTCCACCCACTGTACCCCTACCCCACAAACAATTTCCATCCATCATCTGATACATCACTGTCCTAGGGGTCCCCAGGAGCACTGTTTTCAGTACGAATGGAGCAGAGAACTGGTGCCTGGGAGCACTGATCTGCCCCTGCAGCACTGAGCGTCCTCACACTGCCCTGGCACAGCTGTGCCTGTTTCTCTGATACAGAGAAGAGGAGCACTTTGGAAGAAGGGACCTTACTGGCCATGCACAGAGCAAATCTGTATGTAGAATTTCCAATGCACCTGTGAACAGCAGCCCCAAAGGGAAGAAGTGGTACTTCTGTTACGGCTGCAGCAGGTTCACAGAGCTCAGGGCTGACCTGAGCGTTGCAGCAGCTCTGAACAGCAGCATGATACATGGAGGCATCAGGAAAAAAGAGTAACAGCCAGCTTGAGCCGAGTTTCCAGTGAAAGCTACAGCTGTATATGCTGCTTCTAGGGCAAGAGTGAGAGGTGCCAGAGTCTTCTCCTGGCAGCAGCTCCCAATTGCAAAAAAATAAAACCACCAAACCAAAAAAAAAAAAAAAAAAAAAAGAAAAAAAAGGACAACAGTTTAAAACAGTCTGTGTCAGTGCAGGGCCTGCACCATGCCAGTGACATGATGAGCTGTTCTTTTTTTTCCAACTTACAGATTGAGACAGAGACAGCTTGGGCCAGGGGAAGCTGACTCGCACTGGCTGCTTGGCTCTGAGAACTGAATTCCATAGGCGTTGAAACCTAAGAAAATGCCCTATGGATTCAGTTCTGCAGCTGGGCAGCAAATGAGCCTCAAACCTTCATGAAGAGAACACAACTGTGAGCTGTTCCCGCAAAGAATGTGCAAGTCTTTTCTCCCAGATAGTCCAGAGTAAGAATGGAGGTGTGTATCAGCCACCACAGAGAGCCCTGTGCTCAGAAAGCCACTCGGGATAGTGACTTCTTGTGTCAGACTTTCCCTCAAGGGAGCAAAAAACAACTACAAAATGTTTCTTCTGCATGGAAGTGAAATGACACTCCAGAAAATACATTGCTGCCTCCTGACATACTGCATTTGACTGTAAGCCTCTACTAAAAATATACATTCCTGGGCACACCCAGACTGTTCTGACAATCTCTTGTTCAGAGTCAGGGCAGCACAACCAAACAAAACTTTGGAGAAGATAAACAGACCAGGATGGGCAAAGTTAAGGTTTGTGCCTGCCTGCTTTCTTCCCCGGATGTCTCGCCCCAGAGATGTCCCCAGTAGGGACAAGTATTTGGGGAAAGCTTCTGCAGGCAATGAGCTTCTCTTTCCACCTGCTATAACATAGCATAAAGCTGCCACCAGGAATTTACTGGAGCGGCATTTAGGGTAAATTGTTATGCAAGCCCTGGTAATTTACGTAGCATCTGACCATCACCACAGGGCAAAGCCATGCTCTCTCTCACCTTCCCTAGTAGAGCTGGTTTGCACCTGCTCTAGGATCTCACCAAAAGCAGCCCCTTTCTAACACGCTTTCCATGGCAGGTGGCATCCAGCTCTGACAGCCCCACTATGTCCTGCACCAGCTGTAGGGCATGGAGAAGCATCTTCTTCCAGAATGCCACTAGCATGCTGCCCACATGAAGATCTAATGCATCAACTTTGGGTTCACTGCTGAAGCTGCTACCCAGAGCAATAGCTGCTGGAAGGACAGCGAGTGCAACATTAGTGCTGCATCAAGGCTGCTGCAGAGCAGGACAGCAGACATCTAACTGCACATCTTAACCTAGACAAGATGACTCACTTGACCAAGAAAGGATAAGAGTCAGGAATTGCTGCCTTTTTCTTCTACTAGGTAACCAAAGGCATATCCGATTAGTCACCAGTTATTAGTGGAGGCCTTTTCTGCCCTGCTCAGTAAATCTCAAAACCACTGTTTGCTAAGAAGCATCACCTTGGTCTGGGGCTTCTGCAACAGTTTCCCTGGTTCAGCAATCTTGCAGCTTTACCTGGTAGTAGTTAGCCTACTTCCAAGAAGCTGACTGGGAAAGGGGAATTCCAGATAGCTGCCAAGAGATATTCTGGCAATCGCTTAAACAGAAAGTGTTGCATTAAAATTCCACTTGCTTTGACTTCATAGCAATTCAGAGTCACCAAAGGCCTCCAAGTTCACCCTTACTGTCTCTCTCTGCTATGCACATAGGAAGCACCTGGTTCCCCTCTGCATTAGGCAGCCTTTCTCCCACATGGCATATTGGGATGGGGGGGGGAACCACAGCAGACAAAGTAGGTCACCTATTTCTCCTGTAGGCTCAGGAAGTCCTTGTTGCTCCCCAAAAAGGAATCTGTCTGGCAAACTGGGGCAAGGCAGGGTACTGACAAGCAGAATAACTCAGAGCTGGTCAAGAGTTATGTCAGGAATCATCTCTAATTTTGCAAAAAGGTGCCAGATCAAGTTACAAGTTGTTCACAGGAGAGACTACTGTCAAGAAGGTAAAAAACAGAAGAAAAATGTATTTGCATTTGAAGGGATTTATTACATATAATCATTTTAAAAGATACAGAAGTTTGTGGGCAAGTCAGACACAGCTCCTCATAAGCCTCCAGGCTTACAGCACAACACTGAAGCCCACCCTTCCAAGAGAGCATACTGTGGGAGTGTTGTGGTTCACACAACTCCAGCAGCCTCACTGGAAAACCAGCACATCCAACATGAGCTGAGTCAGACCCAGAATAGGGTGTCAAGCCACAATTTCAACATAGACATGTGGCCAGGAGAACTGAGCACCATGTTACCAAGTGTGAGGACAGAGATATCAGGATCTTCTGCCAGTGTGTAGAGAAGTGCTATGCATAGGTATCACATGGTGATTAAGCGTAATGGTATGGTCATAAACAGTTGTGACAAGATATGCAGACAATTGCTCTTTCACAGTGCTCAAGAATCTGTCTTGACTTGCACTACCTCCATCCTGGAGGATATTCTACTTTGATCTCCTTAGCTTTGTGCCAGGGAGGGAGCCAGCTTCCAGGACCTTCACTTGGAAAGGTTGGGAAGAGGCCCACCTTCTATTCAAAGGCTGCTGTCTGGAAATCCCCTCCCCCTAGGCTGTGACCTCTCAACCAAACCAGTGGAAATCAAACACTCATTAAAAAAATGGAACCAAATAGCTGAGCCAAGAGCCAAGTGCAAGTGTTTTTTTCACAGGATGAGCATTGCACACCAAGCAGGGTGAAGCTGCCGTAAGCTCACGGAGCATGAGGAGCAGTTAAAAGACAGTGGGAATAGTGGCTTATGCTATTTGACAGCTGCACCAAGAACAGCTGCCATCTGCTCCTCTACAGACTCTGGAGCATCTAGACGTCCATCAGTTGACTGATGACATCAATGTCTTGGTTTCTTTTTCTTCTTACGGTTCCGATCCTCGCTGCTGTCATCTGCCTCACTGGCACTGGGAGTTGTAGCCTGCCGAATGACTTTTTTTTCCACTGCATATTCCTGCTCTCCAACCCTGGGGTCTCCCTTGACCAGAAACTCCCCTTTCCGGTAGGTTATGGAGACATTGGTTCGTGGGTAGGTGCCATAAACCCTTCGGAGATCATCCTTCACAAATTCTGGGAGCTCTTTCCTTGGTCCAAACACCTTTCCAAGCTTCCCCCACTGAAGCTCCCCTCTCATTGTGAAACCTTCTGGCCACGTTTCTCGAAAATGATCTGACCTCTGGTAGGCAACATAGGGACTGTAGTTTGCATAGGGATTGTAGAGAGGGATGGGGACCACAGGAGGGAAGTGCCAGGTGTAATAGGGACGGAAATAGGGACTGGAGGCACCGTAAAGATGATGATACTCCATCTGACCTCCCATGTAGTCAGGGTAGCTGTTTCGGTCCACCACAAAGGTGACAGGTCGACTATAGATGTTGTGCATGTGGATGGGAGGGAACATCATGGGGCTGGTCATGTCTTCTGCTCTTGCAGTCTGCAGCAGTGGGTAAGCAGCAGGGGGGATCGCAGTTGGGCAATACTCCTGCGGCACAAAGCCAGACTGGTACATGGCACAGGAGCTAGAGTTCTACACAGGGGACATCTCTCCGGTACAGTTGCTGATTCTCAAAAGCTATAAGGGGAAGAGAAACAATCCACATTAGTTATATACATTTAGGAGATACTCCCAGCACTGCAGACATATCAGCTAATAAAGGGAAGGAGCTTCCTGCATCTGCAGTTTGCAGGGGCAGTAACATACGAAGAACAAGTAGAGTCACATTGCCAGCAAATGCTTGTTAGCTGCCCAGCAAGATTCATCATTTCACTCGCTAAGATCTCAGAGCTGCAAGGAAGAGAACAAGCTGGCATAAAACCCACTGAGAGCAGAAGAGATGGCCTCACATCCTCATGATACTACCTCCCAGCAGCACAGAGCTATAAGACAGAATGCAAGAAGCTAGAGACCCTTGAGCAAGCATAAAAATGGCCTAGGCAAGCACAAGTGAAAGAAGCCCAAAAGTGTAAAGCAAGCAGGTAAAAAGAGGAAAGAGGACACAGACCATCCCTGCTGCAGTCACTTTAGCTGCCAGGCAAGAATTAAAAGCAGCCCCAAACTCATCCTTGACTCATTTCACATCCTCCCAAAGCCTCGCTTCTACTCTGAGAAACAAGGGTTGTACATATTATTGGTTTCTAGAGCAGAATGAGAGTGCATTGAAATTTCCTCTAACAAGTTAATGTAAAGGCATCTTAGTTTTGTCTCACTAGTTAGCACTCACATATCAGTGTGTATCAGCAACACTGACCTACAGCTGAATTTGTTTCTAGCCTGCCCTCACCAGATGACCCAAGCACTCTCCAGGGCTTTAAACAATGCTCTCCCATGAGTCACTTTCCTCTCTCTAAGGGCAGGAAGGGAAGCTGTACAGACCATGAGGGTTTTTAAAAAGCTTGCTGCCAGAGACAGGACAAGATGATGCACAGAACTAACGACAGCAAGGTTTTCCATTTTACCAACAAGAGGTCAGATCCAATAAGCTTTAATTCAGCCTACAGGTGCTGACCAAGAAGGCAAGATGAAACTCCTCCCTCAGTTCAATGCTTTTCTCCAGCTGTCCCCTAAGGGCCTGACTCCCACAAGCAATGCCAGGTACTGTAAATAGAGGGGGTTCTGGCTTCAGGCAACACAAGTTGTTCTTGGCCTTTGAGGACCATAGTCTGCATTAGCCAAAGCTTGACCTTGCCAGGGATTCAGAGATAGAAGCCTACCTCCTGCACAGGGAAACAGCACTACAGTACAGGAACACAGGATGCAATCAGTTGGAAAGGACTTCTGGAGATCAAGTCCAACCTCCTGCCAGAGGAGGACCATATAATCTAGTGCAGATCACAAAGGAATGCATCCAGACAGGTCTTGAAAGCCTTCAGAGCAGAAGACTCCACAACCTCTCTGGGAGCCTGTTCCAGTGCTCTGTGAATATTTAGACAAGACCAGGCAGTCCTCTTAGACAAGACTTGTGGCCTAGGAGTCCATCATAACCATCACCTCCTCAGGCAGTAGGAAAGCAAAAAGTTCATAACTTAATTAATTTAAAACCATTACAGAAAAAAGGCTCAAAAGGCTTCAAGCCAAATAGAGAAAGCAAGCTTGAGTAGGTTCAACTGAAATCTCCTCAGCCCACTAGCAGATATTGGGGAGAAGAGCAGGCACTGATAGTTCCCATATTTAGCCCAGATTACAACAGAGCAAAGCACAGTGCTGTGCTCTCAAAATTTTCTTCCCGAGTATGCCTGGCCATTCTGAAGAGTTTTATTGCTGAGCCTCCTGCAGCAAAGAGATCCACAGCACCTTGTTTGAGCAGTTCATTAGACTTTCTTTGAAAGGATGTTATTAGCTAGCTGCCAAACAGTCTGCCTGCCAACTTGCTCAGAGCCACCACAAACATCTGGATGGTTATTGCACATCAGTGGCAGCACGAGGTGGTTAAATTAACTATCTCTTAAAAAACAGTCTCAGTGCTTCTTGATCTCATCCAGCCCTGCAACCCTTTTGAGACCCACAGGATTGTTTCCACGGATCCTTTACATTTCAGAGCAAGTGGTCTGCACAGGGAGCATGCAGTTACTGCATTCATTGAGTGAAATAAACCAAGCTTCTCCTGAGTCGATGTGCTGCTTCATTCCCGTTTAGGACAGCCCTGAAACTGTAACCTCATCTAGCTGATCAGCAGCTTTTGCTCAAAAGCTGCCAATGATCCACCCACCATCTGCTGTAGCACCCTGCATTTTGGCTGTCAGCACCAGTGCTCCCAGGTGACAGGCTGTCTAGATTCACTTCATTTTTTACACTGAGGCAGCCCAAGCATAGTTATTAATGGTTTTGATTTTGCACTGGATAAAAAAGGACAACAAGCTAGTGGCTCAGCCATGCAGAAGGGTTCACAAGAGGAAGAGAACTGAAGAGATGACAGGGAATGAGATGAGAATCAGCAGGGCTGGGAGAGTCCCAGGGCAGCACTGTCACATGCCTGACCACAGAAGTGAAGACATTTCCCTAGAAGCAGATCTCCAAGGAGGAGGGTGTTGACAGCCAATGCCACGTAGAGAACACCTCACAGCCCCAGAGGAAGTTTGGAAACTTGTCAGGGCAAGCCTTGGCTCAACGGTTGGGTCTCTGACTGGCTTTGCCTTTCCTGCACAGATACCTGTTGCTGCTCTGACTCTCTCTGCTCCCCAGGGCAGAGCTTTCAGGATTGCCCTGGCAAAGGTTTACCTTTGTGGGTATAAGGGTCTCTTGACTTGCAGGGCACAGCACTGCTCTGAATCATGATGCAACAAGGTTTTGTATTCAGGAGTCACAAATGCCTGTGCCTTGCCTCTCCAGAGCTGCAGCCTTTTGCTTCCACGGACTGGCAACATGGCTTACCACAGCATTACACCAATGCCTGTTGTTCACAATGACCTTCAGGCTGCTTCAGCTTCCAAACACAGATTTCAGGAGACTCCAGCTGGAGCAAAGCCCTGCTATACTCTACAGGGCTGAGGTAGAGTGTGACAAATCCATATGTATAGAAGAGGGCTTTGAGACCAACAGTTCCAGCTTGCCTGATTCTGTTCCATACTCAATGGGAAGTGAGAGTGGGCACTACTTCAGCAAAAATAGTCTTTGCCAGGAGGGTGATCTTTTGTCAGGCCATCTTATGTCCAGAAGGCATCAAAAGCCAGATGCTTAAAGAAACCAATCTGCAAACACTAGCATTACCTAGTGATACCCCTGGAGGAACCCAGTCTCTTCTCATCCTCTTCACCTGCTCCTGCTTCTCTCGTTTCTCCAGTGCTAAGAGCCAGAAGCTGCTCTGTCTTTGGAAACAAACATATAACAGCCTCCAGCTCCCTTTTCATCTCTTCAGGAGCAACTGTAGGACCAGAAGGGAAGAGGAGATTCTGGCTGACCTTTCTCTTCAGGCTACTACCCATTTTCTTTCCTTGCTCTAATTTCAAGCTCTGTTATCCCTCAGGAAAAAAAGAAAAGCCACCACATCTGTTGCCTGGTACCTGGACATCCTGAGCAGGAAAGGGCAACAGTCCTTAAAGCTTGACCTGAGCTCTCCTAAATGCCTTCCTGGTCCTGAAAGCTACTGACAACCATCAACATACACAGGCTCCATGGTGGCACAGGCCAAAAGAGTGGATGGGCGGGGTCTATGCTGTGCCTAGGATCCAAGCCTCCTCAAGCAGGGTATTGGGAACTGTGGTTGCCAGCAGGGAGTAACAAGGGATCAACCCAGTAAGGTAGGTCACAGCAAGAGACAAAGCAACCTCTCTCTTCAAGCCTTTCCATCAACTTAGAGCTTGCTGGAAAAGGGTTGGCTGGAGCTGAATGAGAACCCAGGCACAAATGAAAAGGAATAAAATACACACAAACCACAAATTCACTCCCAGGAAGATCAGTCCGCTGAAATGAGGGAGTCCTCCTCACTTGGTGAGAATGTGCTTCAGACTCTTCCCTCAACTGATTCCAGCAATTCCCTCACTCACTGTCCAGCCATCTGGCAGGGCCTCTCTCCTCTCACATGTCCTGGTGCAGGTTGAGAAGACCAACACCACAGCTCCCAAAATACTTGACCTGCTACACAAAGCATGCTTCAGCACCAGCTGACCCAGACAGGGTTGCTATGGAGCAATGTTTGCAATACAAAACTAGAGCACACTTGATGATAGTTCAAGGACAGGGATTGTTTCACCACTCTGTTGTGTAGTTACTACAGGTGATGAATGCAGCACTAGGTTAACACAGAAATGCCCAAAGCTGGTGGGGATTTTCTAGTACCTAAAGCAGTACAAATTATTTTCTAGCATTACAAGCCAGCATGGTTTTTGCTGGACACCTCTCAGGATGGTAGAGCTTTACTGCCAAGCCAGCTTTGAATGTGGAGAGATTTCCATTTATGGTAGCCATGGAGCACAAAAAAACCATCACGAGCAGGAAATGGAGGGAAGTATTCAAGTCCATGCCAGACTACACATTCTCTAGGAGAGAGATTAAAGTGAGCAGAGACCAACACATAATCACAGAATCCTAGAGGTTGGAAGGGACCTCCAGAGATCACTGAGTCCAACCCCCCTGCCAAAGCAGGATCCCCTAGGGTAGTTTGCACAGGAACGCACCCAGGCAGGTTTTAAAAGTCTCCAGACAAGACTCCACAACCTCTGAGCAGCCTGTTCCAGTGCTCCATCACCCTCCTCATGTTGAGGTGAAACCTTCTACGTTCCAGTGTGTAGCCACTGCTCCTTCATATTGCTGTGGAGCACCAAAAAGAGATGGGTCCCATCCACTTGACACCCACCCCTGAGATATTTGTACACATTGGTAAGACATCCTCTCAATTTTCTCTGCTCCAGACTAATCAGTCCCAGGTTTCTCAGTCTCTCTTTGTAAGGGAGATGCTCAAATCCCCCCATCATCCTCATGGTTTTCCACTGGGCACACAAGGCATGCCACAGTATCCAACATGTGGAACTTCAAACAAGTATTTCACATGTCTGGAGATATTTACTTCACTAAGATCAACAGTCAAGAGGGCCACCAAGTCTTCTGCCCTCCTAAGGCAGCAAACAGTCAGCTGGGTCCTCAGGCCACACTGGCAGTTTGGACAGGTTTAGGTACTTCAAGGGAGCATACTGAAAGCCAACAGAACTGTAGGAACATTCAGGCTACAGGACAGGGACATGTTTTTTACTCTTAAGCCTCAACCAAGGCTATTTCCTCACACCACTCCCCTGTGATCAGCTCCCAAAAGAACAGAGACAGACCACTGTTCCAGCACCTAAGCTTTCAGACTCTTTTTGGCTTTTTTCCTGTCTTTTTCTCCCCATTACAAAAAACACAGATCTGTCACTATTGCCCTGTAGGAACTCCCAAGGGTAGAGGGATGAGTGTTGCAAAAGCAATGTTTTCCCCTAATGAAAAGGATGAAGAAGTTGTGATTTTTTTTCCCTTCCCCAGTCTCCTCATTTTGAGCAGACTTTGCAAAATAGTTGCCACTTGACAGAGCTTTGGCAAGCATCAACCTCAGTGAGGGAAAAGCAGACAGACAAAAAACCTGCACCAAACAAACCCACCCCCCCACACCAATCCAAATCTTCTAGGACTGTTTGGGAAGTGAGAGGTTTAAAAACATAAAACACCCAAGCAAACAAGACAAACCAACAGAACACCACCATGCAGCCTTCAAAACTTGCCACCAAAAGATCCAGAAGCACAGAAATACAAAAACAACAACAAAAAGCTTACTCAATCCTAATATATGGGAGAAGGTCATGACAAGCCCTAGGAGATTTCTTACTTCTCCTTGTCACTTCCATTCCCTCTGTTGCAAACATCAGCTCTTTAAGAAAATCATACTCAGGAGAAGACTCCCAAGTACTTGTTATAGAGGTGAGAGCACAGTTTAGAAAGCCACACAACATGGCACAATAGCTTTGATCCTCCATCACCATTACCGATAGTTAGGACAACAGGATTTGGCTGCCTTCCTAAATGGGACTCCCTTGCTCAGCCAGAGATGCCCAGAAGCAACACAAGAATTCAAGGACAGTGCAACAGCTCATTACAAGCTGGATCCTTCTGCACCTTCATTTTCACCTAAGGGACAATATTTCTACACCAGTCCTGCTTAATCATGCAAACACTATTGGGACTACCCTTGTCCCTTTAAGGTAAAACAGCATCACAAGTTTTTTCCATACAGTCAAAGACTAAAGCAAGCCCACACTACCCCAGCAAAGCACTCCAAGGAGTATTAAATACTTAGAGGTTACTATGTCATGCTTAGCATAAAATGGTGCCACAAGGCACCAGCCAGTTGACAGCAGTACAAACCAGGGCTGCAGGGAACAGCTCTCGCCTTCTATTTGCCAGACAAAGCCCACCACAACCCAAGGGGAGATTTTCTGGAAGAGACAAATTCTCAAAGCATCTAGAAGAGAAAAATACATTGTGCAGAGATAAAGTGGGACCATATCTGTTCCACTCCTGCTCCCACGCTGCAGCCCTGTGGCACCTCAGGTGACAAGTGCAGTAGCTTACCAGCTCCCAAGCTCAGGTGGCACAGCTTAGGAGGAGCTCTCTGCTTCAGACTTACACCACAAGTGCCACTGCAGTCAAAATTTTCTGCAAAGCCAACAGTGCATACAACAATGACCTGCTTCCTGCAGGCAAAGCTGGCACTGCACACCAAGTTAGGCAGTTATTGCACACCAGTGTCTCCTTGCACTGACCCTCTCAGGTGTTTCTAGATTAAAAGTTTAGTGAGGCAGGAGGAACACTGTCTCTGCTTCTCAGAGGTGAGGCTGTTTGCCATGCTCCCTTGTGCTGTGTAGTGGTAACATGCGAAGGAAGATAATAGACACTGAAAACAGCTTGGAAATAGCCCACAAGAAAAAGAGCTTTACACAGAAGAGTAGGTAGTTTGAATGAAAGTTTAATGTCTTCCCAAAGAGCAATAAAGCTGAGATGGAAACAGTTTAAGGAGCATTTAGAAGTATATTTTTAGAAAGAGAAATCCACCAATCCAGACAGTTTTGTGTGTTTTAACTAAAAGGTAAATATACAGGAGTTAATTTAGTGGGACCAAAGACAGCATCAGTACAGGGCAGCAAACAGATGGGGATGGCTGTGGGTCCCCCTGCTAGCTCCTAACATGCAGAGCTGGCCACGAGCAGTAGCTTAGGGGTGACACCCTCACCCTGGCAGCAGGACAAGCAGTCCAGGTTTCCAGCCTGGATCACTTCCTTCACTCACTCGTTTCTGAAGCTCACAAAAATTCAGTTTTGTGAGCACAGCTTAAAAGCCTGGAGCAGGCCTAAGCAACAAAGCATCAGTACACAGGCTCTGTAGAGCACAAAACCCACTAGTCTTTCTGGCTCCTCAGCCAAGAGAAGCATGTTTGCCTCCCCTAGCACACCAAGTGGCACAACTGGCACTGAAAGCAAGGCTGAGAACAGCCTCATCCCCTTCCCTTCCTCGCACCACTCAGCCCTATAAACATTTCCAGCAATGCTGGACATGTGACTACTTCTCCCTGCACCACAGGTGCAATCTTTCCACTGGTAACTTTTTCACTATCCCTAATTCTTACAGCTGTCTGAGCCAACTGAAAAGATAAAATGAGCACTGCTGTTAGTAAAACTTCTTTCGGACAGACTTAAAGACCTCAAGCCTACCAACCTCCTCTGGGGGCAAGATGGCAAGCTGCCACCCTGCCAAGAGGGTATTTGTACAAAACATGCTGCACTTGATGGTCCCCTCTGACAGATGAGCTCAGAGCCACTCACAGCTCTTGCAGCATGATCAGAGGCCCTTCAGCTCAGCCAGGGGAGAAGATTTAACTTTTGAAACCAGAAGACCCCAGTCCTCTCACCCTGCTCCATCTGAACTCTTTCACGAGTGCACTAGGAAGCAAAGAGCTCCAGCTGGCACTGGTAATGGCAGAAATAGCAGTTAATACATATTACAGCCACCCCTCACATAGGCCCTCTGAGGGGAGAAGTGGATCTGTTTCAGCTATTCCAAGTAGCATTCCCAGAAAACACTGAAATACAATAAGTGTCTGGCATTTGTTTCTGAAGGCTGTGCAAAGCCCAGACTCTGTAAGGGGTCAAAAGACCAAGAAAAGCCCTAGTCAGCAGAGAGCAAGTCTTGACTTTGATGATCTAAAACACACCCCTTGCATAACTCTGCTCAAATAGCAGTCAAAACTCAGCTCACTGATGACAGAGGTGTGGAGGAACTACTCCTACTCTCACTGCAGCTGCTGGATGAGAGAGTCTATCTGAAACAGCTGCACTGCCAAGAATAAAACATGGTGAGTGCTACAACAGGGTCACTGTACGCGCAGCAAGGCTCTGGATACCAGCCCTGCCTGCTCCCAGGACAATCCCAACAGTCACCCCTTCAGCTTCTCACTGGGTATACCAAGGACTAGACTTTGGAAATTCTCCAAGCTTTAATTTCTTGACACCCCCTGCTATTCACATAGCTCAGCTTCTGTATTACTAGATTTTCACCCTTCCAGTAACCAATGCACAAACTTTGCATCAGGTCTCCTTCACCCAAGATTCAACTCTGTGCCACATACCTGAAGCTTCCAGTCAGCCCTGCCAAAAGCCACCACCTTTTTCCTCATCTACGCCCTTTCCCAAACAGCTTAGTATCTAGACAATACTTTTTCCCTTAATGTATTTTAATTTGCACTTCATAGTGTTCACAGACCAAATGATCCCTCCCATGCTCAGAGAGCTGCTCCTCCTCTCACTCAAGAACTCATTTGACACCCATCATCTCCATCCACACACTCTTTTCTTTAAAAGACCCCAGTATCAGACAGCTCAAGCTTGTAAATTAAGACATCCTGGACAAGTCCTCTGTTGTCATTTCTGCCCAGCTGTTCCTCTTCAAATCAGTCTTAATAAAACCGACTCAGGAGACTAACTTAAGAATCACACCAATAGGTGAAATGAATGTCAGTTGATTCATTAACACAGCACAGGCAACTCATAGTTATTTATATCATTTTGCACACAACCATGAAGCTACTAATCAAATATTATAAATCACTTGAGTCACAAGTGTAAGCACCACTCCCTCCCATACCCCTTAGTCCTAGGTTGCAAGTCTATCCCTCTTTCTTCTGCCCTCCTATGTCAAGTATTTCCAATGCAGATCTGATGGAAAGTCCAGCAGGTTCTCCAAAGTGCATCACTCCAGCATCCCAATAGGTTTGAGTCCTCAGGCTTCCCCAACATCCACAGATACCTGCACTCTTGCAGTCTGTTGCTTCTACCTTCATTCTTTCATCTCATTTCATACCTTATTCTCTTATTTCAGGATCCACTTCTGCCATGGTTGTGCTTCCCTTCCTCCAGTCTCCTCCAAAATAGGCAATCCAGCCCTAATTACTATCTCACCATTGGTCTCAATTTTGCTACATCCACAATCAAGTCTGGCATTTGTGATATCGTTACCCAGGCAATCTGAGCCTTACGTAGTATAACTGATATGGTGCAGATGGCCTTGCAAGGTTCTCCCCTGCAAAAGTTGCCTCAGACATGCCTACAATTATCTGGCTCCTCCCGATTATGTATTATTTGTTTTACACGCAAAGCCTTGATTCATGCCTAGCCCCAGTCACCTACAGGCGCTTTCTTATCTTGCACAGCAGAGCAACACATATCGCACGCTGGTTTTGTGCTTTCACAGCATTGCTGTCTCCCAGCTGCTTGATTACAAACCTTAGTCCTTGAAATGTTCCTGGAAGAGTCTCCAGGTGTCCTGCAAAAGCCTTAACTAGTTACACAGACTGTCTCCCCCAGAGGACTTTGTGCCCACAACAGATTTCCTCTTTAGCATTCAATATTGCAGCAAACTACATTTGGATCCCATTCCTTTACATCCTGCATATAGGCTTAGGAGTATGGCATAGCTTCTTAATGCACTTGTACTAGACCTTTCTAGAGGTTCAACATCTCCAATTGTGGGACAGGGCAGGCAGCAGATTATTATTGGGGGCTGTACTATATATCATCACTTTAGTACATAGAGATGCCTTCTGTTACAGCAGCAACACTTTAGGTTAAGTTCAAACATCTAAGCTAGAATTATCCAAGGAATTCTGTATCTCCAAGGTAAACAGCTACAATGTCTGCAATACATTTTTTAAATACCAGAAGGTAGCTAGATTGTTATTGTTAAACAATCAAGAACATGCCTACAACACTGAATTATTTATTGGGAAAGAAAAAGGGAAACAAAAAGGCAATCTTGTATTTCCAGGAACATAAACACCCAACAAAACCCTTTCATATATTTTCACCTCCCCCCCATACGACAATGTTTAAAGGCTATGCTTGCACAACAATTACAACTCATTACAAATACATCAGTATCTTTTACAAGCAGGAGATGTTAGGGGAGTTACAGCCTAGAGTGCTGGTATGAATCAATACCCTGGAGTTATGCTACTGTATGTGAATTTGCATCTACTAGATAAAACAGCAGCTGTGCTGCAGTGACAAAGGCATCACCTCAAGAAGGATTTAAGCAATCTCGTTTTCAAAAAGCCAAGCAAAACGCAGAACACCTTAGTTATATATTACTACTGCAAACCTTAAGGTAGTACTGCTGTGCCACTCATTGTAACTGGTAAAACAATGCAACATAGACCAGTCTTAAGTTATAACTGCAGAAAACTGAGACAGACATTTGTTTGGTGTGCATATACTCACATCATGAGACAAACCAGCCAAGATGAAGCCTTTGCTTAACTGAGGAGTGAGAAACAGGAGGATACACAACCTTATCTTAAGAAGGCAGCTTGTTTTGTGCAACATCTTTTTACTGACACACGTTAATGACACACATAGAGCCAGGAGATGCACCAAGATACCACATCACACCTTGCAGAAAATTTCCCATAGTAACCAGGGCTACAATACCTGTCTGAACATGCCATTATAGCTTAGGAAAGCAACAGGAAACTCATTCCTGCAGCAATTATATTACATGCTCAGACAAGGAGCCTTAAGCATAGCCAATAGAAAAGGCTACAAAAGCAAATACAGAACGTGTCTTGCCTAGTGACACAATTTACAAGAAGATATAAAAACACAACGAACCAACCCCCACACATACAACTTCAACATAAAAATACAGGCATGGCAAGAGTAGAGTTGCACAGGTAAAGGTACAGCTAAACTCAGTGCATGAAGCCAACATAGAAAACCTCAAAAGTACTCACCAAAACTTCAGGCTCTTCCCCAAAGCAGCAAAATATTACTAACGACACATAAAGAACTGCAAACTTTAAAGCAACAGACTAAACAATGTCAGAGAGCCCCACTGAACACTGTAGAAATTAAACTGACTTTATTTTGTCCCACACACTTTCTGCCCATGCTTAGCTACAAGCAACTAGACTATTTGTACCCACTGCTCGTTCAGTAGGTTGTAATTAAGTAAGAAGCCAAACAAATGGCTCCCATCAGCACCACCTTATTGTAAGCACCTGCACCACCTTCACAGACAGAAATCTCTCCAGGGGGTTAGAAAAAGTGACTGTCTGCAAGGTCAGCTCACAACTGCTGCAGCAGAGCACACTCCTAAAGGGTGCCTAATGCCTTGCTCTGCTGCAGGTGATCTCAATAGCTGAAGCCAAATACCTACAAATTGCCCCTTCATTACAAAATCTGTTGACTGCAATTCACTGCTTGGCTTCTTTTGATAAATGACCTGTTTAGGAAGCTGCTAGTGAGGCTAACACACAGAACCGATGGGAAATAATAGGATGAAACAGTACTTTTCTGAACATAGCAACTGGCTTTTACCTCAGCTCTCCATGGGGAAAGTCTGCAAATAGTTGAATGGGCGAAACTGTGGTGGAAGCTGATGCATGCACTGAAAACAGGAGTTGCTTTGACGAAAGAGAGCTAAGATCAAAGACCAGTAGGGCACTTGATGGGTTATGGGAAAAACTACTTGCCCCCTGAGCAGCCACGCTCCTTGCTTCATGTTATTTCCATAGTGACAGATCCTATTGGGGCTGGCCTGCTCTGGCTGGAACGGCCTCAGGAAGCCCTCCCTGGTTGCAGTGCCTTTCAATTGGGGTGAAAGCAAATGAGGCAGAGAAGCGAGGGGACCACTGCAAGAAAGGCATTGCAGCGCTGGAGAGTGTCCAGAGAAGAAGCTTTCAGTTTGTTGGGGTGCAAATTCAACTCACAAGAGCAACCAAACTGGTCGAGGGTGTACTGAGTAAGTCTTAGGAGGAGTGGCTGAGGAAACTGGGGTTGTTTAGTCTGGAGGAGGATGAGGGGAAGCCTTATTGCTCTCCACAACTGCCTGAAAGGGAGTGTGCGTAGTGGGCAGAGTTGGTCTCCCTGGTACCAACAAGAGGAAATTGCATGGTCTAGCCTTGAGCTCTGTGGTAAAGTGTTGGACTTGATGGTCTATGAGGTCTCTTCCAACCTTGGTGACACTGTGAAATTGTGCCAGTAGAGGTTTACACTGGATATTAGGAAAAAATTATTTACCAAAAGTGGTCAGGCATCGGAATAGGTTGCCCAGGGAGGTGGTGGAGTCACTGTCCCTGGAGGTGTTCAAAAACACGTGGACATGGCACTTTGGGTCATGGTTCAATGGCCAGGGTGGCCTTAGGTCGGCAGCTGGACTCACTGATCTTAAAGGTCTTTTCCAACCAAAACAATGCTGTGATTATATGACCAAAATTGCCATATGCAAGGTGTGGCCTCAGTGAGGCAGGTACAGGAGTATGATCCCTTTCCTTCTCTTGCTGAGTACGCTATTATGATACAATCCAGGATGGTTTTGGCTCTCTTGGCTGCAGCGCTGTCAGTCAGCTGCCAACCCATACCCCTAGGTGTTTACCCGCCGGGCACTCAGCCTCTGTGCCCCGAGCCTGAAGTGCTCCATGGGTTTGCTATGACCCAGGCGCTCCCCAGCGAGGAGACCGCAAACAAGATGGCGCCGCGAGCGGGAGGCTTCGCTTGCCAGGAAGCAAGATGGCGCCGCGAGCGGGAGGCTTCGCTTGCCAGGAAGCAAGATGGCGCTGAGCCGGTGCCGATCGCGGGGGCGGGAGGCCGCCGGGCGCGCAGGCGTGGACGTGCGGCTCGGCGCTGAAGCGGCGGCGGCAGTGCCGGTAGCGGACGCAGGTAGGAGGCGCTGAGGGGATGGCTGCGGGGACAGGTGCGGCGCGATGCTGGCCTGGGTTTATTTCCCCGTGCGTAGAATAGGCCGCTCGGGCGGGCTGAGGGAGATGTACCTCAATGCAGTGGGGGCGGTCCGGGTGCTGATGGCCGCATCCCCCTCCACGCACACAACACAGTAGGGCCATCTGTGCGGCAGTGAGGGGGTTCCATCCCTCCCTGCATCAGTCAGACCTTGCAGTGTGCCTCCCCGCGACGGGTCCCTTGGCCGCCCGCCCTCCATTCCTCATTGCTGTTACTGTCCCTGGGCAGGAGCCTCAGTCCGTCTGTCCTCTGCTCTGGAGGCAGCGTCCCGGCTCCCGCCCCCTCGCAAGATCCCAGCCTGCAGAGGCAGCCCCGCCATTGTCGCAGCCCCCCTGCCTAGGTGCAAGCGGCTGTCTGGCTGCCACGGCCTTGCCAAGCCGTTTGTCACCTGACAGTGCAACCATAAACGGGGCCTCCACTGCCACCGAGCCTGAGTGGGAGCCCGCCGCGAAACGACAGCCATGCCCCAGCCTGGCTACCTCCTCTTCTAACGGGGATGCTGAGCTCTTCCCGCAGTGTGGGGAAACTCTGGGTGGGGTGCTGAGGGTGGCAGCGCTGCTTGGGCTTGGCTTCTCGGTGGCCAAACGAATTCCATCCCTAACTCTGACCTCGTTTGGCTAGCATTACCTGCCTCTGTGTTCCTTTCCTGTTGTGAGACAGGGGCTGCATTAGTTGGTGGCCTAGTGCTGCGTTTTTCAGGCCTAAATTCAGCAGACGTTTCTGGGCTTCCTTCCGTTAGTGGAGTGTGGCTGGGTGTTAGAGAGGTGTCTATATCTTTGAAAGGCTGCACAGATGAAGTCTCCCTGGTGAGAAGATGGAAATGACACAGCAGAAACTCCTGGTTGCTGCTTCTTGGGCAGAGCAGTTAAAAAAGATTTCTCACCTGGTGCTTCCTGTTAAGTCTTAACAAGGACAGGTTCTAGCTGTGAATTCCACTCCTGGTGCTGTTCTCAGTAAGGGTTTCATATTTACTTCCAAATCTGTA
Source organism: Pogoniulus pusillus (assembly GCF_015220805.1). Taxonomy (NCBI): domain Eukaryota; kingdom Metazoa; phylum Chordata; class Aves; order Piciformes; family Lybiidae; genus Pogoniulus; species Pogoniulus pusillus. The sequence continues at coordinate 14,052,858 of NC_087269.1, read as the reverse complement.
ATTGGAGGCCAGAGTTACTTGGCGATGGTCTCCATAGCAGTGCTGTAACAGTCTGCTGTGGAATTTGCATTTACGCTCATGGTAACATCGTGGGGAATGAGTTCTTTTTGTAACACATTTTCCTGACGCTGTAAACCAGTGAACTGTTTGCAAAGGGATGCAGGGTGCTGTTAAGTTAAATGTCTTACCAGACTCCAAGACTATGAGATTTACCCAGTTACCTCTATTAATGAACCTCTTAATCTCATTAGACCTAATCTTATTAGGGAATGAGATCTGATGTAACGAGATTGCTCTGCTGGAGCACAGCTCCACAGAAACTACCAGCTGGTTCAAGACATTAATTGTCATCTGTGCTGCAATTCTGTTTCTGTGTATGAACACTGCAGGAGTGATGGTAGCACCTGATGGAGGCGTATCATTACCTGTAGTAAGGAAGGTGTTGAAAACTTCTCAAGATATGGAGACATCTGTGACTGCTGGTAAATAGTACTGGGAATTGCCCTTATGACCTCTTCAGAGTGACACATTTCTTTGCCTGACCCAGGTGGTATCAGATTTTCAAAGGTTTCGTTGCTTCAGTGTTCAGATTCCAGGCTGCTGTGAGTCTGCTGTGGGGGACCTGGTTAATGTTTCATGTGAGACTGTGTTTGGTATTCCCTTGAGAGACTCTGTTAGCAAGCGAATTATGTGAGGAAATGTGGCATTAGGATTCCAAAAGTAGTACCGTGGAGAAAAAATGAGAGTCTTGGAGATCTATTCACCACTAACAGGGTGCAAAATCAGAGTCTGGTCAGAGGAGCCTAAATTTTGTGAAGTGTGTGCCTATGTAGAAGTTTTCCCAGAGGGGTTTTCGTTCAGTGGAATAATGCCATTGAGGAATTTCCTTTCTTAGTGAGCAGGGTCCTGCCAGAATTTAAGCAGCTCCATGGGGTGAGTACTCTCTAGGGTGCCTGTGCTTTGGAGGCCTCCTGGGCTACCGTGCACAGGGTGGGGCATGTAGAACCTGGTTTGTGCTTTACAAACCAGAATTGTCCCTGAATGGGGACAAGGTCAGGGTAAGTCTGACCAAGTGAAGATGTTCATGACTCTTTCTGCTGGTTGAGAATGTAATTCAGAGGATCTTTCCCAGATGCAGCTCCAGCCCAGCTTCCCTGTGAATGGGGCTGGACTTGCAGCAGACCAGATCTGTGACAAACATCTAGAAATATGGTGCCTTCTTGAGTGGCTTATCCATCTGATGGACAAGCTAGCATATTTGTCTGGCCCTCTGGTTTAGCTAGTAAGCCACCCAAAATCTAGAATATGCAGCAGAGTCAATCTAGTGACAACTGGAGCAAGCACAGACATAGCCTGGAGTTGTATTTGGGGTATTCCAGCCTGCATTACCCACAAAGGGGAGAATGAAGGGGAGGGTTATCAGGTTACTGTGGTCAGATTTGCAGATGACTATTTCAGGTTCCTGAATGACAGCTTCAACACATAGAAGTCGTCTGGCCCTGCTTCAAAGACTTGTTCAAGCCAAGATTCCTGTATGTGGCTCTGCTGCCAATTCTGTTACGTTACAAGCAGCTAGCTTCAGCTGTGGAAGGCTACTTGTAAGGCCGAGGGGTTGCTAAAGTGCCACGGGACGCAATGACTCACCAATCCAGCTGTGAGCTGGCAAGGAAGCTGGAGCAGATGTGCGAGCCCCAAACTTTGGTGTGTTTCCAGCTGCTGAGTGCCAGCACTCTCCAACAAAAGCAGTGCTTTCCTGGTAACCAGTATTCAAACATCCTTCTCAAAGAGATAAGATCTGCAAATGTCGCTGGCAGGAGTAGCGCCAGATGTCAGATGCGTGGGTGCAAGTTTCTCAAATGAAGGCTAGTTGCTTTCTAATTTATGAGCTTAGTGCTTTGTGAGTGTGCCTTAGAAGTTCGGCGTGAAGGAATAATAGCTCTTCCCTCCTGCAGCTCCTTTTCCCTTTACTACGTAAAGCTTAATTTTGCAAAGTTCTGACATACTCCACGAGTAATTCACCATACCAAGGGAAAGGTTACAAAAATACCAGCGTGGCAAGCTTCAATAACACAGTGCTTTGGATCTAGAAGCACAAACATACATATGGACAACTATGATTTGTTTCTTTTAATCTGCACGTTTGCAGATGGGGAGGGGGAGAAAGAAAAACCCATTTATAGCATGGCCTAACAATTGTCCCAGCAAAGTGAAATCGCTTACAAATGTCAGCTGTCTGGAGCAGATACACATCTGTGAGGGAGCGACAGAGGGAGGAGGATAGGAAGTGGAATGTCACCTTTAAATAGTGCCATAGCATATAAATTACAAAATGAGGTGTCTCTGGAAACTTCAGCAGCTGTGGTTTGTGCAACGTGTGCTTGGTGAAGCATTGTTTGGATGGGTACAGTGTTAAGTGCAGCACTAAGGACCAAGCCTTTAGTGGGCTTTGCTTTGATATGGGAAAAGGGATAGAGAACATAGAGTGTAGGAACCTAGTTAAATTATTAGCTGTATGAGCACTGATATAAAGCATCATCAATCAAATAAACACAAAGGCAGTGGGTTAAGCATGAGAGAGTCTTGAAACACTCATAGAGAAGAAGAATACCACATTCAAAGATGAGAACACTGTAGACTCCAGCCAAGAATGTGACAGCTGATGCCAGGTGGACAAAAGGTAGAGAGATCAGGCTGAGGAAGACATCTGCCTTCGTCCCAAAGACCCCAAAAGGCAACCACCAGCTGGCAATGAGCATGCATAAAGAGGTGGGACATTATGGAAAGTTCCAGGAACTGATTGTAATAACTCCACCTATTTCCAGAACTAATTGTAATAACCCTGCCCCTGTACTGAATATGTATGATTTTGCAGTATAAACATTTCACCTGAACAAGTTGTGCAAAGGCTTTGGAGGATGACCTCCCATTGCCACCCCGCGCTGATTGAACATGTCTGTCCTGGTAGCACTCAGTGTTGTGAAGTCTCATTTTCCATAAGTCAGGCTTTGGGTAGCAAAGTCAGTTCAGGTTAAGAATTGCTTTAGTGAGTCAGACCAGTGCTCTGTCTCACCCCACGTTCTGTCCCACAGCAGCAGCAGGAGATGCTACTTAGGGGGTGAGCATGTGTCTGGCCACTCTCTGTGGCCTTTCCACTTGTCTACGCTGAGCTTGCTCAGCTCTCTGATTAGGGATGCTAGAGGGAATTTCTCTTGCTGTTCCCTGTAGTACCTATTTGTGTACAGCTGGTTTCCATGAATTGTCTAATCCTTTGAATGTGTCAGATGTTTGCTATCTGCCAGGTAAAGAAGTGTTTTCATGTGTTCCAAACTGATTTCCTTCTAGTTACAATGAATTCTCCCAGTTCTTATGTTCTGGAATGCAACAGTTGCACCTTCAGTTTATCCACTCCACAAGGGCCTATGCAGATTTTGATTGTGTCTGCCTTCAGCCTTTCCTCTCTGACTGGAATCCCAGGTGTTTAGTCTCGATGCCTCGGTCCCTTCTTTGTTTACTTCAGTTGTGTTTCTTTGATCTCCTTCATCTCCGTGTCGCAGGAAGTTTGTAGTGAAGTTAGATGTGTATGCAGTGGTCAGGATCTGAAAACACTGAGGTTTCACAGAGTGCAAAACAATGCTATCTATACCCTTGCTCTCCATCCCATTCGTGAGGGTGCCCAGCACTCTTGTGCTTTCATCTGCCCTTAAACCGGTCCTTCAGAGAAGGATCTTGGTGAGAGACAGAGGACTCATCAGCAGGTTAGTCAACTTAGTTATCCTTTCTCCTTAACCTTTGTCTTTACACGTCATAAATTCTTGATTTTTTTTTTAATTCATGACCATACAAAATGCAGTTTCCCCTTGAGGCTTGTCTGTCTTTAATTACACCTATAAAAGTTCATTGTCTGGCTGAATTCTCCAACCAGCATCTTTTTTTTATCTGGCTGTGGGTTTTGGCATGGCGAGGATGCAGAACGGTGGCTCAGCTCCACAAGGGCTCTGCAGTTGGATCCAGCCGAGGTCTAGCGCTGTGGCTCAAAGTGGAGCTGATGTGCAGTTTCAATTTAGTGATGTAACTGATTGGAACAAATGCTCTTCTTGCTCATTCTGAGGAATTCTTTAGGTGAGGCAAAGTGAACAGTTATTTTTGCTTTTTGGATCTTGCCTAGAAGTGGTCAGACTCATGGCTTCTGGGAAATGCTGAATGGGTCTGGTGTTTCATCAGATTTCATTCCCAGCCATCTATTTTTCCCTTTGATCTTCTGCTTGGACTTGCTGCAGCTGATGTTGCAAGGCTGAAGGCTGACGTGGTGTGTAGTTTCCCGTTTCTGGTGTGCTCATTCTTATCTTGCTTTGTTAAGTCCCCACAGCACATGATTACAGGAGCCTGGAGGGCAGAAACAACAGTTACTTACAGTCCTTTATCTTGCTTTTGACAGTGTTAGGGTAGTGACCTTTTTGTCACCCATCATGCATATGCTGTGAACAGGGCTTCTTATGATGGCACAGGCTGAAGAAGCTGACTTACACTGATTTAAGAACCCTTAACATCTCACCAGATACACAAGTGCCTCTGAAGTGGTATTTTGTGTTTTGCCTTTGACAGTGACTTGAGGGCTCTGAAAAATCAATGTGAAAATCATGAGAGGATGATCCACCTTCTGGCCACAAACTCCAATCAGTGTCAGTGCAAGGAGTCCACTTCTCACACTTCATCCTCTTGTGAACATACAGTGACCTGTTCTGGTGTAAAGCTGATGTTTCCACTTCTTTTATTTCCTTGTGTGTTGCTATCCAGCCAAAGCATCGTTATTTCAGGCACCCTAAAATTCAGGCCACTCCAAGATGACCTGAACAGCTGATAAGTGACTTCTGGTTGCTTTTATTGCATGATAGCAGCGCATGTGCCGCATGCCCTCATGTTCTTGTCATGTCTCTTCATGCTACAAGGCTGAAACGCTGCCTGCTATAAATTACTCCTGTCTGAGGCAGCCCAGGTGCAGTCAGCTGTGACTGCCTGAGGAAAGCAGCGTGCACGTGTGAGATGACATAATGATTTTGGTCATTTTTACTTGGCTAAAAATTTACACATATACCTAAAAATGTCAGTGCCTAGGTGTGTTTTCTATGGGCTGCTTTGTTTACAGCTGTCTAGCTTGATTCCTCCTGTGACCTTGCCTTTAAAGAGGTGAGAAGGGCTAATCAGCTACTTGCTGGATGACAAAGAACATTACAAGGTAAAGGACGGGGCAGCCTGCTCAGGAGGAGACACTTGTCCCCTCGAGAGCCCACAGCCTGGCCTCAGCTTAGTGAAACAGCTTTAGTGCAGCGGACAGCTTTTATTCTCTCAAGTCTCCTCCAATCCACTTTTGAGCAGCTCCTCAAAGCAACATGAATTCTGATCTGTGCAGACAAAGATTTGCCAATTAATTTAACTCAAGTTTTATTTTATTTAAGAAACTGAACCTGGTTTGATTTGTTTTATGGTGTGATTGTTTTGGTTTTGTTATTTTTTCCTTTTTTTTTCCTTTCCTGTAGGAGCAGCAATGGATTGGCTACAACAAAGGTGTAGCGGGTGTTGGGAAAAGACATCCCATGTGAAATGGAGGTGATTGAGGGAGCTGAACGCTAACTGCACCAACATGGGGCTGCGACTCTTGGCTTGTCTTTTTAATTTGCACACGGCGGTGATCTACGGGTCCCTGTCTCTGTTTGTTTCCATTTTGCACAACGTATTCCTCCTGTACTACGTGGACACCTTTGTCTCTGTTTACAAGATTGATAAACTATCCTTTTGGATAGGAGAGGTTAGTCTTTTCCAAAGGCTTCTGTCTACTTAAGTAAAAAATTCTGAAACCAAAACTAGGCTAGAAGTGTGAAGTGTCTTAGTTGTAATAGCAGTGTTCCCCTTTGGAAAGGGAGCAAGGGAGCCTTTCGCTTGCTAACTTGGCCTTCTTGGTTTCCCCACTTACATAAACAGAGAACAAGCTGGGATAGAAACCACAGAGACTGTTCACAAGACTGCCTTTCCTCTGAGGACATCAGAGTGTTTCACAAGCAGGGAAAACCACTGGCCTGTGTTGATCTGGCAGTTGCTCCAGATAAGGGAACTGCACAGCAGTGATGGGGCAGGGAGGGTGCACTGCTGGTTGTTCCAAGTGCCTTTTCAGCACTGTTTGCTTCAGTTACAGAACCCAGACTTTGCAGGGCCTGTCCTGTGGTTTGTTTCATTGTCTTGTTTTTCTTCCCTAGACAGTGTTTCTGATCTGGAACAGCCTCAATGACCCTCTATTTGGCTGGCTGAGCGACCGGGTGTTTCTTAGCACACAGCAGTAAGTTCTATGCCCAGCAAAGGCTGGCAACTTGCATAGTCTCTGGAGAAGATGATTTGAAATTAGCAGCTTTAAAGTGATGACATGGGTATGGTTACTGGGGCATGGAACTCTTACATGGCTTTTCCTGGTTTCTTAGAAATTCATTGCTCTTTGCATGTCAATTCAGTACCCAGCTGTATAGTAATGTATCTGCTGACTAGGTGTAACTTAACAATGATGAGTAGTACAAAACCTGAAATATGTGCACCTAAAACCTCAGACCTCTTAGTGTTGGGGAGTGTCTGCATGTGGTCTGTGGAGGTGCAAGGTGAGGAAAGGGCCATTATTTCCACCTGGAATGCCTCAGACTAGTTGTTCCTGAACAAGATGGATCATGGGTCACTGTTGGCTGTCAGCATTTCTCATGTATTTTTAATGATGATGTGGCTTCCTCCAGTGAAACTTTTTAATTGCTCTTGGAAATAATTTACATTGTGCAGAGCAAACAATGCAGCACTAGCAGGGGGAGACTTGCTTCAGAGAAAAAAAAACAACCCTTCATGCTTTTTTGCTTTCTTAAACTCATATTTTCAGTGAAGGCACCTATGTAGATGCTTGTTATGTGAACAAACCCTGTATTTGTATCTATGCCACTTACACAGCTTCCTTAGAAAGGGAGAATGCTTGGTCACACAGGTGATTTGTCCAGGCATCTAAAAGTTTTTCTTGTCTTGCAGGCCAGGAGCAGAAATTTCTTCCCCAGAAGTAGTTCTGAAGCGACTCAGAGCGCTAAGCCACAATGGCCCCCTCTTTGCCATCTCTTTTTTGGCTTTCTGGGTTGCCTGGGCTCATCCTGGTTTGCAGTTTCTTCTTTGCCTCTGCATGTACGACAGCTTTCTCACCATGGTTGACCTCCATCACAACGCCTTGCTTGCAGACCTGGCTGTTTCAGCAAAAGACAGGACTAGCCTCAACTTCTACTGCTCCCTCTTCAGTGCCATAGGCTCCCTCTCTGTCTTCATGTCCTACGCAGTGTGGAACAAAGAGGACTTCTTTTCCTTTCGCATATTTTGTGTCGTGCTGGCCATCTGCTCCATCGTTGGGTTTACCCTGTCCACACGGCTGCTCCGCCAGCGTTTTGAGGCTGATGGGAAAACGAAATGGGACCAAGAATCAACCCTAAAAGAGTAAGTGTCACCGATTTGGTGATGGCCCAAAGGTTCAGCATAGATCTGAAGAGACATTTTATGCACTGCAGCAATCTACGTGTGTGGGGAGGTCCAGAACAAGGCGAATTTTGGTTGATTATCTGGTTGTTGTTTGTTGATGCAATTTTCAGAACCACCTCTGTCATACTGGCTCCTAATGCCCTCTGAAAATAGGACAGAACTATCTCGTGACACCCCTGGCCCAAACTGGAGGCAAAGCCTGCTGTATGGCCATCCAGTGCTTGGAACGTGAAATGAGTTTATATACTGAGCACCCAGTGAGGCCTGTAAGTGCCCATATGTTAGAAGCAGCTTATCATAAAAGTCTTCCTGCTTGAGCATGAGACCACCTTGGTGCCCATTTCCTGTTGGACAAGTGAATGTCTCTTACCCTGCTCACTTCAGTGATAGTGATAGTGGCTGGGCTGCTGGTAGACCATGGTGGAGCTGGTTTTCCCCATTCAGCTCCCTTGCTTTAACTGAAGCTGCCTCCTCTGTTGTCTCTTGTTATGAGCTGCCAGCTCTATCCTATACTAACACAACAAACCCTAATGAGATCTGCCAGGTGAGCTAACCACAGGGATCTGGAAGACATGCATATGAATAGTAAACTGGCTCTTAGGAGAATGCTTTTATGGGCAGAAATAGGAATTTTGGATTTGGAAGACAAATATTTGTTGGGATACCTGTTGCCTTTTTTCTCTTGCTGACAATAAGCAAACATTGTAAACTCTGCTGTTTTCATTTGGTCCAGGGAAGGCTGGGATGGGAGCTGAGAAGAGACATCTCTGCAGGGAAAGCTGGTGCAATTTACAGTTGCATTCTTTTTTTCTCTTCTCCCCTTAGGCTGTACATTGAGAAGCACTCCGTTCCCCAGGAGAAGAGGATCACCCTGGCAGAGTATCTCCAGCAGCTCTCCCGGCATCGCAACTTCCTCTGGTTTGTCTGCATGAACCTCATCCAGGTAGGCACAGCAGCAGCACGTTGTAACTGAGAGGATGAGTGTAGGCTCTGGCTCTTCTAGATGGTGATTCAGCAGTCTGAGAGTGAGTTCCCCAGGAAGGGCAGAGGTCCTTTCTGCACCCGCTTGTTCTTGTAGCCTCCTGCACATGCTGGCTGATTGAGCTGCTCTCCTTGTGACCCGAGTCTACTTCCTGAGCAAGCTGTGAGGTTCGCCTCCCTCTCTCTGCAGTGTAGGCTGGATTACAGGGGCTGGCTGAGCTCTCTGCAGCCCATCTGTGGTACAGAAGCATGAGGTCTGGCTCATGGTGGGGCCAAGTTCAGCAGTGCCTTTTTCAGCCTTGACTGTCAGCACTGTCTCCTTCATTCTGCTCTCCTGAGGCTCACATCACTGTTCTTGCTATCCAGATGCAGCCACCTTCCAGCTGCCTTCTGCCGTTTCTCTTCATCCTCTTCAATAATTGCATCCAAATGCTGGCAGCCTGACCAGCTTTGCATGCTGCAGTCACCATTCCTGTCTGCCTGGGGACCCCTCAGTTCCCCTCAAGCAGGCTCTTGACTCTTCTCTGTGTCTTTGTGTTCAAGTCTCACTGCTGCCTCAGCCTTCTCCTCCTGACAGCTGCTACCTCTTTCCTACTGTGCCACCGTCTCCCTCAAACCCTTGCTGTGGTCACTGCTGTCACCTCCTCACCCTGCCTGCCTCAGTAGCACTGTGCACTGAGCTGGTGCCCTGCCAACAATGCCTTGGCAGCCAGGAAGCAGTACTGACTCCAGCATGGCCTGCGGCGTTGCAGCCTCAAAGCCTTACAGGGTCTAAACTCCATAGCTATGCTCTACTGGAGCGCTCCATGACCCTTCTACATGGTCATTGGCACAGGTCTTCTAGGATACCGGAGCCAGAGGGCTGTTAGCTTTCTTCTGTTCTCTTTTACTGCTGTTCCTGCTGATCAGCTTGTCTGCATGCTGCCTTCACAGGTTTTTCACTGCCACTTTAACAGCAACTTCTTCCCTCTGTTCCTGGAACACCTGCTGTCAGACCAGATCTCTGTCTCTACTGGATCCTTCCTGCTTGGTGAGTCTCTGGAGGGACTGGAGCGAGCAGACAGATTAGGACCTGGTCTGAGTCTAGATTTGCTCTTCTCTGACCTCATATGGGGAGAGGTGTGCTCACGCTCTAGGCTGTAAGATTCACCCATGCACACATCTCATATGCTTCCTTGGGACCTCTGCAATCTTCCTTCCTGAGCACAGAAATAACTTAGAGCCTTTTCTAATGGTGATGAGCTAAATGTGCTGAACTCTGGCCTAGGTTCCTTGGAGGTATTGCTCTGAGGATTAGTGACTGCACCCTGAAATTAATCCTTTTCTCTCTGTGGCATGTGGACTGTTTCCAGGCTGCCAGAGATACGTTGGACTTAGTTCTAGAGTTACCCTGGGAGGGTTCTGTGTGGGCCAGGCCTGGTCTTGCTGTACTGTCCATTTAATTTCTGCTGCATAAGTCTTTGTGGTGGGTTAGACTGAACCCCAACAAATTGGAATTTACCCCTGAGTAAATTACCAAGCAAACTCAGAACTTGGAAGGGAAATGAAAGTTATATTTACAAAAGTAAGCTAAAATCTGGAAGTATAAAATGCAAAGAATATGTACAAAATGTATTTACATATATTTGCAATTCAGAAACAATGCAAGGATTCCCCTGTACTGATTCATCCCACCCTGGACAAGGGAAAAGGGAATAGCTCTCTCCTCCTGATGTTATACAAGGGAGAAAGAGAGAAAACAGAAAAAGCCCTGCTGCTACTTAGCCATATCAAGGATCTCAGCCAAAGTCAGTGAAGCCATGCAAAAACATCAGCCAGCAACAGCTAGAGTGAAGAAGAGAGAAATAGAATAGTTTGTGCTGCAAAATATATCCTAGTCAGCAATCCATGGGCATGATACAGGCATACCTATTGTTGGTTTTCTGTATCAAATCCCTTATTTTATTTCCCTTTTACTCAAAGATCTCCAGAAAGTTCCTATGCTTGTTTATAATTAAGAACTAGGCTAGAGTACCAGTCTACTGTACTCCATGACAGCCTTTTTTAACTTCCTGCCTGTGAGGTTGATGGAAGGAGGTCTCTCTCTGTAGGAAGAATATGTGCTGGGCCACAAAGCCACTAAACAAATCTGCTGCAGTAAATCTGTATGGATGTGGGAGCTATTCTGTCCTGAAGCCCTGCTGGTGAGAACCAGCCTTGTTCTCTCAGAATCAGTCTTAGGGGCATGGTGGATACAGAAAGTGTCTCAAGTTATTTGTGCCTCTCTCTGCTCAGGTGTTTCCTACATTGCCCCCCATCTCAACAACCTCTACTTCCTGTCCCTCTGCCGTCGCTGTGGGGTTTACGCTGTGGTGCGAGGACTCTTCTTCCTGAAGCTGGCTCTTAGTGTTGTCATGCTCCTGGCAGGACCTGATCAGGTGTATCTGCTCTGCATCTTCATTGCCAGGTAGACAGGCAGCACTTGCTTCCCCTGCCTTCTGTCTCCTGGGAAGGGAAATGACTTGTCTGTTTAACAGAGAGGAGTGGGAGGCAGAATCAGAAGCCAGGGTCACACAGAAGCCACGTGGCTCCCAGCTCCGACAGCACCTGACCATGAGATGAGTCACTGCAGAATCCACAGGCTGTGCCTGCAGCAGAGTGAGGGAGCAGTGATATTGAGAACAGAGACCCAGCCGTACTGGTGGCAGCCTGCAGCAGCCTCTCCCAATTGCTACGCTGAGCTGCTCCCCAGCTCTATAGCCCACCTGGGGTGAGAGGCCTCAGGGTTTGTTGCAGCTGCTTGTTAACCACTGAGCCAGCACGTGCTGTCCCCAGGCCTGTCTGTGTGACAGGTCAGGAGTGATCCAAGGCATCACTGCAGGGTACACAAGGCTTATTGCTGGTAGCATTCCCTTCCTGTAACCAAGGCTTCTGAAATTAATTTAAGAGGGGAGCCTTTCTCACCCTCTCTCCATTTTCTCTGATCTGTCACACATCTTTCTTGATGCCTCTGTTTGGTTCTTTGCCTGTTGTTCTGCAGCAACCGGGTGTTCACAGAAGGAACTTGTAAGTTGCTCAACCTCGTGGTGACTGACTTGGTGGATGAGGATCTAGTCCTGAACCATAGGAAGCAGGCAGCCTCAGCACTGCTGTTTGGGATGGTGGCTCTGGTCACCAAACCAGGACAGACCTTTGCCCCTCTGATTGGCACCTGGCTGCTGTGTGCATACACAGGTAAGGATGCTCCTGGGGAAAGCAGCTGGGCAGGAGAGGACAGACCTGTGAGTTCAGTGTCCTCCAGTTGCACTTCCAAGGCCAGTCATTTGGAGAGAATGGACAAGGGTGTACTCCCACTGTTCCCAGTCTCTCACAAACTCTTCTTTGACACCAGGCTACGACATCTTCCAGCGCAACCCCTTGAGCAATGTGGTGAGTGCTCAGACGAAGCTGGAGTCTGATGCAGCCTTGGAGCCAACTCTTCGCCAGGGCTGCTTTTACCTCCTTGTTTTTGTGCCCATCACATGTGCACTGCTGCAGCTCCTCAGCTGGTCTCAGTTCAACTTGCACGGGAAGCGTCTGCAGATGGTGAAGGCTCAGCGCCAAAGCCTGACACAGGGCCGAGCACCAGAGGTCAAAACGATCTAGGGATGCCTGAGCCCCCAGGGTGTTGCTGGTTCCAGGCTCGTGGAGGACAGCAAGCTAAGTGCAGGGTTGGTGGGCTGAGAAACCCTGATGTTTGTGGTTCGACTGTGAAATGCTGTAATGCCAATGTTTACCCGTTCCAAGAGGTGATTGTAGGGGAAGGCACAGAAGCTCAGTGTTGTGAGGGGCCTTGGGTAGATTGCTTGGCCACAGGAGCAAGAACACTTTACCTCCCGCTTATCCCAGGAGAATGGTGCTGCTTTGCAGTGTGTGCTGGGGAGAGCCTCTGCCCTGGGCACGGCTCTGGGAAACCGCAGTGTCTGTGGCTGAGCAGGAGGGGGCAGCACAGAGAGACCTTCACTGCTAAAGCCCTGCAGCTTTCGGTAGCGGAGTGGGGAGGCTTCCGAGCGACAACCTGACAGACAGGTTGCATGCAGGACTACAGGAGTTAGGAGGAGCCTGAAGACCTCTCTCAGTAGCTGGTACAAACATTCCTACATACAGTGCTGTGGTTTTTGGACCAAATCTACTCTTAAGCATTTCTTGTTCTGTGCTGAGGCTCCCTCTTTTGTGGCCTTGCAGGGGGAGTTGTTGCTGGGCTAGGAAAGGTACTGGGCCTGAACTGGGCTCAAAGCCTTGAGCTGGAACATTTCACCTGGCATCTTGCTGCCCGTCTTTACTCCTCCTCTCACATCCACAGCCCCAGCTAGCCATCACTGTCACATAGCTGTACAGCAAACCCATGCTGGCTGGGGCTGGCTGGAGGTCAAGGAACCAGCCCGATTCATCCGGTGGAAGTGCCTCCCTGCCCAGGGCTGTCCCGTTTGACCCAGTGAGACAGTTTGGTGCCATCCTCTCTTGCAGGGGGTGAGTGTAACCTGGGGGAGACACTGGCTCTTGCTTTTGTGCCTTTGATTCGTCTTCAGAGCCTGTCTTGAAAGTGCTGGGCAAAGGGTTGAGATTTTACCTCTGTGGGTGAGGCAGACACCTCAGCTTCTGTGTACTTGAAATGGTGCCCCAGGGTTTGAGCATCTCCTCTGGCTGCTGAGACACGGACCTGAGGAGAGCAGGTGTTTTGGTCACCTTCATTCTGGCTGTGGACAGCTGGAAGAGGTAGTCACCAAGGGGAGCCCTGAGCTGAGGGAGTGTCTCCTCGATCCCTGCAACGTGTTTGGGTGCGGGCAGAAAAGATGTGCCAAAGCAGAGCTCTGCCCTGCCTGTGCCTGCAGGAGCGGAGGTGCAGGCGTCTGGAGGGTGCTGCATGCTGAGGGGTGTGATGTTTGTTCAGTGTCAGGTTGCCTCGGGGGTCTCAGCCTGCCACGTTGCCTCAGGACACTGTTGCCTTCTGTCTTAGACCAAGACATTCCTACCGCCAAGCTTCTGTAGCGGTTCAGTAAGTTATTCTAACACAATTTGAGAATGATTCTTCATTTCATAAATTAAAGATGATCTTTTCTGTATTGCTGAGTGGGGTTTTTTGTTGTTTTTTTTTTTCTTGCAGGTGGATCACACTGACTGTGTTAATAGGGTGCTGTGGTTTGACAAGAGCAAAGGGGACTGTGCCTCTCCAGCAAAAATGGGTGCTGGGGCCTGGGGCAGTTTCTGCAGGGAAGAGGATCAGTGGGCTGGTGCATCACCTGCCTTTTGCAGGGAGAAAAGTCACTTATCCCTCTTACCTGCTTTGCTCACAGTGACAGGAGCACCACTCCCATCACTCTCAGACAGGGCTGCCCTTGCTCACAGCTTCTCTATGCCTCAGCTGCCTGACCTGTCTGCATGGAGAAACTATTTACAATGGTTGCTGAACGGCTTTGGACACCATCAGTGCAGGCCACAGCTCAGCTTAGGAATCTCTTCCCTCAGTTCAAAAACCAGGGCAGAAATGCAATCCTGGGTCACAGATAGTGTCTCCTTGCAGACTGGTCGGCAACGATACTGCACAGGCAGCAGAACACAAGTTACCTCCTTAAAAATTCAAATGTGGGAAGATGAGGTCAGGAGGCTTGAGGGTTGTATATGAATGACTTTATTTAAGTATGCTGGGCACCACCAGGCAACATGGTTTGGACAGTGTGCGAGGGAACAGTCAAGCAGATAGAACGAATGCTAGATCAGAGACAGCACCTTTCTGTCTGGATGGAGCACTTGCTGCTTCTGTGAAGGCAGCAGAGGGGCTACCTGGAGGGGGGCAGGGAGCATGTTGGAAGAGATTACTGCACTGCTGGGGAGCACGAGTGAGGTTTGCTGCTTCTCCCTGCATGCTGCAAACTAGCAACACAACTGTTTTTCCAGCAGAAGGCAGCTGAGTATTGACAGCTCTTTTCTACCTGACAGGTTCTTAAAAAGCACAGCCTGCTCTGATGGGAGTAGGTGAACAGGGAATGGACCACCCCACCTACTTGCCTACAGCCTTTTGTATGCTGCGAGCCCTCAGAATGTGGCTCTCCTATAGGGGTAGCATGCTGCTGCTGCGGCCTCCCATCTCAACTGGGGCAACACCCCAGTTCTGCCGTGCCTCTGCGCAGACCTCTGGCTCTTACCCCATCTCTGCACTTGAAAGACCCCAAGGGGGATGTGCGGCAATGAACAGAAAGGAGGGGAACGGGGAGGAGCTGCCACCGAGCAACTCCAGCTCTGCTAATAGTGCCAGTTACTGCAGAAAACTAAGGCAAGCACCAAATAGTGCATAACAAAAACCTAAAGGGGAACCAGTGGCACTCCCCACACGAATGGGACTGTAGGCCCACCCCTGGCTGTTAACGTGGCAGAAGCAGAGCAGCCAGCAGGCAAGCAGAGGCAGATGCAGTACAGCAGAACGCATCCATAGCAACAGCTGCAACAGCTTCCTGCTCGCACCAATGACCTGGTACGGTTTATTGTCCTCTCCTTCAGTGCATTCATAGAGAACCACCTCACTCCCTAAAGAGCAGCTGCAGGGTGATGTGGCAGGCTGTCCTGCTAAGCATGTGTGCTGTACATAGTGTTAGCATCCAACCAAGGACATCTGGGTAACAGGTGTTCAAAGAAGACCCAAAGCAGACTTCCCAGGTGCTGTGGTCAGTATTTGAGATAGCCTCAGACATTTCAATAAATAAAACAATTCTTACATTACAATGCACCTTTCCAATTATTGTTTTGACCCAGAATAAAGTACACAGGAGTTATGCCTGGCTGCAGATACATGCTCCCTTTTGCCCTGACATGGCAGGAAGGAGGGAAACAGCCTTGACTCTTACAGAGAAAGAACATGAGAACTCAGCACTGTAAATCTTGGCAGGTTGAGGGGGAACACACATGTGCCTTCACCCCCATTCTGGGGCACTTGCTTCCAGAGGAGAAAAGGTATTTAAAACAAGGTACGAGAGAATAACCGTCTAGTACAATGATAGCTGATTAGATTGGCTTTGTTCTACTCCATGCAATACAAACTAAGTCCTATCACCAACTTCTCCAGCTGTGGTGCAGACCCGCACATCAGGCCAAGAAGTTACACACACACACACGCACATACACACACGCTCACACACCAAAACCAGTGGGGGAGAATGGGCCTTCTCTTAATAAAAAATATAAACAACTCAAAAACCTACTGATGGTGAAGACTAAAGTAGCTATGGGGCCTCAGCTACATGTTTCTGGACAATCCAGGCATTGCAGTCAGACTGACTAAAGCCTGTGTGAGCAGTCTGCAGTGGTTGGCTCCCTTCTGGCTTGTTAGGCAGTTTCTATAAGCTGTTCCCTTTGTTTTTGCTTGTCTGTTTTACAGTGACAACATGATTGCATTACAGAGATTAAGGGGCTGAAATGAAAAAGGAATGGGCTGCTCTGGAGAAATTCAGATTGGTATTTTCCTCCTTTCCATTAAAAAAAAAAAAAACAACAACAAAACAAAAAATAGTAAAAAAAAAAGAAGTTAGTAGTACTAGTACAACCCTCCTGCTGCTGTTGTCTTTGCTCAGTGACATCGGGGCATGCTGGCGCGCGCACACACACACACAGGCAGCTCTCACACTCGGACTCAGAAAAGCGAGTTTAGAACTGAAGTGAGTCTTCGGACACCGAGGGCATGTCCCAGCGCTAGAAGGTTTTCCGGTGGATGGCACGAGCTCCATCTTCTTCATACTCCTTTTTCGAAGCCCACATTTTCTTAAAGGTGTCCAGTGAGGCCAGGATAGAGCCACTGGGAAGAGACAGGCATGTTATGGGTTAAAGGAAAATGTTTGGGGCACTCATTGTATTTCTACAGATGAGCTGCTTCTACTGCTTAACACGTCCCCAGGTCAGAACGTGCCGAGTTTCTCAGTTATCTACAACAGAAATGCTCTCTGGACCGTCACTTCCTCTCCTGCTAGCCTCAAATGTGCTGGCACTGCAAAGCCTGGCACCACCTCCTCCCAAACAACCTGCTCATCATTGCTCCAAACACCAGCTCTTGTCATGTAGGATCTGGTCTCACTTTCTACAACTATGGGGTAGAGTTAATTTCTCCTGATCAGTGTCAAAGAGATATGCAAGAGGGGCAACATGTCTAGAGGATCTGCTCCAAGAAACATACTACCTATGAGCTTATTTTATCTTAGACTGGACATTTTGTTTGGCAAGACATAGAAAAATTAACAGGTTCTGCAGGAGTCTCAAGGAGAGAAAAGGCTGAGGGGCTGGCAGTGCAGGTGGAGTCAGGTTCAGTGACCACTCTGAGCATCGTGCAACCGAATGATGAAACTTTTCTGACACACAGCACCAGAACAGACAAATAATGTGAATGCCAGCAGGCTGCACCTCCCCACCCCTCCTCCCACAGCAAGACATGCCACTGCACAGTACATACCCAATCCATGTGGAATACAATCTCTCCTGAGGAGCTGATATCTGGGAGAAATAGAGAGTCAGTCAATATCCTTCCAAGCTCCAGTCTGCTCCTCCCAGGACATTGACCCCATTTTATTATAGTTGACAGATGGCAAATACCAGTATGATCTCTCCCACTAGAAAGGCACCCATCACACACCCCTAAAACAGCCACAGTGGTCCAGGATCCTTGACCAGGGGTTATGTTGTCAGAGAAGTCACCTTCTCTTGGAACGAAACCAAATAGGTTTCTGGATTGTCATCACAACAGCAAATAGTGTTGAGCTGTCTTGGGAAAGCTGTTTCTGGTTTGCGGCAACTGGCAGCTCCACTCTCAGCATGGTTCTTTAGAGGCCACAGAACAGCATGTGGAGCAAGTGGTAAGCACAAAAAGAGATTGCTCCTACCCTTATTTTGACATCCTTCGGAGCTAGCTTCTTCACTTCGCTCAAAAGCCTGTCACCAAAGCCTACAAAAGACAGAAAATGTGTAGTCTGAGTCCCTCAGCAACACCACAAGTTCCATTTGCTAAGAGTGCAGACATGTCTTCTGCAGTCCTACCAAAACACCCCACTCCAGCTCTAACAGAGTGCCCAGTTTGGAGAGGCATGGAACACAACCAGTGAGATAATGAGATTCCATCTCCCTCAGGCATACCTTGGACCCTGGTACAATGGGCTTTACCTCTCAGCAGCAGTTTGAGATGAGTAACCGAGATTTTTTTGCTAGGACCACAGGTGGGCCAGTTCCCTCCTCCTTCCCTGGGTTTTCCTCCTGTGTCCAGCCCATTTCTACAGGGAACCAAGGTTGCAACAGAAAGACCAGGACCTTTCTGGAGAAGTCCGCCTGCAGGTAACAGGCTGAAACTCTGGCAGAAGATGTTTTTAAGTTGATGGGGGCAAGCTGAGCCCGAGTGAGTAGTTAGAAAGCTTTCTGCACACTTGTCTGACATTTTATGCAGCAGCAAGCTTGTTGGACTCTCTCAGGTACCAAAAACCTAAGGAACCTCAGGTGATGCAAAAGCATTTCAGGTATCCAGTCTTAACTACCCTGAGTTAGTGGAGCAGCAAAACTGAGCACAGCTATTCAGTCCTGACATGGGCAGAGTGATAGGAGGAAAAAAGAAAAGACCCTGCAAAACCCAAGAAGGGCAGGGATGTCTTCCATACCCAGAAGGACTAATGAAATTAGGTAGTAGCCCCTCCTGAGAAAGCAGAGTTCCCACAACCCTCATTTCACAGGACAAGTTAGGTGACCCAGGTTACCTCCCCAGTTTCACAGGAGAAAAAAAAAAACCAAAGAGATCAGGTATGTCACAGCCCACTGGAAGAGGAGAGGCAGGAACCTTTGAAAAGGGTGGAGCCTCCAGACAGCACGATGTTGGAGAATAGCGTTCGCCTCAGGTCCATGTCTGATTTCTGAATGGCAAAAACGAGCACTTCGTGGAGTCCTTCACATTCCTCCCCTATCAGGTCTGGCCGGAACAGCAGCTCCGGGGCTCGAAAACGGGCAGAACCAATCTGCAAGGGGAGAAATCAGCACAGAGGGAAAGAGAGAGTAGTGTGTCTCTGTTCACTGTCTACAGTTTGGGCCTGCCTCTTTTAGGTGAAGCTTGTAGAGTAATGAAGTTTCCTGGACGTTCATGTTGCATTGTTAGCTCCCAAATGAACACCAGCTTGGACTGCTGCTCCTAGAACAGGTACTGTTTCCATTTGGCAGAGGAAAGATAAAGAAACTTACTCAGCCCTATACAGCAGGCTCCCAGCTATGCCATTTCACCCCTGGCAGAAAAGGGAATAAATCCACCCCTGTCTGGTGCCAGAACTAAGATTTGTATTTCTTCTCTTTCAACCATTCTATAGTGGGCTCAGTCTTTTGAGGAGTATTCTTAACTTGCTCTTCAATGCAATTGTTTCTGCACCTCTAGGTAGGACAAGAGCCAGATACAAAACCACTGCTGAATTTAGAGTGAGCTGGTAACTACACACTCCATTCCTGATCTGCATAAAGACTTGCTAGGTCAGACAGCTCAACGTCCCCAAGGTTGAGTTGTACCCTTATCTGGGACTTCCAGTAGAAGTTGTGAGGTTTCTAATAGTTTCCTTCACCCAAAAATTCTAGTGCCCAGCCTGGCATGAGTTCTTATCTTCTAAAATTATCCCCTCGCACCTAATGCTGTACTATTTTTCACATCACTAGGCAGGAAGCTTTTTTGGAAACCCTGTTCCTTCACATCAGGAATCCTCTGAGGGCGGTGGTCCTTACAAACCTCAATAGTGCTTCCATCTGGTAGGTAGTACTGAGCCTTCTCGGTCTCCAGAGTCTCATCCTTCTGGGGGTTTATTGACAGGTAGCAGGCACGCTAGAGAGGAAACATAATCAGGGAGATGAGAATGGTAAACCTAAATGCCTCTGATAAAATACTTTTCTCACTAACAATCAAAAATCTGTGCATCTCTTTGGGAAGACCCAATTTCAACAGTATTTTGTGCTGGGGAAAAGACCATGGACTTTGCAGACCCTCACCATGAAGGGTAAACAGCAGTGAAAGACATCACCTTGAGATAAATGCAAAACTGATTCTGAACCACCAGCTCGTCTTCACCTCCACGTCAAGTGCCTTTCCACAGGAATTAGATGCAACTTTGACACTAAGTCTCCCAGAACACAAGATGGTTGAGGTTGCAAGTGGCCTCTGGAGATCATCTTGTCCATCTCTCTGTTCAAGCAGAGTTTCCTATAGCAGGTTGCCTAAAACCATGTCTAGATGGCTTTCAATACCACCAAGAACAGAGACTCCACAAGTCTCCAGGGTTTGTCTACCGTGCCCTGATGCTGGACATCACTGAAATGTGATGGCTTTGTTTACTTTCAGACATTTATATACAGTGGTGAGATCCTTCCCAACCTTCTCTTCTCGTGGATCAACAGTCCCAGCTCTCTCAGCCTCTCCTCGTAAGAGATTCTCCAGTCCTTGCATTACCTAAGTGCCCCTAGTCTCTCTCAGACAGGTGAAAGAATGAAGTGTGGAGCTAAGCAGGCTGGCACTCCCCACTAGATTTTACAAGCTATGACTTCCCTTGAGCAGAAATTCCCTCTTGGATAAACACAGAAACAGCACATCACCTCCTTGATGGTCTTGACAATCTCAAATTCAGAGGTTGTGTGGAAGTCATAGCCTTCCTTCCGGAGATAGAGACGCAGGAAGCGTGAGACATCGCGGCCAGCAATGTCAATCCGCATGATGGAGTGGGGCATGGCAAAGCCTTCATAGATAGGAACCGCATGGGTAACGCCATCCCCAGAGTCCAGCACCACTCCCGTAGTCCTCCCAGTTGCGTAGCTAGCAAAGGGGAAAACAATCAAGTCAGAACAAGCAACCTCAAGCATGCAGCACATCCAGGCTCAACTCAGGGAGCAGAGATGTCATGTGAACAGCAGCTAGGAAAAACCCCAAAATCTAGTTCTTATCAGTTAGAGTTCAGCAAGCTCCAACCTGGTTGATTCTATGATTCTAAGCTCCTGAGAACTCTTTATTAAAGCAATTAAAATTCAGATTCAGCTCTTGCTTGAAAAGGGGTAGGTCAGACACCAGTGTGGAGAAGAGGAGGCTCAGGGGAGACCTCATTGCTGTCTACAACTACCTTAAAGGAGGTTGTAGCCAAGTGGGGGTTGGTCTCTTCTCCCAGACAGCCAGTGACAGAACAAGGGGACAGAGTCTCAAGATGAACCAGGGCAGGTTTAGGTGGGACATTAGGAAGAAGTTCTTTGCAGAAAGAGTGACTGGCTATTGCAACGGGCTGCCCAGGGAGGTAGTGGAGTCACCATCCCTGAAATTGCTTAAAAAGAGACCAGATGTGGCACTTGGTGCCATGGTTTAGTTGATTAGATGACGCTGGGTGGCAGGTTGGACTTGATCTCCAAGGTCTTTTCCAACCTGGTTAATTCTGTAGTCTTCTGCAGGTTTTTGGTTTGTGAAAAAATGGGCTTCACAGCAACATTTCACAAGCACAAATCAAAGACGAAAGACACTTACAGGCTAAGCACAGCTTGCATGGAGATGAACAATGCTGGCACATTGAAGGTCTCAAAAAACACCTCAGCAGCACGCTCTCTGTTCTTGCGTGGGTTAAGGGGTGCTTCTGTCAGCAGCACAGGATGCTGGGAAAGGAAAGAAGGAGCTGTGCTGCAATGACCAGGAGGCAGATAGACGTGTTTTCCTGAAAATTTCTGCTTATTTATTCACTTTAAGAACCACTGGTGCAAGAGGACAGGTAGAACAGAATAATTTTAGCTACAGAGCTGTATTGCACCATGATAAACCGCTGAGAAATTGGAAGACCAGCAGAGTTCTGGTCTGCTTGTGAAGAAGTGTTAGGAAATCTGCTTTGTGTATAACTCTACCCATAAAGGAAGAACAAGATGGCTCTCAGTGCAGAAAGCCAGATTTGCCAAAACAAATCGACCCTAAAGAAAGGAGGAAAGCATATGGTCTTATCACAAGCAAGTAGAAACATTCCTACTCCACTAATATACCCTATTGCTCTCAGTCATTTTACTACATTTTTGTCAGTTCCTTCCAGATCACAGGACTGTGGTTTTCTCCTTCCTCACCTCATATCATGTCACTGCTAAGTGGACATGCCTGATGCACAGGTAGAACAGGAAAAGCCAGAAAGCACTTGGGCTAGAGCAGAATCATTAGAGACAGTGAAAATAACAAAATCAGATTTTTCAGTCAGGCCTAAACAGGAGTTCTGCTCGGATATTTCTTGTGCAGTATCTCCCAAGAGGTAAAAGAGCCTAATTTAACAGCAGATGCATTGAGAAAGAAGACTAAAGGATAAGTCCCAAATCTTTCCTGGAGTTACAAGGCTACTAGTATCACATACAAAATGAATGATACCTGAGCCTTTACATAACGAAGTAACCCTCACCTCCTCTGAGAACGTCTGAAGCTGGTCCTTTGAATACACATACTGCCAAATGCGCTCCATGTCGTTCCAATCCTTCACTATGCCATGCTCCATGGGGTATCGGATGGAGAGGAGACCTCTGTGCTCCTGAACAAACAGAAAGGACATCCCAGCATACCTATCAGAGACTCAAACAATCACAATTCTGAGCACTACGAATGAATGTCAGACTCACTTATTTTTGATTCTGCTAGGACACAACTTATCTCTAGCATATAGGACAAAACCTAAAAACTAATGGCAAACATCTTTCCCAGAGATGTATTCATGAGACTAAACAAGGCCTTTTTATACAGAGAAGGAAAGTCTGACATTTGCAAAGCACATTCCATGCTAACACTTCTCGAGCCAACCTATCAAATGGTATCTCTGGTCATGATATAAAACACAACAGGGCAGTATTGGGAAATGTAGTTTGGAGGGCTCATGAGAAATGTCAGACCATATAACTACATACTGAAAAAAGCAGGAGTGTGAAAAGCAAGCTTCTTGCCCACCCCAGGGAGATAAAAGGCAACCAAGTAGGGTCAACTTCTAAAGTTCTCAGTCAAAAAGATGGGGCTGTAACCATGCAGACCTAGAAGTAGCCTAGAAAAAAAAGAAGAGATACAGGACTTGGGAAAAAAAGACTGCGGTCAGCAAGTTGGCACAAGAATTTCATGAAGCTTTACACTCCACCTTGGACATGCTCAGAAGTGACAATCTATTCCGCTCTTCAGATATACACACTAATACCAAGGAATCACAGCCCTTTTAAGCACAGCTGCTACAGTCCCTCCTTACAGCAGCATTCTGAGATACATGGAGAAGTACAGTATACAGGTTTTCTTACCTCTGCCTTTGGACCAATGAAAATGTCCCCTTCCAAAGCGCCAGCCATAACACGAGTGTGCTTTGGTCTGCCCACACTAGAACAGAGGCAAGAGTATAAATCCTTCTAGAGAAAGAGCTCAAATGCACCCAAGGATGAACTACTTTGTGCTCCTCTCTATCATAGCCAGTACTATCTGAAGTGATGGGCACTACCAGGTCCAGGCAAACCCAGGTTTGCTCCAAGTTAATCTCAGAATCAGAGGTGAAGGGAACAGATTGCAGACAGTTGCAAACTGGCAGGACATTAAATCAGCTGAGTCTGGCCACATTTTCCTTGATGATTCAGGACTTAGTTGTTTCAGCAGCACCTGGGGCAAATGTGAGCAATAGTCTGAGCTAAGGGATCCACATAAGAGTTGCCTGACCTCAGGTAGGTTTTCTCAGATTAGATATTCATAGTCCCCTACCCTATCTCATCATATAGAACACATTGCTCAGAACACAAACACACTCAACCCCACTGAAAACAAAAGCCAGTGACTATTCATAGTTCCTGACCCAGCGGTCCTCCTCCCAGTAAACCTCAGAATCTTCCAATGAAGTATGTCAGGAATCAAGACAAAACATACAGGAAATAAATGTAGAAGTCTTCACACCTCTTGTCCCAACTTTGTCTTTTTCCTGGTCCTTTTCCTAATATCTAAAAACGGAAGGATCCTACAGCTTTGACTGAGCCTGACAAAGCAGTAAGCCAACTTTTACAGCACATCCTCCTCAAAATATCTTCAAGTACTTAATAGCAGAAATCTCACCTCTCTGATGCTTCTGTGCAGCAGGCAGAAAAAGAATAACTCTTTCCTCCAGCTTCAAACTCGAATTATTATTCCACTCTACATAGCAAAAAATTTGTACGCAGTACAAAAAAAACTTACCAAGCACAGCAGAATACTTACTAGTTTGGAAAGCAGTATTTGGGGATTTGATCGCCTGCAAAACCTGCTTTGATAACACCCGAGCCCTGTGGGAGCAACAGAGAAAGAGGTGATCTTCTTCATTCAGTTCTCTTCACAAGTTTTAAAGGAGTAGCAAAGCACACCAGTACTGCAGGCACTCTCCATTTCACCAGGAAAAATGCTCCCTGAGGACTGCTTCTCGAGGCATCATTAGGGATGGGAAGGTGCCAGCAGGCCAGCTTGAACGCTGGAGGGGAGTAATGGCACCTCCACGGCAGCGACAAACCGCACAGGGCACAAACACTTGAGAGCATTCTGGTACCAATTTGCAGACACTCAAATGCCGTTCAGTACAGACAAGTATTTTTCTACCCGGTGCTACTGCCATGAGTGCAGGAGGCTAAATCAAGCTCCGCGGTTTTCTACCAATCTTAAATATTCTCTGGCCGGAGGATGGCATTTCAGAAAACCAAACAGCTGAACCCTGATGGATTCAGGGGGCACTGAGGCCTCTTAAAAGCAGATTTGTAAAGGTAGGAGAAAGGGTGGATAAAGTCAGAGCAGCGAGCAGGAAAAGGACCCTGTGCAGCAGGTTAGAGCAGAGACTAGGGGAAAGAATGCAAAGGAGGCAGGAAGCAGAAGTGTGGACAGAGAAGGCACTGGAAACAAATCCAGATTAGGGGCCTAGAAAGAACAAAAGTGCCAGTGAGATTGTAAGGGAAAAAGCCAGAGGCAGGAAGAGCAGCTGACTGGGCTTGTTTAGAAGAGACAATAAAGAAGATATTAGGTATGGCAGCCAAAAAGACACAAATTCAAAAAGCCTTCTGCAACATTCAAACCAGCAAACACAGAGCAGGTAAAACCAGCCACTGGGAGGCCCTGGCAGCAAGTCAGTGCTAGGCATCTGGCTCCACAGCTCCCGTGGTATCATCTGTAAGCATCCTGGGAACCCCATCATCAACTCGAACGTGTGTTGCCTCCTTCTCCTCCTCCATTTCCTCTCCCTGCACAAGGGAATGACATCTTGAAACAATGAGCAGCTTGCAGGAACAACCAAGTTTTGCTATGGAGCCGATTTTCATAGGATCTTCTTGGAAAAGCCATTTCACTGGTAATCCCAGACTACCACAGGAGCAAATTTCTCTGCAGAAAGAGGGGCACTTCTGCTTTACCTTGTACTGGGAGCAAAGTGTATAAGTTGTACTGAAACCTGTGACCTATGAAGTGCCTGTTCACTCTCAAGAGTTCTGCAGCAGGAATGTGCCGATTTTCAGGGCAAAAAGACATTTGGGACTCCACCAGAGCATTTTAAAATGAGTAGTGATGCAGCTCCTCTATGGCTTTCTTCTTCCCAGGTCAGTATCACTGCTTTCTTTTGGAGGCTGAGAACAAATATGTTGCTCAGAGCTCTGCCAGAAAAGTTCTGGCTGCAGCAGTTTATGATGCTGAAGTCCTAGCTGCCTGCTCCATTCCAGTGCCAGAGGTTACCAGCCAGAGCAGGCTCAGCAAAAAGGAATGTGAGGCAGATCCAGCCTCTCCACTTCACAGGCCAGTGCCTTGTTCCCAAGTTACTTCCATCAGCACTTTCAGTCAAGGTGCCAGGCTTTGAAGACAGCACTCATGCTCTGCCACCAGGGCTAGGGCACTCCTGCCTTAAAACTGTCAGTCAGATTTACCAGGTTGCATCTATAAAACGAGGAACACTCTGCACAGCAGACCTATGTATATATAAAACATAAAAAAGATAGACTGCTCAAATCCTTGACTCCTGCCAAACACCTGTAGCCAGGCTGGCTCAAGGAACACACCCATGCTGGCACCTGGGCAGGAGTACTCCCTCTGGGCAAGCAAGACTCACTCAGCATTCCAACATATACACTAGCAGGTGCTGGTGCAACAAAGGAAACTGTGAAATGTTAAAATTAAAAGAACTTCCCTTTACACAGACTCTCTTTTGGCTGTTAATTTCAAAATGAAGCCAGGAATAAAACAAATCTAGTATTTTGATTTTCCTTATCATAGTTTAAAAACAACTCTCTACCAGGGAAATAATACCCTCCTTTGTCAGGCCTTGTAGCAAAACAAAAAAAGTTGACTCAAACATAGTAAGGTAACCACATCAGAATATTGTACTTATTGAGTATTTTATTCAGGACAGTGACTGATCTTTCTGCCAGCACAGAAGCGATCTTTCTGCTGCTAGGAAATTCAGAAGAACAATGATGCCCCTATTTAACACAGAGATCAAAACTGCTTTATGCCAGACCAAAAATCACCCAGTGTGTCCTAGTGAGAATCCCAGCAAGTTATGCATTTTAACATTTACATACTGAAGTTCAAAGTTAACCAAATGTGCTGATAGCTCAGAAGTCCTGACTTGAGCCAAAGACAAATGATTCTTTTGAATGTGCTGGTAGGATGAGATGTCACCACAGTTGTTCCTTCAAGTGCCTGGGAATAAACCAAGCACAGTTGATTGCTGCTGCAGCACTGCAAAGACCTGACAGCACCTTTTGACCTATTCAATTTTTCTTGAAAACATTTTACCTCTTGAAGATGTGTGAGCAGTGAGCAAATGAGACCAGATTAAGATTCCTACACAATGAGAGGAAAAGGTTTAAGTCTTGAAATAAGCCTGACTGATTCAGGTTTAAAGACTTAGGGTTTTATCATTGCTTCATATAAGCAAAACACCACAAATACTCCCTTCTGTTGCAAGTTCTGACATGTAAAAACTTTAAAAACTGACATCCTTTCAGAAGCAAGCATTCCAGCTAGGCTTTTGATCCATTTAGTTTGTTTGGTTTTGTTTTGGCTAGTTGGTTTTTTTTGTTTGGTTGTTTTTTTTTTCCAAAAGTAAAAAAAAAAAAAAGAAGACAGAAAAACTACATGTCAGATGTAAAAGTGAAGAAAGATAAGCTCATGGAAAATTATTGTGAGTACCTTGAAGTAACTGCACATGCCTCCACATGCCTCTTGTACTAGCTCTGGAGATAGTTATTGATTCATTCACCCACATGCAATTAGGACTCAAATTTAAACAGAAATCATCAAGAGAGCCCACCTGCCATGTAGCAGTCTTTATGGAGTGCACATTTCATATTGTCTAAAATATATTTTATTAGACCACATTTTAAAAGATCAAGAACAAACCAAAGACAAAATTGGGCCTTACTGACAGCTCAGCTGTTTAAAATACCACCACTCAGACAAAATCAAATTTCATCCTCTTTTATGCAAAAAAGAGACAACTCCATGGAGGTCAAGGAACTTGCACTTGCTTAGGCTATCACTGAACCATGCTGTTGGTAGCCCAGTTTTGGCTGGGATAGAGTTAATTTTCTTCCTAGTAGCTAGCACAGTGCTGTGCTTTGGATTTAGTGAGAGAACAATGTTGATAACATGCTGATGTGGTAGATGTCGCTATGTAGCGTTTATCCCAAGTTAAGGATTTTTCAGTTCCACATCTTCTCCCAGGGAGCAAGTGCACAAGAAACTGGGACGGAGCACACACAGCCAGGTGACCCAAACTAACCAATGGAATATTCCATACCATAGAATGTCAAACTCAGTATATAATCTGGGAGGAGTTGGACCAAGAAAAGAAGTTGTTTGCTGCTCAGGCACTGATCAGCAGGTTGTGAGCAATTGCATTGTGCATACTTTGTCTTTCTTGGGTTTTCTTTCTCATCCTTTTAGTTAGTAATGAAAATAAAATATATAATAATTATAATTAAAAGGAATATAATATCTTAGTATTTAAACCCAGAAATTTTACTTTTACTTTGCTTCTCCTCCTCATCCCACTGGGAGGGGAAAGAGTCAACAAGTGGCTGCATGGCATTTGGTTGCTGGCTGGGGTTAAACCATGACACCAGTTTACATATACATTAGGTTCATCAGAGCTCCCAGACCACTTATTTTAAAGAGAGCTTGTCTGGAGTTCAAGATGGAAACACAATCCTTTTTTAAATTACGTATTGGACAAGGAGGAACATTAAGGTTGTGCTGAGGTACAGCTCCAACATCTCACTGTATGTTACAAAACTCTGCCTGCTGAAAACATGCAACTGAGTGTACTCTTCGGTAAGAGAAAAAAGTCAATCTTGTTAGGCTTTTAGCTACATATCTTAATATTATTTTGGAACACACCAAGATACTATGGCTGGGACTGTGAGGACTAGCTTGCTTGTCTTGCTTGCCAGCACAGTATTGCAGTTCTCCCTTCCCACCCTCCCAAACACATGCATACATAAGACTGGGATGACAAGTCAGCCCTGAAAAGGTGCCGGCAACTCTTGAGAAAAAGCAGTAATGAGGCAGCAGGAACAGCAGTACCTGCCTTGTGCAGCTCCACCTCCCATCCTGCCTGAACTCCGAAGAGTACCAAAAATGCAGCGTCACCACAAAGCTCCTCTGCTGACAGTCTGCCAGCACTAAAGGCAGATGTTACAACAACTATTTCATTCTTCTTGTACAGGGAGGAGAAGGGGGAACTTGTTTATCAGAGAGGCAAGAATTCACTTTTATAAGAACAGCTGATAAAATGAGAAAAGAAACAGAGTCAGTTGCTGACACATGAGCTCTTCCTCAGATCTGAAGCAGAGGCAGCAATCACTGCACTAAATAACAAAAGGACACACTGAAACTAGCTATAGGCTGCTATTACATGACTACGGCACAAGCAGCACATCTTCATAGTACCAGAGTGCTTGGAAATAGCTTTAATGGTAACCTAATCACTTGACACCACAGCATGGTCAGTGTTACTTTATTCATTTTTAAGAACAACCAACCTAATCCATTCTTTAATGTCTTGAAAAAAGAAACACATTTTTCTCCACATAGCTAACTTTACTACTCAGTCTCCTCTTCCATTAGATATTTTCCTTCACTATCCAATCCAAATCCCCCTGCTGTGATTCCAGGGGATGAAACAAAATCAAGACTGTGCAGAGAGCCCTTATGGGATGAGTAATAATGAAGGGGCCAGGGCTTGATCTGAGAAGGCCTATGCACATACTACAGCTTATGGGAAAACAAAAAACCCAGAAGGTTGAGAAGTGCCAGACTAGCAAGTCTACATGTTACAGGGCAAAAAGATTGAGAAGAAATTACTATGGAAAAATAAGGGATCACAACACTGACCCTCTGAAACAACAAAATCTGGCAGCAGAAGTCATAAGGGAGGAGTTTAATTTGTGACTCACTACATTGAAGGAGGTTCCCTCCAAGATATACCCTCCCACCTCTTCCTGGATAATCTTTTCCCTTGAGAGGCCAGCGTGGACAGGCTAATCAGAACTGGACTCAGAAGTACCTCTCCAAGGCATTTAATCATCGTCACTCATCTTTGATCTATTACCCACACAGGCTGAAGGTCTGCTTTGAGCTAATGAGAAACATTATCAGCTAGGAGCAGCTATCTGTGACACCACACCCCATTGTCAAATTACAGCTGATGCAACCCCTGCTGGGTGCAGTTTCTTAAAGAGCTCTCCCTCCTGTGGGCTTTAGAATAGGAACCCATGCCTTGGGTGTCAGTACTCCCTTGCTGAGACCACTAGGCCAGACGTGCTGCGAGGAGGTGGCTGGTACTGAGGGCGTCTGTGTCCCTCTTATTAGGGCAGTCAGGGAGCTGTCTGTAATCATCTCCACCACAGTCACCCCCAGAGCATGCTGGGAATGTGACCAAGGCGCACCCCGGAGCACGCCGGGAGTCCGGGCAATACCGAGCCCACCGGTCGCCATTGTCCCCCAGGCACAAAGAGGGCCAAGGCGGGGCCGCTGCGCCGGGAAGCAGTGCTGCCTGACAGACAGCTCCTCCTGCCAATGAGCACAGGTGCGCTGCACGAGGGCGGGGCGGGAAGCACCGGGCAGGTAACTGCGGGATGCCGCTGCTGACTGACAACTACCCCAGCCAATAGGGTCGCCTCGCCCCGCCCATCCAGCAGGCACCTCGGCGGCGGCAGGGGCCCACACCAGCGAGGGGCAGCAGCCCCCTCACGGGTGACAGGCAGATACCTCAACCAATCGCGGTGCGCCGAACCGCGACGGCCCCACCCCGGCGGCAGCCTGTGAGAAAGCAGCGGACGCCGCTGTATGAGGGCCCGAGGCGGCGGCCGGGCTAGCGGGAGGTGGGGGATGGGGGGAGGGATGAGTAGGCGGCGGCAGGCGGGGCGCGGCCGTCTTCGATGACAAAGGAATTCCGGCCCGCGGACCCTTCCCGCCCTCCCAGCTCCCAGGACGCGCGGCCTCCCGCACTCACGTTGTCTATCACGACGGGCTGGTTCGCTATCACGTCGTAAGACTCCATGGCGAGGACCCGCCGCAGCCACCCGTCAGGGAGCAACAGCCCAGTCCGCGGCGGCGCATGCGCAGGGCGACAGCGCGGGGCCAGCCGGGCGATGTATTCCTCCGGCGGCAGAGCATGCCGGGAAGTGTAGTCGGGGTCCCGCGCTGCGCCCCCTGGGAGGGCCAGCGGGGAATGAGGGATGCTGGGAGGCGGAGTGCGGAACGAGGAAGGCGCCGTTTGCAGTGTAGCCTTGTGAGCGGCGGTCACAGAATCAACCAGGTTGGAAGAGACCTCCAAGATCATCCAGTCCAACCGATCCCTCAGCCCTATCCAATCAACTAGACCATGGCACTAAGTGCCTCATCCAGGCTTTTCTTGAACACTTCCAGGCAGAGCGACTGCACCACCTCCCTTAGCAGCCCATTCCAATGGCAAATCACTCTCTCTGTGAAGAACTTCCTACTAACATCCAGCCTAGACCTCCCCTGGCACAGCTTGAGACTGTGCCCCCTTGTTCTGCTGGTTGCCTGGGAGAAGATACCGACCCTCATCTGGCTACTACCCCCCTTCAGGTAGTTGTAGACAGCAATGAGTCTCCTCCAGGCTAAACAACCTCGGCTCCTCACAGGGCTGTGTTCCAGGCCCCTCACCAGTATCGTCACCCTTCTCTGGACACGTTCCCATATCTCAATATCCCTCTTGAACTCAGGGGCCCAGAACTGGACACAGTATGTGGCTGTGCACCACCAACAAGCACAGGATCCATACAGGCCGGGAGATGAAGGGATTGAGAGCAGCCCTGCAAAGAAGTGCTTAGGGGTACTGGTGCACAAAAAGCTGGACGTGAGCCGGCATTATGCACTTGCACACCAAAAGGCCAATCGCACCAAAACAAATGTGGCCAGCAGAAAGAGAGAGGCGATTCTCCCCCTCTGCTCTCTGAGATCCCACGTGGAGTACTGCATCCTGTTCTGGAGTCTTCAGCACACAAAAGACGCGAACCTGCTGAAGCAGATTCAGAGCAGAACCACAAAAATGATCTGGAGGCTGGAACGCCTCTCCTGTGAAGAAAGGTTGAGTGAATTTGGGTTGTTCAGCCTGGAGAAAAGAAGGCTCCAGAGAGATTTATAGTGGTCTTTCAGTACCTGAAGGCAGACTGTAAGATTCATGAGGACAATCGTTTTAGCAAGACATGTTGCAACAGGACAAGGGCTAATGGTTTTAAACTAAAAGCAGGTAGATTTTAAATAAAAGAAAGAAATGTTTACAATGAGGGTGGTGGGAGATGCTTGATCCCTGAAAATTCTCAGGATCAGGTTGGATGAGGCCTGAGCAACCTGATCAGTTGAAGATGTCCCTGCTGACTGCAGAGTGGTTGGACTAGATGATCTTTAAAGGTCCTCTCCAATGCAAAGCATTCTATTATTTCAATTGGCTGCTTTCGAGCTTAATAGATATTTCCTTTCCCCCCTCCACCCCCCTTTTTTTTTTTTTGCAGGAAGAGAGAAAAAATGGTGGCATAACTTTCAGTTGAGGGAACCTACCACTAATGAATACATTTTACTGCCCTTTTATTTCACAGGGTCATGTCCAGAAACTGATGGTCACAACACATCTGTTCTGAGTATTATCCAGCTTCTCTATTTTTTGAGGCATGGCAACCAGAAAACCAGTGTCAGTGCAAAGAATGCACAATATAGGCATCCTACTGTTAAATAACATGTTCCCTGTTGTTTTTCATTTGTTACATCTTCTAAAGGTACTTTGAATAATTGATGACTAACAAAGATACTAAAATCATAGAATCATTGAATCATAGAATCAACAGGGTTGGAAGAGACCTCCAAGATCATCCAGTCCAACATTTACTCGAAACTCCAAGCAACACTGGGTCTTGAAATTAATTAGGATGAACTTCATTACTGCTAAGTTTACATGACAGCTGGTTCACAACTCAGCTGTCTTGTCCTGCATTTTTTTCTGCAGATACCAAGACTTTTCTTCTGTGGTTTGTCTTTAGCCCAAGCAGACAGTCTCATCTCAGATATTTATCTGTAGTGATTTTCCCTATTCACCTAGTTGAAAAGAGAGATTTTTATATGACAGGAAGATAAGGTTTAAATTATCTTAAAACAAGTATTGTATTGCCTCAGTAAATGCCAGGAGAGACTCATTACCTGTGTATTAGGCCAACACAGTGTTTCATACATGACTCTGTTATAGTTACCATTGACTCCATTGACTGTAATTGACTTGATTGGATGTCACAAAAAGTAGTATCACAGTAAGGGGACAAGTGAAATACTGTTTGTTATGGGAAGCAGCGATTGATGACAATACCAACTGCCACGTGTGTTCCTCTCTTCAAACCCCGACAATCAACCACTCACCTCCTTTATCAGTGGACAGTAATTTGTCTGCTAACTGATTTCTTGATTATAGGTGATCTTCTAAGAGCTATGTTGTGCATACTGATTTTAAAACAAACTCTCAGCTACTTAAGTGAGAAATGCAACCATTGGGAGCACTCGTCCTATCCTCTCACCACTCTACAGCTCATTTTTTCTCTATGCTGATTAAAAAACCCCAAAACGGTAGGACACTGTTCTGGCAAAGATGTGTAGGACTACTGAACACACACATCCATACAAGGCCTTGCACGACCACAGATGTAATTGCAGCTCAGAAATAAGCCAGATCTTCAGCGTGCTTAGTAGATATGTTAAGATGTCAGCCCTTGGACTTCACTTATTTGCATTGCTTCACAGATGCCTGAGGTACCTACAGATACATAAAGCTGCAAATTGAGAATAAAGGCACACTGAGAATTGGATAAGGTATAAAGATAGCAGTAACTAAAGTCGTCAGTGCAGCAGAAAAGGAAATAAAGCCAGTAGCCAGCCATATACTGAAGCGCAACCACGGTCCTGCAGAAACCTAGAGTTACTAACGGTACGGGGATGGTGCTGAGCCTTAAGCCCTGAAGTTTCAGAGCAGCAGCTTCCTAGCCTCTGCCATGTACAACCTCATTTCTGCAGGCAAGACAGACACAGACTCGAACACTGCGGCGGCTAGGGGTGCTGCGGCCAAAGAGCTGCCCCCAAACAGGACCTGCCCTGCAAAACTCCCGCCCGGGAACGGCAGGGCGAGGGAAGGTGCTTCACCGGCCCCTGCCCATCGCGGCCTCTCAAACCCTCCTTACCACGGGGCGACTCCTTCTTTTCCTCCGAGTCAAGCCTGCGGGGGCCGGTACCCTCCGGCTTACCCAGAACCCCACCCCAGAGCGTTTGGACCCCCGGCAGCTCCCCAGCGTGCCCCAGTCTGCTCCGCTCGCCCCGCCCCACGCCATACTCAGGCGCCGCCACTAGAGGGGGCACTCGCGGCGCGGCGTGGCGCGGAGGCGGGACGTGGCCCTGCCGCCCCCCGCGCGGCGCTCCGCCATTGGTGGAGGCTCCGTGTCATTCACCGCCGCCCGGGCAGCGGGGCCTGCCCCCTCCTCCCGCAGCTCCGCGCCGCGCAGCGCCGCTTGGGCCGGGCCGGTCCAGGCGCGTCGGGCTGGGAGCAGGGCTGAGCGGGTTGCGCTGAGCCGGGCCGGGACCAGCCGCCTCCGCCGCGCCGTCCCCGCCGCCGGGACATGGAAGGCGTACGGCCTGGCGGGGGTCCTCCCGCGGGCGGGCCGGGTTCAAGCTCGGGGTCCGGGTCCGGGTCCAGCTCCTTCCCATCACTCTTCCCGCCGGGGCTTCACGGTATCTACGGCGAGTGCCGTCGCCTCTACCCCGACCAGCCCAACCCGCTTCAGGTCACCGCCATCCTCAAGTACTGGTGAGGCGGCCGTGGCTGAGGCCTGGAGGGAGCCGAGGGCCTTGTGTGGGGCTGGGGAGTGAAGCAGTGGGGCCAGAGGCCTTGTATGAGGTTGTGGAAAGTAGTGGGGCCTGGTGCCTTGTGTGGGGTTGAAGAGGGTTTGGAGGCAGTAGTGGAGCGAGGGATGAGTAGCGGGGTTGGGGGAGGCTCAGGGGCAGCAGTAGGGCTGGGGGCACCACATGGGGTGGAGGAGGGGGAGGTGACGGTATTGGGGAGAGTGGTTGCAAGGGAAGAGAGACGAGGGCTTACGTGTTTATTTTGGGGAGATGTGTAAGACGTTTGAAGATGTGCAGTGGGTCTGGGGAGGAGGCATTGAGAATGCAAGTGGATGCCTGGGAGGTGTATTTTGGAGTGGGTTCTTGGGGAGGACGCACTGGGAACAGGAAGAATGGTGTGGAGAGTGATGTACTGAAGACAAGAGCATGTACTTGGGTTTCTTCCCTGAGAGTTTTCTGATGAGGGCTTTGGCTGGAGTGGGTCATGGTAAAAGAGAGCGTGTGTTACTCAGTAGAGAAATTCCTACAGAGGGGAGAGGGATGGAGTTTCCCCTTCTGGACAGGAGATAAACTCTGGCTTCTGTAGCTTGGAGGTCAAGTGTGGCCAGCACTGATCAGAATGAATCTTTGTTCCAGCCTTCAATCCAAATGCGTGTCATGCATGTACCCATAAAACCTATGGGGCAGAGCCAGCTTCTCTTGCCTTTGCATAGCCAAGTGTTATCACAGACTGTGAATCTGCTGCTTACTGTCTCTGCTGACATAGTGCCTGACACCAGTAACGGCAGTTGTTTATGTGTGAGGGTGGCATGGAGGAAGTACTTGGATGTTTAGCTATTGAGATAACTGTCTAGTGTATAGCCCTGTGCAAAGAGGATTTCTTTTTGCTATTACTTTGCTGCTCAGCTGCCTCTTTTAGGCCTAAGAAATGTGATCAGGTCACCCCAGTGTTTGCTGGGACCTGACATTAACCAATCTACTCCAGAACTCAGAAAGTTTAGTTAACACTCAGCTTCTTTGTTTATGGTTCATTTTAACCTGCACATCTCTATCTGATTGAATCCTGAGGAACTGCAGAATAATAGTTTCCCTGTGGTCTCTGACGACCAAGCTATTGCTGTCATCTTCTGAAGAAGATGCTAGCAAGAAATGGTCTGTTAATTCTTATTGCTTAAATTTTGTGGGTTTTGTTTAACTGAAACTGGTACAGTGGGCCAAGATAAGATGTTTCAAGTCTGACACCTCAAAATACAAATAATTTCTTAGTTATCAGTGTAGGTCACTTCTGCAGTGGTGGTCTGATCAGTCTTTTTTTAAGCCTATATCTAATCTTAGATATTCAAGATGGACGAGTTTCCAGTCACTTTGATTTGAGAGTCAGCATTATTTCTCCATCAACAGCTCAAAACAGTACTGACTAGAGTGGTTTAAGGTTGGTGTGGAGTGGAAGGAAATATAAGTCTGTAATGAAGAATGGCAGAGAAAAAGTGTTTGGGAAGAAACCTTGCTACTTGTTTGCTTAAAGGGCTCATTAAGGCTTCACTTCTTTTTGAGCTCAAACACTAGGAAAAACTGCTATTGGTAGTGGTGGCCAGTTGCAAGTAAAAAGTAGTGTGAAGACTTGTTTATCCTAGCATTTTCCACTTAGCAGTTCTGACTCTCAGCTCAGCTGGCATCGATAGCTGAGAGCTTTGGTCGTAGCAGCTTCTTAGTGCTGTCCAGTGCAGGAAATTTTTGTGCAAGGAGGAACCTTTTTTTCTCCCCGTACTAGGTGAAACTTGGAGCTTGGTTTGTGATGTAGTAGAATGACTTCTGTTGCTACTCACCTTGTTAGCTGGCAGCCTAGGCAGAGAACAGACTATTAGTTGATTTGGATTAGAAGAGGGAATTGCTGAACGAAATTGCCTTAGTAGAAACATTGTAACACTAATCAGCTTTTAATATATGTATCAGTTTCTCTAACAGCAGGGTTTTTTGTTCAGGCAGCTGAAGCTGTGCACTTCAGCTTGCGCGGCAGAGCAGGTCCTTCCTTCCTTTGTAAGTGTGGAGAATCCACAGAGCTGTGAGCTTGCTGGTAAATGAAAAGGCTCAGCTGTCTGCATTATTTCAAGGAACTTTTTTTAAAAGAAATGCTGTTTGCATATCTTGTGACAGATTTTGTTATTGCAATTGGAACTTCTTGGACAAGTTCCTGTCTGTATTTAGGAGTTTCTCCCTGTTGATATCCAGTATCCGCTTTTACTTTTAAAACATAGTTAAATGTGTCTAAGTGAAACATTTTCATGTATAGAATTGCTGTTGAGAAAACTATCACAAAGGAAAGTGCAGAAGTGGTTTTGAAATAAGCAGAATACAGGCTAAACTGTTGGTTTTTTTCATCACCTGTCTTGAATGCAGGCGCTGTACTTAAAAGCCAGTGTGCAACAGCTTGAGCATCATGAACTACTTCTGAAGGTTTGTTAAAGGTAGCTGTGAAAAGTAGTCCTGTTGTCAGCTGCTGGGAAGTGACTACCAACAATCCATTAATGACTTTACAGGGTCAATCGATTAGGAATTTTCAAATATTTTCCTCTTGTGGAGCTGTGTCCTCTCTGCCCACTTTGAGTTTCTCCTACCACAGAAACTTCAGAGCATTGTAAGCATCAGTCAAAAGAAGACTCTTGGTGCAGATGCAAATACTGGGTTTCCCCTGAGGCTGCCCTTCTCAGTTCCTGAATGAACTCCATGAATAGAGAATGTAACAAATTTGTACTGTACCTCTGGCTTTGAAGTTGTGCTCTTCCTAATAAAATCCTCCAACGCTTCCAGCTCTTTGTGTGAACGCCTGTACTGATATGTAGATTGTGATACGAGGTCATACCCTGCAACAGGCGGTTGTGGGTGGGAGGATCTACTGGTGCAGGCATTGACAGCACCCAACTAGCTATCGTAGCGGCAAAACCTGTCGCCCGAACTGGATAAGTATCTATGCTGAGTAGCCTTTGCTGAGCATTATTGCCATAGGTATGTTGTTAGTTGTGCTCCAGGCAGCTGGTTCAAAGATAATGCTAGATGCTCCTGCAGTTGCAGTGGTTTCAGGATAAGTGTATGGCTTGGATGTGTGTTTTTCAAGTTTTAATTAGTGCTACAAGTTTTTGTCTGATTCCCTTCCAAGCCTGCCGAATTTCTCAGGGAGTAAAGATGACTCTGGGTTGTCATGCAGCCTGCAAATTGGTGGGTAATTTAACTCTGGACAGGACGCGGCTCAGCTGCCCTGAGCTGGCTGGTGCTGCACCGCTGTATTCTCCTGGGTAGTGTGATGCTGTGGGTTCTGGAGGGGCTTGGACTTTGGAGAGAAGTGTGAGGTTGCAGGCATGAGTGAAGGAGAGGTATTTGGCTCACCTGATGCAATCTAGGCAGGACTTGTTCACTGTGTGCATGAGACCTGGCAAATGGGTTTGAGTAGCCTTGGGGAGGAGTGTGCTCATGGCTCAGTCCCTATCCTGGAAAAGAGCACTATTAAGTGTTTGTCTTGTCTGTTGTCAGTGGCAAAGTGCCTGTGCCAGCAGTGTTCCAGTGTGAATTGTTTGACATCTAATGTGTTACTAAACCAAATTTGGAAGCAGGTTTGTGTGTGAGAGAGATGTTAACAGGAGATTTCCCCTTGTAAATCTTACACATCTGCACTGGCCACTTGCTAATCTCTCACTGGTTTGCTGGTCAGTGTAATGACCTCCCTTGCTTTGGAGCCTTCCCAGTCAGGTAACAATTGTGTGTGGCTAATGCTGTTCACCACTCGTCAGTGGAGTGACTGTCCTGGTTGAAATTGCCAGGCTCATTGCATCATGGATCTGAGAACTGCTGATATGGAAAGCCTGAGTGCTGGCTGAGGCATTGGTGCTATGCTCTGGATGTAACCATCTGAATGGTTATCTATGGCAGAGATGTCAGCTGGTGCCACTGAGAGGGAACAGATCAAGATGAGATATGTCAGAGGGCAGCTCTACTTTTTTTTTTTCCTGAACGTTTCAAGCTGTTGTGAGACTTTGAGAACAAATTTTCACAAACTGCCACTGAGCATAAAACTGCTCCATCCCAGGGTCCAACATGCATTCCCTATACTTGCTCTCTACTTTTCCTTTTATGCCTTAAAGATAGTACTTACTATATGAGAATGCTGCATAATTCTGACTTAGCCCTTGACAATCCGCTTCTGTGCAAATACTGCAGGGCGGATGCTCATCCCCTCTGTCTTGCTCTGCTATCCTGGGCTGCATCCTTGATTGACCCACTACGAAGCTGGAGCTGGCCTGGAGCCACTGTGGTAGCTTTATGTGCCTTAAGAGAAGGGAAGCTGTCCTAGGGAAAATCATTCCTGTTAAATAACCCTGCGGGTTTTTTTTTCCTGCAGCAGTAGGAAGGAGGCAGCACAGCATGCTTGTGGAGAGAGCCCGCAGGCTGTTCTAATACAACAAGCTGATAAATTACTAAGTACAGACTCAAGGTTGGGCAGCAGGAGGGTTTCTGATAGTATTGCTGTCACTAGCAATCTGCACAGAGTATGTAGGGGCCTTCTGGAAACAACAGGATGACATTTAACAAGGCCAAGTGCAGGATTCTGCACTTTGGCCACAACAACCCCAAGCAGCACTACAGGCTGGGGACAGAGTGGCTGGAAAGCAGCCAGAAGGAAAGGGATCTGGGGATACTGATACATAGTAGGCTGAAGATGAGCCAGCAGTGTGCCCAGGTGGCCAAGAGAGCCAATGGCATCCTGGCCTGCATCAGGAACAGTGTGTCCAGTAGGATGAGGGAGGTTATTCTTCCCCTGTACTCAACACTGGTCAGGCCACACCTTGAGTACTGTGTCCAGTTCTGGGCCACTCAATTCAAGAGAGATGTTGAGGTGCTGGAATGTGTCCAGAGAAGGGTAACAAGGTTGATGAAAGGCCTGGAACACAAATCCCATGCGGTGAGGCTGAGGGAGTTGGGGTTGTTTAGCCTGGAGAAGAGGAGGCTCAGGGGTGACCTCATTGCTGTCTACAACTACCAGAAGGGACATTGTAGCTAGGTGGGGGGTGGCCTCTTCTCTCAGGCAACCAGCAACAGAACAAGGGGACACAGTCTCAAGTTGTGCCGGGGGAAGTATAGGCTGAATGTTAGGAGGAAGTTCTTGCCAGAGGGAGTGACTGGCATTGGAATGGTCTGCCCTGGGAGGTGGTGGAGGCACTGTCCCTGGAGGTCTTCAAGAAAGGACTGGATGAGGCACTTAGTGCCATGGTCTAGTTGACTGGATAGGGCTGGGTGCTATGTAGGACTGGATGATCTTGGAGGTGTCTTCCAACCTGGTTGATTCTATGATTCTATGAAACTTGTTCTCATGGCTCTTTTTGGCAGCACCTTCCCTGCAGATGATAAACTTGGGGAGTCCCCTATACATTACCTCTTCTCAGAGCTCGGCCTGGAAAGCACCTTCTTACAAGTGCATTGCTTGTCAGCTGGGCCTGGTGTTGGTTGGCCTCTTGCCAGAATGATGAGCTACCTGGTTGGATCTATCTCTCCAGCATGGCAACTGCTTCTCCAGAAAATCTCTTGTGGAGAGGCCCAGGTGCTGCAACTCTGTGGTGAGCTTAGTGCCAAATTATGAAGTGACTACAGCACCTCTGTCCTTTGATGCCAGCTACCTCAGCTCTGAAAAAAAATTGTACTCTCAAAAGTCTCTGCTAAATGAGCCTCAAGAAGTGCTTGTACCCTGTGAATGTGATCTAAGCATGATTGCGCAAACTCAGGGATAAACCTCTCTGCTCTGATTGCCTGTTTACTCAAGCCACTGTTTGCACCTCCTGACTTTAGTCCTAGCAGCCTGGTTGCACTCATACCTGAGAGTTGAAATGCTTGTCAGTTACTCTTTGGTGCTGCTAGATGGGACTCTGACAAGTGTGCTGGTCATTAGTGGGATAATTGCAGTTAAACTTTGCTGTTTGATCGTCCTAGAGCTTCTGTGGAGAGTCAAGCTAAGATCTCCACAGTGAAGCAGAGACTCTTCTGGGAGGCATGGAGTAGTGGGTAGCGGAGAACTCTACAAGATGCTAGACACTTCTGGCCCAGCCTGACATTGATATTAGACAGTGGTACTTTAATCAGGGAACAAAACTGAGGCACTCAAATGCTATTTGTGCGGTGGTTTTAGTATGCTTAATGATGTGACACAGACTCTCAGGCCTAGTGTGGGAAGCACAAACATGCCCCACAACCTGCAGATGATAGGGTCTCATAGTCAGAACAGAGGAGGGGAATTGGTGTGTAGTAAGTGAATTGAATGTAGAGGATCATCTTAGTTTGGATTTTCTTATTTGGAGCAGGTGAGAGTATTTTCCTTGAAGAAAAAGTGAATCTGAGGCAGGAAACAGTTAAACAGTTGCTCACACTATGCCCTGAATGCTTGTGGTGGGTGGCTTGATGGCTTGTCCCTTCTTGCTTGTTTCTACCTGTCTGTTTTATGATTGACAGGGCTAACAGTGAACAAAACAACCTAGTACATTCCTTCTTTTGGTGGGGAGCTGACCTGCCTCTGCACGGGCAGACGTGATGGCAAATGGCAGGCGGAGTGTTCTGGCTCTCCAACCTGGTCTCCTTATGCCTTGGAAGGGTGGCTC
This sequence comes from Pogoniulus pusillus, assembly GCF_015220805.1. Classification (NCBI taxonomy): domain Eukaryota; kingdom Metazoa; phylum Chordata; class Aves; order Piciformes; family Lybiidae; genus Pogoniulus; species Pogoniulus pusillus. Next base: position 14,012,340 of record NC_087269.1, on the reverse strand, counting down.
TGGGTCTTGGTTATTGCTGTTTAATGTAGTTTAATGGCTGTGCTACACTGACTTTTTTTAAGGAACATATTCTAATGTTGAAGCAGAGGATGCAGTGATGCATTTTACTTCTTCTTGGTTAGTGCATCTGGTGTATTTTACAAGTTCTGGTACTAAATTTTCTGAATCAGTGTTGTTTCCACTATTTTAACTGCCATGTCTGAATTCAGAAGTTGAAATACTTTCCTCAAAACTTGACCTTTTCAAGTTCCCTTTTGAGAAATAGTATCGGTGGTGTTTTCTAGTTGAAGTGTGTGCCTCTGGACTGAATTAGGAATTTGCAGTGCAGATACAGCTATTGCTCTTTCACCAATACCATTTTCCATTTTTCTTTGTGTTTTGTGGAAGCTTTAATATAATTCCAGAGGGTTTTATGCTTTAATGTTAAAAACATTGGTGGTATGTTGCATGCATGCACTTTGTCTTCCTGTGTTTGAAGCTTTCTGGACTTAACCCAACCTTTATCTTTATTTTTTTTGAGATGACTCTAATATGCTAATTACATTTTTCTTGTTAGCTATGTTTTAAAGCAGGTATTTGTACAGCCACTTGTAGAACCTGAGGAGGTTTCCCATTTGTCTTGGATAAACTAACTTACCTGGGAATCTTTCTGTTTTTTGATGCAGGCTGGGAGGACCTGACCCTCTGGACTATGTTAGCATGTACAGAAACTTGGGAAACCCAGTGCAGAATGTTCCTGAGCACTGGCACTACGTCAGCTTTGGGTTAAGTGACTTGTATGGAGACAACAGAGTGCATGAGTAAGTGTCACTTAAGTTCTGTAGTCCTGTTGCTGTGTGTGTTGTATTTTGTGTTGTGTTTTGGAGGAGTGTAGGTCAAACCCTATCCTGCTGTTCTTACTATTTGAACATCTGGTTTTCTGCTGAGAATACCCTTGCCTTGCTCTTACAAGGGGTGACACATGCCTTGTTGTGGATGTAGAAGAATTACTACACTCCTCTGTGCAGGCTTGGAATGCAGTGTATTTCCTTGACAGTGTTAAGTCAAGTGATTTTATTTCTTTATTGTTACTATTTTTTTAAAAGTCTTCTAACTGACTGGGAAATTAATTATTTTTTTAACTGAATGTAATTTTGTTTTGTTTGTGTTTTTCTTTCTTGCTAGTCTGTTATGGTCATAGGCTTAAATCCTGACCCCACCCTCTGTGTGCTAAATGCCTTCCTCTGGAAAACTGCTGTAAGGGCATTTTCCTATTGCTGGCACAGCAGAGTTACTGTTAGCAGACTGCCACCCCAGTGGCTGCTATGTAGTGCCAATTTGTGTAAGAGAAGCATACATTTCTAATTGTTTGACTTTTTTCGTCTGCAGCAATTAAATAATTATCTTAGCTTGTTGGTGTGGATGGACTTCAGCAGACATTTTGTATTAGACCAGGCAAGTGGTGTGATCTAACCTTAGTTTTCTCTGTCTTTTAATCTTACTCCTTAACTTCACTTAAAGTGAGTATCGTAGCCAAGCTGTCGTGGGGCTGTGAACATGGCCTTTTAGCCAGCCAGAAATGGCAGAAGATTTCTGCTGCCACTGTTTAGTTAAACTGTCTTTGTACTGTTTCATAGTTGCAGGATAAATGTCCTTGATGAATGGTGCAGTAAAGGCCACCAAGTTTTCCTTCTTCGGTCTGTTAAGATTAGACCACCAGTGAGGTGCTTCTCTTGCAGCAGCAGTCAGGCAGTTTCTTTAACATTACCCATGTAGTTTTGTAGAAATCCAAGGAAGTTTCCCCTGGTTCTTTCTTTCCCCATGTTTGTGTTTACAGAACTGTTTTTCAGAAGATAAGTCTCTTAAGACTGAAGTTTATACAGGACCCTAGCGTGACAGTGATCTGCCTGAGACATTTATCCAACGTATCTACTGCCAGTAAACGTCAGTCATTAGTTGTTGGGGCAGAAGAAAGGTAGGGCAAGTGAAAGAAATGAAGTGAAATTAAAGGCTTTCTTCCCTCACTTTCACAAGAGCCCCTGCCATGGATATACAGGCCTTTGGTACCTTTGTTCTCAGATAACTTTTCATCTTTGTCACTGAAAATAGAATGCTGCCAGGATTAGATGACCTGTGTTTACCCATCTGGTTTTCATGGGAGTACTTTTGGAAGGAGTAGGTGCTGTGCTGACTTCCTCTCTTTGGTAACTTGTCAGCCTCAGTTTTTCTGTGATGAGTCTCTTCTCTTTGTTCAGACTCTTTCTTGATGGTTTAGAGTGGGAGCAAGGAGTGGATGTAAGGGCCTCAGCTGAAGACAGGAAGGATGATGTGGTTTTATACATGAAGCTGCACATTATGGCCCTGGCACATGCTCTGGCTTCTCACTCTCAAAATTTGTCTGCTAGACCAAAAAGCGTTGTTCTTCTGTGGTGGACAGCTTGAATCTGAAGGAATGAAACTGTCACACAGGTGAAATATTGCAACTTCCCTGGCAGGAGACTTCCTAACACTTCATACTGTCATATGGTTTGGTCTGGAAATTTTGCCTGAGGTGGTGGAATATGCCTTTTGCTGGCTGCAGGGCACAGAAATTAAACCCTTATCTCTAGAAATAGGTTGCAGGTGACTTCCAAAGCCTGTTAGATGAAACAGGAACAAAAACTGTGCCATGCTGTGGGAGGTCTGAAGTCCCTGAATGCCCTGTATGTACATGAGCCTGGGAGGAGGCTTAGAGCTGGAATGCCATGGCTGCTTCTGGCACTGTGCTGCAAGAGCCTGCTGCAGCTGGGCACTGCTGCACTGCTTTGGGGATCTTGTCTGCAACCTTTTGAGGACAGACCTCAGATATATCAAATGATCTCGTGCCCTGAATATATATATTTTTTTTTTGTGTGTGGCTGGAACAGTGTTCCTGGCTCCACATTAGGTGTCTCTGTGTCATTCACCCTTAGATGTTTGCCTGTCTTCAGTCTGTTGCCTGTTGGCTTTATTCTGGCCTCATTATTGGAGCTCCAAAACTTAATACTACTGTGCTGTCAAGAAGGCTATTTCTGCCTTTATGGCAAGAAGTCTTAATATACAATTATGTGTGTGAAAACCTGCCAAAACCTACACATCTCTTATGTGCTGAACCTGAAGTTAGCATTGAGGACAGGCAGGGAGATTATTTCCAGAGAAGGGCAACAAGGCTGGTGAGGGGGCTGGAGCACAGCCTTACAAGGAGAGGCTGAGGGAGCTGGGATTGTTCAGCCTGGAGAAGAGGTGGTTCGGGGGAGACCATATTGCTCTCTACAACTACCTGAAAAGAGGTTGTAGCCAGGCAGGGGTTGGTCTCTTCTCCCAGGCACCCAGAGACAGAATAAGAGGACACAGTCTCAAGTTGTGCCAGGACAGGTTTAGGCTGGGCTTTAGGAGGAAGTTCTTCACAAAAAGAGTGATTGGCCTTGGAATGGGCTGCCCGGGGAGGTGGTGGAGTCACCATCCCTGGAGGTGTTTAAGAGGAGGCTGGATGAGACACTACCATGGTTTAGTTAACTAGAAGGGTTAGGTGATAGGTTGGACTCGATGATCTTAGGTCTTTTCCAACCTGGTTAGTTCTGTGATTCTGTGCTGAGTTGCAGTTGCTGTTCGCTAACTGCTCTTGAAACCCAACTGCCACACGAACAGCCTGTCTCCAGACCAGCACTTGGTGCACACTGCAGGGGTGTAGTGCTTTTCCTGTACACTCAAAAGGCTCTTGTTCTCCAGCAGGGAATTTAAGAAAGCCTTTGTTTAAGAAAATAGGTATCAGTCTCTTTGTTACTTGAAGGATTTTGGTATTCTACCGTCTCAGGTAAAGTGTGATGCAGGATGGTTATGAGGAGTGTAGGGTAATAGGAAGTTGTTTAAATCTTGGGAAGACTTCCTTTAAAGGTGGTGTAGCACTGAACTCACCTGCCCTGGCCTCTGAAGGTAGGAGTTTGTGGAGTTGTTTTCTCGTTTTCCAATTCTGTAGAGTGCAGAGCTGGATCTGCTCGTATCAGTCAGCAAGGTTCCTGAAATAGGATTGTGTTTCCATAACTTTGCTGTGTTTCATCCTTTAGAAAGTGTAAGAATATTACACTGCCAAAGGTCTTGACTTTTGATAGTGTATAGTCTATTTCTTGTGGACCTCTTCAGGTAATATGGTACAGTCTAGACCAGTTATAATGCAGCAGTAAATGAAAAGGACTGTTTGTTTGGGGTTTTATTTTGAGTGAACTGGAGGCCCTTGTATTTTTATTTATAATGAAATAGCAAACAGATGTAGCAATATGAAAATGCTGACTTAAATTTATATTTTTTAATAAGAACCTGAAAAGTCTGAAGTGGAGCTCTCCCTGTGCCTCCTTGTTGACAGATTTATTTTCAGTTAAAGCAGTACTATTTCCTGCTCTGCTTAAGTATCAGCTACACTCTGCTTTACAGAACTTGTCAGGTTTTAAAGAGTCCACAAAATAAGATGGAAGAAATCTAAGAATTTTGAATGGTGAAACCTTTTTCATTTAAAACCACTCAGTGTTTCGTGGTTTAATGGCAACCATGACACCAGCTGTGCTGGGCTGATTGCACTAAAAATTTAAACTCATGACATCATGACAGCATTAGGGAACCACAGGCCTTTCAGGGGAATTTTCACACCAAGCTGCTTGCATGGCAATGAGTCTCTCCAGACAAGCACGTTGCACAGCTTGAGGCACAGCAGAGATCCTACCAGGACATTTTTTACAAGTTATGATCAATTTTTAACTTTTTCTATACTTCAGAATCAAACCCACAGTGTAACTTTTAAAATGTATTCAGCAGGGTCAGAGTCGAGCCTAGTTTTGGACTATTCTTCCTTTCTGAAGAGATCCTGCACTGCAGTGACAAATGTGTGCATAGTGTGTGAGCACACTGACAGAGAGCATCTGGCCAGTGCAGTTGTGGGAGAGGGGACAGGTCCTGCACCCTTCTCACTCCCTTGCGAGCAGCTACTGCCCCACAGTAGGAATGCAATGGCAGATGCCAATGTCAGGAGGTCTAAGACATCTTTCTGCAATTGCCAGGCATGAGAGTGATTTCTGCCTACATGGAGGATGCATGCCTGAGGAAGACACTGTCAGCAAGCATGGATGGACTCAGGCTCAATCAGTGACAATGCCAGCTCCTGCTACTGTGATGCTATGGTGTGCCTCAGTCCTGGGTTGTGCTGACACAGGGCTTTGCAGGACTGTCCAGGGAGCTGGGAAGTGATGTGTGTTTTAGCCAGACTAACTTCTATCTCCAGTTCTCTCTAAAGCCAAGGCTGAATCTTCAGTTAATCTGTTCCTGTAGCTCAATTGTTCACCCTTTTTGTTAACAGCTTCAAAAGTGCATGGAAAATGAGATCCATGATGTGATAAAATTCCTGAAAACCTTGAGTATGCTTATTTGTGTTAAAATTGCAAGGTTGTGATTCAGATCCACAACAGAAAGCAAAATTTACATTATGGCTGGGTTAAGAGATAAGATTTTTTTTACTTGTAGCCTTCCCACATCTTGAGAACATACTCTGCAACTGTGTTTTGATGTTTAGCTTTTTATGCAAGTTGCAATGGAGTTTCCTGGTCTGCACAAACTTCACATTGACAGAGGTGGTGTTCTTTGTTTTGTTTTGTGTTTTTGTTGGGGTTTTGTGGTTTGTTTAGGGGCAGGAGTTGGCGGATTTTTTCCTTGTTTTACTCCTGGCAGCTAGCCAGCAGCCAGAGCAGCATCCCATTTGCATGAAACCAAAAAGATTACAGCTGCCTTCATCTTCAATACAGATGCAGGGTACCACCCGTGGAGACAACAGGTTCCAACTTACTGTGGTCCTTTTGATTTGAGCTACTTACTGTTTGGATCAGGATGGAGCAGGGCATGCTGGGATAACATGTTGTCTCTGTGGGTGGTGCCTCCCTATTAAAGGTGAGGGTAAGCATGGGGCTTTCAAGATCTCCAGTCCAGCTTGTGTTCTGCTGGCTTGTATAGATCCTCTGAATGACCTTAACTTGTGAAAGGGCAAGGATGCTTGTTAGAGCTAGGAGGAAGAGAAAGAAGTGCAAAACTGGATCAGGTAACAAACGGAAGGCTTGCAGAGGAGTGGATGTTTTCTGGAAGGCTTTTTCCGAGTATGAAAGGAGTTTTAAAAGAGTATTTAGAAAATAGCCTAAAAGTTGGAACAAGTGCTCTCTTTCCTTTGAGTGCATGCTGGCTTCTCCTTTGAGCCTGCATGAATGTAAGATGGAGTAGTGCTGACAGCTGTCACTTCAGTGGCCTCTTAGTTCTGTAGCCTTTCATAAATTTAAAAACTCACTGCCCTGAGCTTGCCAGCGTTCAGTCTTAAATTTTGGTATTTAATGGGTCCCTAAGTGCTTCATAAACCACGTCTGAAGCACTGCTGAAATACTACACCATACTCCAAGGTGACAATGAACGCTTTTTGAATTGTAGAAACTGATTCTACTCTTCTTTGTTTTCATGAAAATGCAATGAAGTAAGAGGCCTTTGGGAAGATAGTAAATCAGAGAGGGGGTGGTGATTGTTGTGCATCCATTTTCCAGTTAAGATTTTGTAGAGTTCAATGTGCTTACCTTGGAGACATGAAATATCAAATCCATTCAGTTTGGAGTTGAGCCTGGAATTTAAGGAAAATTATTTTATACCCAAGGTGTTCTTTCCCCTTTCATGGTGACCAGTTGCTTTCAAGTGTGGTGTTGAAGCATACTTCATACAAAGAAACTGGATGATGTTCTTAAATAATAGCATGGATGTGTAAACCCTCCCTTCCTCATCCTAATTTTGCTTCACTAGGTTGTTAGCTCTAAAGCTGAAGGCTGTGTGGTAGTTAATTCAGCAGATAGAATAGGGAGGTGAGGTTGAGTTTTGGGGATGTATCCTCAAGTTAATCAGCAAACTGTGGTTCTGCTCCAGGACCAGACTTTTGTGAGATGAGATTGTGGTGGGTTTGTTGTGGGGAAGAGCCACAAAGGCGGTGAAATTCTGGGGATTTACAGTCACCCCGAGCGAGGAGTAGCTTCTCTGTCCCCATAACTTTCTGCATTGTGTTGCCATGGCTTCATCTGTGGGAACTTAACTTGTGCCAATGCACTGAAGATTTTTTTCTTCTGTGTACCATTGCTAGAGGTGGAGTGTCTGCCTCAGCTAAAGGAAATGGCATAAGAGGACATTGTCAAGCATCAGTTCAGGAAAGAGATACAAATAGCTAGGACTTGGAGGAGGGAGAGTCCAACATGAGCACCATACTCTGGACTTCCTTTTCCTTCCTAAGTATCTTGTTTCTGTCAAAAATTGTTCCTGAATGTAATGCTTATTTTTGCCAGTTGGTCTTTTTCTTTCTGAAGCAGAGGGAAGAGGAAGGTTCATGGTAGAATGAGAAGGGAGAGGCCATGTGGTTGGGGAGTTCTGTGTATTTCCTTTTAATAATAGCTTATTTGAGAATTCTTCAAAGGTTAAATTGGTAATTTAGGTGCAGGGGGACAGCAAGGTCTGTTTTCTAATGGGTTTGTCTTATGGGTGATATTTTTCATGTCTATGAAGATAGGGGTTAGACTGAGTTTTTCCAAATAATGAGGGTTTTTTTAACAGATCTCACCTATGTGGATCCTATGGTGTCTAGAAAGACACTTATGCTTCTGCTGTAACTGGTTTACTAAGAGAGCCTGTAGATTCTCCTATCTGACTGGTTGCTTTTGTCTGCCATGGAGAGATGTGGTACCTGGGGGACAACTCTTCCTTTGAGGGACGTGATTCAGTTTGAGCAATGAGTTCAGAAATCGTGGGGACATTTTAAAGAAGCACATGCCCAAGTGTTATCACTTAAGCTTCAGTAACTTATGTCCCAGGCCAAAAAATTGGTTAAACCAAGTGTCATGTCAATTTACATGTCCCATTGACTGTGTCCATCCAACAGCTGAAGCAATGCACCAAGACTAAGACTTGTGTTTCTCTGGTGGAGGCAGACCTCCCTTGAAGCTATGGTCATCATGGGGAAATCTTTTTTTTTTATTTCCCTGTTCACAGGCAGAATGTACTTGGATTCCAAATGTAATTTGTTGGAGGTAGTTAGCATCATTAATAAGATGAAAGATGTAGGCCACCTATGGAGAGAAGTCTGCTTTGTGCTGTGGTCTATCTCTGCCTGTGGAGGTTGTGGGGCAAGAGCATGCTTGAACTGTGATAGATTTGGATTTTTTTTTTAAACACTGAAGGAAATTCATTTAACATTTACAGCACAGTAGTTGAATTTACAAGAAGGACTGTTTTCAATTAAAAAAAAAAAAGGAGAAAGATTGGAAGTGGATTTATAGCTGAGTGTTATTGAAGGCAAGCCCTGCTTCCTGTTCAGTAGCGCATCTGCGCATGCATCCCAGTAAGCTGAGCCTCTCTCTGCCATGCAGAGGAAGGGGCACAAACTGAATGATTTCTTTTTGTCAGCAGATCTCTGACATTTATGATCCTGACGTATGGGAGAAGAGTTGGCCCAAAACAGGGTTTCCTTACTCTCATCTCCCAGCTGGGTTAGTGCTGAATGACGTGGGAGAGCTTGCAGGCTCTGCTCTCCCAGAGAGTTTGGCTTGCTGGGAAGAGGAGTGACTGAGGATCAAAGTTGTGTCTTCGAGTGAAAGATTGTTTTATGTGATAAAACTCTGTTTAGGATGTTCTAAAATGCAAAAATTAAAAGATAGTGGACTTTTTTTTCAGTGAAACATGAAGGAAAAAGCATGTTTTGAGCTGTGCAGCCATTTTGGCTGTGAGTTCAAAAGAGGGTTGACTCTTTGGTTTTTATCCTTTTGCTGCCTGGAATAATAACACTAACAAAATGAATATTTGAAGAGATGCAGCTGAATGCTCTTATACCTAATCCCCTTTTTTTCCCCCCTGGACACAGATTCAGCATTAGGCACATGCCTTCTGCACTAGTACTAGAAGAGTCTATGTTTCTTCACGAGAGAGTGGCTACAATTGGTAACCACAAATTACCACTGGTAACAAAATTAACAATTTTATTTGAAAATTTGAGTTATTGGTATTTCTCTGTCCTAAGCTTGAAGCTCCATGGCAATTACCTAGGTCAGCTGCCTCTCTACTGTCATCTCAATTTTGAATCCAAGCCAAATAGGCAGTGACACCAGACTAACAAAAGAGGGCTGTAAATCTTTGGTGGTCTCCCATTCAAATGGTATCCCCTTCCTTAGACAAAGGAGTGGTTAGAACTCCTGAGTGCCACTCTGCCTCCAGGGATGGTAAACAGGGAATGGATCATCTGGTAGGATGCATTTTTTTGATCACTTGACAAAGCTGGGTAGATGGGATACCACCTGACAAAGGACTTAGGTTTAAAAAAAGTTTTGCAAGGGCTCTTAAGAACAAAAAACGAAAGAAAAAGACCAGAAAACTGGGTTTTGTTTTGGTTTTTTTCAAGATCTAAACAGGGTGGGCGGAGGTGAAGGGGGACTCGACCATTCTTGGGGAGCTCTGATTTAAGCTCGGAGGACAGAGACAAGGGAAGGAGGGAAGAGTGCACAGATGGCTCATTGTTTTGTCTATCTCAGCGTTCTTGCACTGCCGAAGTGAAGGGCAATTGTTTTAAAATCCCTTTTGCAAAGAGTGCTGTTTGCTTTTCAGCTATCCCTCCTCCTTGAGATGCAAACTGTAAACCAGAGGGCCTGGTCTTCTACACCCGTTTGTTTTGGAGTGTCGATGCGCTGTCCAGGGGACCGGGGACAGTTGCTGCCCTGCAGAGCATCACTCCTATAAGGGAATGGGGGAAGAGTACTGTGGGAAGTGCACTACAGCAGCTGGTGAGAAGGCGAGAACAAAAAGATGCACTGGAGAGGCTGATGGGGAGCAATGTCTGGCTTGGGGAGCTTCCCCAAAGCTGTGAAATGTGGCATTGCTGACACATACCTTACCTGCGATGACATCCAACATGCAGTATTGTTTTCTTAAACCATTTCATTTATTTTTGTAACAAGTCATTCATTAGTGTAGAGAAATACTGCCATTTCTATACTGTTATTCTTTCTCCTGCTCCAGTTCCACTGGCATAGCTCCTTCCCCTCTTCCCCTGTGAATTGTTGTGGCCTTGCTGGAGCTGGGGCCTTTTTTGGTGTAGTCGCTGAAAATAAACCATAAAGGCGGCTGTTGTTATGAGTAAGGCTCAACAGGGGAATTTTACCAGTAGAACTACAGCAATATAATTATACTGGTCGACTAGTTACAGTAAATTTCCTCATGAAGACAAGCCTTAAATTGACGTTTCCTAGTTAAGTTGAATCCATATGTATGACTTTATTATGCACAAATAATTATTTTTTACCCAGAAGTGTAACATTAAGCAGAAAAGCAAAGAATTTAGTGTTCAGGGATACATGGAGGATTGTTTGTAATCCTGGTGGTTCTGAGATGTAGGCTGAGCTCTGGGTATTACTGGGCGTAACTGAAGTGGTTTGGCTGTGATGCAAAAGTGTTTTCCCGCTATTGAACTTTTTAGAGATAAGCCTAGACCCCTTGAAAGGAAGTGGAGAATAATGCTTTTTTCCCTCCTTTGCTTGATTTAAAGAGGCCAAGATTTATCCTTTTAGACTTTGTCTTGCAACAGACTGGAGTACATGTAAAATCCACAAGCCAAGGTGGATTTTTACAGATCAAGTGTAGTGATCTACACTTCTTACCTCTGCAAATTTCCAGTGCTTCAAAGGAACAAGAGTCTTGCAGGAAAAGCTCAACACTTAAATGCAGATTAAAAAAAACAACAACAATAAAAAACCCAAACAAACCCCCCAAAACAAACAAAAGCCCACAAATCAAAACCAACTGAACAAAGAAACCCCAAACCCAACAAAGTAGACTTAATTGCAGCTGTCTCCTGTTTCCCTTTTGGGAGTCTTTCAACAACAGTTTGGTGCTTTCTTTTCTCTGGATTTGCAGCTTGAACTCCTAGGGCCTTTCCCTTCTAATTGGTTAAGCTCTCTTAGGATGCTCACCGCGATGTTTTTGAGTGCACCTTTTGCAATTAAATGTGACTATGTAACAGCCCAGCAGCTGAAGTGTTGTCTTGATTTCCACAACTAAATAAATCAGAGGTTAAATTCCAAATCCAGCAGGGTGCTGAAGTGCCTAAACACGACTTGAGTTCCTAAAAACTCCTAAATACCTTCTGTTCATCAAGCTCATATATCACACAGCCCAGAATTTGATTGTATGGAGTCCTAAGAAGGCGCTCTTAAAAGGTCTTTTAAAGCTGTTTCTTGCATGACTGTTGTTTTTAGGTGTTCGATTGATTTTGACATATGTTCTTTAGTCAGCAGGAAAGTAATGGGAAACACCAGTGTTTGTATTCTGTGTAACGTGTTGGATCCCTGATTTTCACCTGAGTCTTTTAAACAATGCTGCGAGCAAACTCAACTGCAGCTGTCCGCATAGCTTCTGGCTTTGGGTTTTTCTCTTATTCTTTACACCCTCCCATACTGCTTTTGAAAGCTGCTTTTGTTATGCGAATGGGTTCCTCCCAGCAGCTGCAGAACTTTACACAGTAAGAGCTAGGAAGGAGCCAACAGACACTGCAAGGAAAGTTGGTGTCCTTTTCCCAGCTGCTCACTAAGCACAGCGGTACTGTACTACCCGCTCATGCTGGCTTGAAATGGTGCTTGGTTCTCTTGCTTGATGAGGTTGCAGCTAAGCCTTAGGTGGAATTTTGAAGATGTATTACCATTCTCTGCAGGCTATGCAAGGACCAGTGTATCAGAGCTAAGGAATAGCAAATGGGGTCTGTATGCACGTGAATGGTTCGTGCAAATGGGATCTGTATGCAGGTGAATGGTTTGTCCTCTTTAATGCACTCTATGGCACAGTGACCATGTGCTGTGTTTTCAGAATCACCTCCAGCTTGGACCAAATATTAGCACTGGTCTGTCGGACCTTGAAGAAATGAAGTAGTCCTCAGTTGCATCATGCTGCAGGTGGTGGTTGAGAACCTGATCTCTTGGACAACTTAACTAATTTGAGACAGATTCTGGTGGCTGCAAGGTGGTAGCTCCTTGGGGAAATGTGTGAGCACTCAAGCTGAAAAGCATGACCAATCCTCCTTTGGTGTGAGGGTTTTTTTTTGGGTTTTTTGTGTGTTTGGTTTTTTTTAATATGTATTGTGGGAATCATGAAGATTAAATTATTTGGTCAAAGCATCATCTACTGGTACAGCTACATCCATCCATCGTAAAACAGAGAATCAAAAGTAAACAGCCCTCATCTCTTGCTGGGGCAGAGAGTGATGGATCCCATGCAACCTCCTGTTTCATATTTTGTTGTTTTAGTCATTTCCCGTTTTCAGTATTTGTCCATGCTGTGCAGAATGTGGAGTTAATTTTCTAGCTTTTGTGACCTTGATAGATGCAGTATAGAAGCATTTCCTATATGATGAGTGTGTCATGTTACACTTTGAAGCACGGAAGTATCATTATTTTACATCTGAGAGTCAAATTACTAAGTAACTTTTTGAGGAGGATGGGAAGTTTGTAGCAGACAAGAGATTCAAACTTAATTTGCCCTGATTCAGTTTTAGGACTTCAGGAGTATTCTGACATTTCTTGACTTAGTGTTAATAATGAAGCAGAGAGATCCCTTTGACACTGATAGGGCCATTATATCCTTTTGTCCTTACCTGCAGGCAGTATCCTTACATGTATAACTATGCTGATGCTCTCCAGAGTGACACAGTATCACAGTATCATCAGGGTTGGAAGAGACCTCACAGATCATCAAGTCCAACCCTTTACCACAGAGCTCAAGGCTAGACCATGGCACCAAGTGCCATGTCCAATCTTGCCTTGAACAGCCCCAGGGACGGCGACTCCACCACCTCCCCGGGCAGCCCATTCCAGTGTCCAATGACTCTCTCAGTGAAGAACTTTCTCCTCACCTCAAGCCTAAATTTCCCCTGGTGTAGCTTGGGGCTGTGTCCTCTCGTTCCGGTGCTGGCCACCTGAGAGAATAGAGCAACCTCCTCCTGGCCACAACCACCCTTCAGGTAGTTGTAGACAGCAATAAGGTCACCCCTGAGCCTCCTCTTCTCCAGGCTAAACAATCCCAGCTCCCTCAGCCTCTCCTCGTAGGGCTTGTGCTCAAGGCCAACACAATAATGCTTCCAAGCCTCAAGATCCTTCAGCAACTAAGTGGGATCCTATTCTTCTCTCAGATGCTGCTGGTTTCATGGCATGGATAGCTTAACCTCAAAGGAGCAACTTCTAAAGTGCCTTAACTTGCAGTGCAGTACAGTGAAGTGACCTGATTACTGATGGTGGTTTACTTTAACATGGTAGTCTGGAGAAATAATAGTTCAGGAGCTGTTTCTCCTATAACTGGGAAGGAGATGTGTATTTCTGTCAAAATGGGTTTTAACTCATGTGGTTCAAGAATTATCAACTGTCGGCTCTCCCAGCTCAGTTTTGGATACAGAGTAGCAGTAGTAAAAGTTCATACCTGTGTTTTTGGCTGCGATGCTTCATAGGATCATTTGGGTTGGAAGAGCTTCCAACAGCCTCCCTGGATCTTGTTCCAGGATTTGATTGCTGTCATGTAGGAAGGTTTACAGTTACATGTAACTGGAGTCTACCTTTGCAGTTTTTCTGTGCATCTGTGGAAAAGGTCTGATGCTCCTTCCCTTTGCCGTCCCAATAGGTGAAGCTGAGCAATAAGATCTCCCCTCTTTCAGACTTCTCTGAACAAACTCAAGCACCCAGCCTTTCAGTAGGTGACTGTAGTGTGAACACATTTTAATGACAATTGTGTGCCAAGTGTTTCTCACGTTCCTGACTGATTTAGATGCCTAAATAGTGGTTAGTCAGTTACATCTATGAAATGCACACCTTTTCTGTGATGATTATGTCTAAAGATACTTGGAAACCTCTACTGTGTTACCACATAGTTTAAGTGACGCTCTTAAGACAGTTATGTATGCAGATTTAGGAGCAAGGTTGACTTGACTCTCTTGCCTGAAAGTCTAGGGGGAAACATCAGTTTACTCTTGTATCAACAGTCATTTTTTACAGAAACAGTTTTCTGAAAACAAAGCCTAAATTGTGACTCTCTAGCTGAGTTTTGAAGAAGCCAAATATAAAATGTTTGAAATCAGTGTTTTATATATGTGAATGAAACTTAAGTTTCCTTTCCCTCCTCTGCCCTGTAACAGCACTTCACCTGCAGAATGATGGACCAGTGAAGCACAGTTCTTTCATATTGGCCAGCACAAATTGATTCACAAATTTTACTTGGAGCTATCTCAGTGTAATTTTTCTAAGCAGATCCTACATAAGTATTTCAGAAATCTGAGAAACCTGCCTCCAAACAACCGCAGGGCAAATGCCCCTGTGTCTGTTTGGATTTAAATGTTGAAATAGTGCCTTAAATTGTTTGTAGACTGTTGTTTCTAGAAAGGGCTTACATTTGGTTGATGTGCTGCAGGAGCGAGCTCTAAGCAATGGCTGTGGGCCGTAGACTGACATCTCAAGTACTGTGTGACACTCGCTTTCTGACCTTGATTTTACGCAAGGAGGAATCTTTGAGCATGTGTTGGTTTTGCATTGGTATTTCCCTGCTTATGCATAAAGCTTTTTCTTAAGACAAGTCAGAAAAGAGTCCAGTAAGGTGCTGTACACAAGTCTGGGGTGGTGAGACCTCATGGAATTTCCTGTTGAGTGCTCTGAAGAGATAACCATCTGACATCCAGATAACTACCCCCTGCTTTTCTCAGATGTTTTAATGCGTTTTTCTTCAATATTGATGCTTCTTTCAATGCCACAAGACAATGCAGGGGAGTATGCAAGTGAGCAGGTGGGGTTTGGTCAAAACTTTCCTGCATACTTTTTAACCTTTCATGTAGGGGGATTACTGTTTTCTTATGAAATTGCTTCACAGACTTCCCTGTGTGCTGTCAGGCTCTTGAATGAGACACTTAACATTGTTTGAGACCTGCACTAAAAACAACCATTTCCTGTTAGGCAAGATGTTGGAAGCACTAGGCGGGGTACCTTTGGGTTTTTTGTTGTTGCTGTTTTGTTTTTTTTTCCTCCCTGAAGCTCTGGAGTCTGCAAGTCATTGTCTTATAGTGGGAAGGCATTGTGTAGTGCATCTGGAGCTTGAATTCAGAAGACCGACTCTCTGTAGTCTTGTTTGGGGCACATCAGCTCTAGCATCAACTCGGTGGCTGTAGCAGCCTGCTGAAGGCTTCTCCTGCGATGCAACATTCGAGATCATCTTTTGTGATGGTTACTAACTGTGCAGTGTTAAAACCACTGGTGAGAGTACTTGAAGTACTTTGGTCTTATCAATTAGATTTTAGCCACCGACCATCAGACTGGTTTAACCACCTTCTCCAACTTTTGGAATCTCCTGATAGGCTCATCTGGAGTACTAAAAGCTGTGGACTGACAGTTACTGTGGTACCTTTTGCTAGTTTGGGTTTTTTTTTTTTTGGTGTTTGGTTTGAGGTGGTGTTTTTTTGCAGGGGGGAATGGTGGTAAGCGTGGAGGTGAGGTGGTAGGACTGAAATGGTTTTCTGATGGAAGTAGCAGCAGCCCTTCTTGATGACAGGCTTAGAAATGTAATGGTACAGTATTTCGGGAGCCTTCAAAATGGTATCAGAAAAGCTCAGCAGCAGCAAAGTAGGAAGCTTTGTATTTGTAGAAGACGTTGGAGAAATGCAATGAGCGAGTTGAAGCAAAAGATAGCTGAAGTGAATTCACAGAAGTAGTGGAGATGGAGCTGAAAATTGAAGCTGGGACAAGCTAGCCCAGAGTACTGCACGCCTGCCTTCACTTCCCAGAAGAGACCTGATTTGTCTTCCTGGAGCTGCTGGGAGTAGACCTGGAAAATGCACTCTTAACTTTCTTCTTGATCTCTGGCTGAAGTAATGTTAGCAAAGGGCCAGCATTGCCCTACGTAAACTCCCTTTTTCAGCGGTTGGTTCACTGAATATGTTTATATACACATACTCTTCAACTCTCAAAAAATAAACACCTAGTACACTCTGCTCCTTGTCCAGACTGCAAAGCTTTCAAAAGCAGAATTTCAGCAAAACAGCCATTTTGTACTGCAGTGAGGCAAACCTCCTCTGGTTCCTTGCAAATGCGAGAATGAAAATGCATTAGCAAATAGCTTTGATTTAAACTGAAAAGCCTCAGGTTTTCAGAGCTGCTTTTAAAGCAAAGGGCTAGTTTGGCTTTTGATCCTCTTAAGCTGAGTTATTTGATGTGAAAAACGCCCTGGGTACTCTGCTGCAGAGGGGAGCTGCTTTTCAGTTCTCTGTGTGTGGCTTCAGGAGAAGGCCTGGCAGAGCAGAGGATGGTGGGGGGCTCCAGGGGCCCGGCTGCATGGCTCTGTAAATAAAGAGGCCTCTATTTCTTTGGATTCGTTTGCTGGAACTAAATATCGTGATCAGTGAAACTCTTACCTCATTAAAGGAACAAGCCAAGCTCCTTCAGTGTATGTGCAGTGCTGCAATGTGGTCTGTTCTGCTGAGCTGATTTGCTGAACAGATAAAGGGAATTTTAATCCAAAGAATGGCATGTGATATATGACCTTGGCATTCAAAAGGTTTATTTTTGTTCATGCGACAAAATATGGATTTGATATTAAATATAGAGTTTGATTTGAATTGGAAGATATCAGAGCCTTCCATTGCTGCTGCAGTCAAGACATAAAAAACTATCTGGTATGTGCCAATGGGCATGCAGCAAGCCAAGGGTTTCTCCATCAGTGTTTGTTTTGTGAAAACTTTGCCAGCTGCTTTGCAGTTGGTTTGCCTATAAAGCTGATGTGCCCTTGTGTTGGAGGGGGTGAAGTAGTGCTGGCTGCAATCCAATCCATGCAGTCTCTTCATACTTAGTATCTTAGTGTTGGGGCAAAATGTGGATTTTTTTTCTTCTTTTTTTATTCTGGTTTTTTTTTTCTTAGTATTTTAGAGGCATTGAAAAATAAACTTTCACTCAAAAACTGTTGGGATCAGCAGAACCAAAGTATTAAGCAAACTGAAATATTCAGATCTGTTAGTAGAAAAACTTCATGGTGTGTTGCAGCCTTGTATTAATGTACCTGGGGCCATACACAGATACCAAATTATTAATTTTGAGGCTTTCATTCTGCACACTCTCTTCATCTCAGTTCCTCATCTTACTGTAAAGCTGAAGGAGTTTTGGATTGCTGCATTCTAGTTGTTTTGCCTAAAAAAAATGGCCTGCAAAGTACTTCCATGTTGAGATGCTGAACAGAGATCCAGAGCTTTTGTTCTAAATTGGCTGTAGTCCGAATTGGTCACCTTCAGATTTAAAACCAACCAACCAAAAACAAAAAAAACCAACATCACAAAGAAAGTGAAGAACCAAAACAAAAAAAACCCTTTGTCAAAACCATAACCCAAATCACCATCTATTTTGCTTACTGAGAAACCAATCCCAAATACTGCCATAATCTTGCCTCTGTGGAGCAAGAAGTGTGTGATAAGAATGTGTAACCTTCACAGTTAACACAGGAGCTGAGGTCAGGTTAACCTGCTGTGTGTGCTTTGCCACCCGCTTGGAAGGGAACAAGTTAGTACAGGTGCAGGTGGCAGTGAACTTGGGGAGGTGAGTGAAGGAGGTCTTCTCCAAACCTGGCATCAGTGTGCTTTAGCAGACCTTTTCCATCTACAGCTTACTCTCATCCCTCTACCCACTGTTTTCTGCGGAAATGTTCAATCTGTCTCTTCTGATACTGAATTGGTTAGGGATTGTTAAAGTTTATTGGTTGACCATGAGTGACTGACTTTGCTGGCAATTTTCTGGCAGCTTGGTGAAAATGTGAAGCTTGTGAAGCTTGTAGTGAGGTGCCTGAGTTTGAGCATCTACAAGCCTGCAAAGCGTGGGTTTGGGGTTTTTGTGTCCAATTTCTTGACGGCCTCCAAACAGTGGGCACGTGCCCTACAAGGAGGCAGCTGCCATGTTTCCATGTGGAAGTAATGGATCACCTTGGTATAAAGTAACTTGTTTATTGGGAATTTCACTGTATTGACTCCCTGATCATGGGTGAGTTTCTTGGTTGTGACAGGTGCATCTTTTGATTTGTTGGTAAGGCTTTGGACAAAAATGGATGGAGGTGATTTTGAAGAATAAGAAGCTGCTTACAGCCCAACTAGAAGGGAAGAATCTATTCATCCTTGTTGGTGATAAAAAGCCATTTACTTGGTCTAATTCTTACACCAGGTGTGTTTGGAGGTCTTGAGATTCTTACTGGGCAGATTCATTTCCCATGCATTTTCTGGCTGTGGCTGCTACTTACCTCTCTGCCAGCAAACCAACATGTCCTCATCCTCTTTCAAATTTTGGAGTTGGAACCAGTGTAAGCATTTGCTCCCTAGTGAAAAGGGCTCATGTAAGAGAGGCTAAGCTTCATAACTCAGCTACCAGAATCTTCTCTGTGTTTTTCATTAGACCAGAAGCATGTGGCAGGGTTAGAGGGTTACTTTCTGAAACTGTCATCTGTCTCCATTCTCATGTACATCTTCCAAACCTCATCTAGGAGCTCTGATGATCCTGGGTTATGGTCCATTGTGCATTGAGGGAAATTTTATGTCAGCTGTCAAAACTACATTCAGCTTACTCTCAAATACAAGGCTTTTTTTCAAATAATAAAAGCTTTGGCAAAAATACTAACAGAAAACAACCATTCACAAATCCTAATGAGGAGAGGCTGAGAGAGCTGGGGCTGTTTAGCCTAGAGAAGAGGAGGCTCAGGGGTGATCTCATTTCTGTCTACAACTACCAGAAGGGACATTGTAGCCAGGTGAGGGTTGGCCTCTTCTCCCAGGCAACCAGCAATAGAATAAGGGGACACAGTCTCAAGTTGTGCCGGGGTAGGTATAGGCTGGATGTTAGGAGGAAGTTCTTCACAGAGAGAGTGATTGCCATTGGAATGGGCAGCCCAGGGAGGTGGTGAAGGCTCTGTCCCTGGAGGTGTTCAAGAAAAGCCTGGATGAGGCACCTAGTGCCATGGTCTAGTTGACTGGATAGGGCTGAGGGATAGGTTGGACTGGATGATCTTGGAGGTCTCTTCCAAGCTGGATGATTCTATGATTAGTATTTCTTTTTCTGAAAGACTTGTCTGAATTAAACAAGAAGGGTTTCTAAAATTATTACAAGCTTTTAAAGCCACAAGTATCACAGTTTCTTCAAAAAACATGTTACCAATCTAAAACTCAACAGATCAAACACTTTTTTACTTTATAGACTGCTACCTCAGAGCAGATGCACAGTACAGGTGCTTGTATTTGAATTTTTGCTGTAACAAAGCAGGGTGTTTTCAGCAACATGTGGCCATTAACTGCTCAAAAACATTTACAAATCTATCTTTAAATGCAAGCCTCTGGCATGCAAATAGGCTTTTCCTAAGATTTAACTGTTTATAATTTGAGAGTTGCAGATATTTGTGTGGTTTTTAGAAGGTACTTTTTTTTTAGTGGGGAAGAATCTTATTGCTTGTTTCTTTTTGTTGTATTTATCTTCTAGTAGTTCTTCTCTGCTTTAGAGTCTCTTTCATTACTGTCCCAAAAATCATGTAAGTAATATTGCCTGACAGTTTTACTGCTTTGTTGACTACTTGTATGTTGCTGACCAGGAATGTTCTCCTAAATGCTCATCTTCCCTTGCGTTTGATGGATATTCATTAGGACACTTCTGTTACTCAGTAAATTGCAAACAGATTCATATAAAGAACCTATGGTTGTCTTTAGAACAGTGATTTCTGGGATGCAGAGAAGTATGTGAAGTGGAAAAAAATAAATCTTCACTAAATTCTAGCTAGATGTGTATTAGATGTAAAGCTGTGTTGTTTCAGGAGGAAATTTAATATGGAGACATCTTACTTTCCAAGAATTTTAAACGTGAAAGATTGTACAGGGTTAACCCTCCAGGGGGAGTGACCTTGAACCTGACTCTAGGTGGTCTTGACCCCTCCCCAGGGGTGGGTCTGAACAGTACCAGGTGATGGTTAGCCCACTCCTCCTTTCTGTCTAAAGATCCATGAAAGCAGGGGGACTTCCAGTTTCGCTCTCTCTGTGCTCCCTGCGCTTACCAGCATCACCATCCTGTTCCTGGTTCTTTGTTTTACCACGTGGCCATCACCCACGAGGCAGACAAAACCATTACCATCAAAGTCTGGTTGTATTTACACATTTTGTATTTGTTTTTCCCTTCCTTATAGCTTTGTAACTTTCCTACCTCAGATACCTTTTTAATTTATTGTTAAACTTGTCTTTTTTTTAACTTGCAAATCAGAGTGAGATTGTTTATTTGTGTGTGCTTACCTTTTCCTCTCTCTATATCTCATTTTCTTTCTTTTGGGAAAGAAAGGGGAAGAGGGAAGGACACTGTAAAAAAATTGTTATTGGTTCTATCAAATATATTTGAGTCTCTGGGAATTTAAATTAGAACCAAGACAAAGATCACCCTGAAGGCCTTTTCTTAACTTTGATCTTTCTTAAAATTGACCCATTCCTAATGTGTTTCTGTTTTTCCTGGAATTAGTCCTTGAAAACTCTCCACTTTGAAATGTTTTTGTTTCTCCCTTCAGGAACTACTTCTTGTTTCCCTTTGCTAACTGATGTATGAAAGTGGTGAATGACTGTAGGGGTGCTGAGCGTACAAAGCACAACTTCACATTGCAAGGTTATCACCATCCAGTACTAGTCTTTGTGGCAGACCTGCAGAACTCAGGTTTCTCTGTATGTCCAGTTTCCACTCCCTGGCTCGCTGGTTATTCATTAAGTTCTTGCTTTAAGAACCAAATGGCCAGCACCAGAACGAGAGGACACAGCCTCAAGCTACACCAGGGGAAATTTAGGCTCGAGGTGAGGAAAAAGTTCTTCACCGAGAGAGTCATTGGACACTGGAATGGGCTGCCCGGGGAGCTGGTGGAGTTGTCATCCCTGGAGCTGTTCAAGGCAGGATTGGACATGGCACTTGGTGCCATGGTCTAGCCTTGAGCTCTGTGGCAGAGGGTTGGACTTGATGATCTATGAGGTCTCTTCCAACCTTGGTGATACTGTGATACTTGACTTGTTGCTTAAAGGTGTGCTTGCTTCTTCAAAGAGGTTTTGTATGCTCCAGTTGACCATTTTGAAATGTGTTTTCTGCTCTGTCCATAGAGGACTTGATTCTGTAGTATATAGTTCTCACATTCTTTGTTAAGGATCATATGGAGAGAAACAGAAGTAGACATGCTTGTATATTTTTATACTAATAGCCTTTATTTGCTATGTTCTTTGCTCTATTGCAGAGGTCTAACTGGTTTTTCAATACATCCTCTTTTTTTTCTCCAGTTTTTTTTCCTTTTGTAGTATTTTAGGCATGTTTGAAAAAATCAAAACTGCAGGATTCATTAGAAACAAGGTGTAAACCAAGCTGTGAAGTATTCAAGTGTGTTGTTGCAGAAACTTAATCCTTGGTTGCAGAATGTTCAGTTTATGTACCTGGGGCCACACACAGATACAAAATACTGAGTTTTCCTTCCTGTGTGCATGCTTCGTCACAGATCACTGTCTTGATGCCCAGCTGAGATATTTTTTGACTGTTGTATTATAATTGCTCTTGTGGTATTTTGGGTTGTTCTGTATTCTAATTCCCTCCTTATGAAATTATTGAGTTATTTCTGTTGGAAAAGACCTCTAAGATCATAGACTCTAATCATTGACCTAACACCACCATGGCTGTTAAACCATGTTCTGAAATTCCACGTCTACACATTTTTTTGAGACCTCCAGGAACAGTGACTCCACCACCTCCCTGAACAGCCTATTCCAATGCCTGAGCACTCTTTCAGTAAAGAATTTTTTCCTGCTATCAAATCTAAACCTCCCCAGTGCAGTTGCAGGCCATTTCTTCCCATCCTATTATTTGGTACTAGGGATAAGAGACCAACATCCACCTCACTACAACTTCCTTTCAGGGAGTTGTAAAGAACAATAAGGTCTCCCCTCAGGTTCCTTTTCTCCAGACTAAATAATTCCATTTACCTCAGATGCTCCTCATAAGACTTGTTCTCCAGACCCTTCACCAGCCTTGTTGTCCTTCTCTGGACATTTTCCAGCATCCCCATTTCCTTCTTGTGATGAGAAGCCCAAAACTGAACACAGTATTCAAGGTGTGGCCTCGCCATGCTAAGTGCAGGGGCATAATCGCTTCCCTTCTTTTGCAGGTCACACTATTCCTGATACAGGCCAGGTTGCTGTTGGCTTTTAGGGTCACCTGAGCACCCTGCTGGCTTATGTTCAGCTAGCTGTCAAGCAGCACCCCCGAGGCTTTTACTGTCAGGCAGCTTTCCATCCATTTTGCCCCAAACCTGTGGTGTTGCTTGGGGTTGTTGTGACCCAAGCATAGGACCTGACACTTGACCTTGTTAAACCTTGTGCAGTTGACTTTGGCCTACTGATTCAGCCTGTCCAAATTCCTCTACAGAGCCTTTCTACCCTTCATTGGCTACAATTCCTCTTAACTACTTTTTTTCCATCACTTGAAAGTCTTCTACAAACTTTCCTTGAAGAATCCTCATAGTTACATTGCATGATGGAGGAGCAACCTCAGTGCTCAGTTCTGATCAGTTTTAACACTTGTCATTAGGCAGGGTCGCTATCCAATGTTTCTGCTTCAAACTGTACTCCTTACTTTGGAAACAATCCTTCCAGCACTTTGAGCTGGTCATCACACTGGTGGTGAGCTGTGGCTTTTTCAAGTGAAAGTGTTCTTGTCACTGACTGATTTTAGAAGTGGTACAACATTAATGCTTTGTACTCTGGACCTTTTGTGTGTGCCAGCAAGGTACCAGCATTCAAGGCATTTGTAAAGGGTTCTCCAAAGAATTTACAGGTATTGGAGATCTGAACTTGTAAAATGACACTAGCTTGAGAAGCCTTCTGTCTTTATGATCAGCATGAGTCTTTCCTTCTTCCCTCTTCCTTTATGAAACAGCCACAGCAAATGAGTGCTGCAGTGATGCTTATAGAAAGGACACAGACATCCCCAACTTGCTTTTAAGTTTGCAAGCTTATGTATTTGTCCATGAGATTGCTTGTTTTCCACAGGCAAATGTGGCACTTTTACCTGTTGGAGGCTTGTAACAGGAAATTTCCTGTATTTTTAAAAGAATTGTCAAGGACTAGTTTTGCTGAAGCAAAGAGTAATGTGAGGTATCCTCTATTTACTCCTTTATGTTTTAGCCTTGTATGTCAGTTATGACTTCATTCTCCTGGGTAGGCTCTATCTGGCCAAACCAAACAAATTAACACCTATCTCTGTTGAATGGGGAAATGGCCAAACTAGTGATTCTTTGACAGTATTTCCAATATTCAGTGCTTTTCTACTGTTGTACTCCTAGATATACAAAGAGAATGTGTGCAAGCATATATTGGAGAAAATAAGAATTAGGGCACTGTGTGAGAGGTTATTTGTTTCTGCCTGCATCTTCTTGTTTCTGTCTCCCCTGCTGATCATCTGCTGTGCAGAAATAGTGTGCTGTACATCAAAATATTCAACTGTTCCAACCCAGAAAACTATTACCCAGTATTTCAGTTGCATCTCACTTCTCAGTGCATTTAAATTTCAGTTCATGTGGGTGGAATAACATTATTTTCTATTATGCCCTTTGTTTGGTGTTCCCATTTAGCTGTCAGTACAAAACATAGGATGTTTTAAAAAACAAATTCTGGTTGCTGAAAATCCCACAGGTTCCAGGAAGTAAATCATGGTTCCAAGGCTGTATTATTCTGACTGAAAACACCACTGTGATAGTTATCTTGGAAATTGTGTTACATCAGCCACCCTAACAATGTTAGGCCATTTGGAGTAGAATGAAATCAGAGAATTTCTAAACTTCTCTTCCCTTTGAGAGCACTTAACATGTTTTCCCTGGTCTTAATATTGAAGCTTGCTCTGGTTGTAAGAAGTATGTTGTGACTATTTTTCATTCCCTGCAGGTTTACAGGAACAGATGGACCAAGTGGCTTTGGATTTGAGCTGACATTTCGACTAAAGAGAGAAACAGGGGAGTCGGCACCACCTACTTGGCCAGCAGAGCTAATGCAAGGCTTAGCCAGATACGTCTTCCAGTCAGGTACTACAGGGCTAAATATGCTGCTTGGCTTTTTCCTCCTCTCCTCCTCATGGGCCATATCTCTCACAGGGTGTGACACTTGTCCTATCAGTGCTCAGTCGAATCTTAGGAATTACCTTTGTGTGGGAATCCAAAAGAGTGTGTTCCTTCCATCAGCCTAGCTTGCTGGAGACAAAACCCAACTGCCCTTCAGGTAACTCCAAATCCCCAGTATTTAAAATCCAAAGATACAGAACAGTTAGTAATCATAGGAAGCTGTGGTGGTTTGGGTGTTATGCCCCCCCCCCCCCTACTTTGGAAATCACCCAGACTAGACTCAGCTGTCTCTGGAAATGGAATGAAGCTTATTATTTACAGCTAGCACAAGAGACAAGCAGATATTTACAGTATATACATTTATATACTGAAATATACAGGGTAAAAGGTAATACAGAAACACAATAGCCCTCCTATTTAAGGAACTAATTCAGAAAGTTCCTTGGGAAATAGCCCTTAGAAACAAAGGGGTCCAGGAAGGTTGGACCTGCTTCAAGAAAGAACTCCTGAAGGCACAGGAGCAGGCAGTGCCACTGAGCCGGAAGATGAGCCGACGAGGGAGGCAGCCAGGCTGGATGGGCAGGGAGCTGCTGAAGGAATTAAAGATTAAAAAGAGAGTGTATCACCTTTGGAAAAGAGGGGAGGTGTCCCAGGAGAAGTTCAAGGAGGTTGCTAGGTCTTGTAGAGGAAAAATTAGAGAGGCAAAAGCCCACTTGGAGCTCAGGCTGGCCACAGCTGCCAAGGAAAATAAAAAGTGTTTCTTTAAATATATGAATAGCAAGAGAAGGGCCAAGGACAACCTCCAGTCCTTGTTAGATAGAGAGGGGAATAGAGTGACAAAGGATGAGGAAAAGGCAGAGGTGCTTAACACCTTCTTTGCCTCAATCTTCACTAGTGGGACAGGTTGTCTCCAGGACAGCTGGACTCCTGAAGTGGTGGATGGAGTCAGGGACCAGTACAGTCCCCCTCTAATCCATGAGGAAGCAGTAAGGGATCTGCTAAGTCACTTGGATCCTCACAAGTCCATGGGACCGGATGGGATCCACCCTAGGGTGCTGAGAGAGCTGGCAGCTGAGCTGGCCAAGCCACTCTCCATCATTTATCAGCAGTCCTGGCTCACTGGAGAGGTCCCTGAAGACTGGAAGCTGGCCAATGTGATTCCCATACACAAGAAGGGTCGTAAGGAGGAGCCAGAAAACTACAGACCTGTGAGCCTGACCTCAGTGCCAGGCAAGGTCATGGAACAGGTCATCTTGGGTGCCATCACAAAGCACCTACAGGATAGCCAAGGGATCAGGCCCAGCCAGCATGGGTTTAGGAAGGGCAGGTCCTGCCTCACCAACCTGATCTCCTTTTATGATCAGGTTACCCGCCTGGTGAATGTGGGGAAGGCTGTGGATGTAGTCTACTTGGACTTCAGCAAAGCCTTTGACACTGTCTGCCACAAGAAGCTCCTAGCCAAGCTGGCAGCTCATGGTTTGGACAGATTCACTCTGTGCTGGATCAAGAACTGGCTGGATGGCAGAGCTCAGAGAGTGGTGGTGAATGGTGCCACGTCCAGTTGGCAGCCAATCACAAGTGGTGTTCCCCAAGGATCAGTGCTGGGCCCAGTCCTGTTCAATATCTTTATTGATGATCTGGACGAGGGCATTGAGTCCAGCATCAGTAAGTTTGCAGATGACACCAAGCTAGGAGCAGGTGTTGATCTGTTGGAAGGTAGGAGAGCCCTGCAGAGGGACCTGGACAGGCTGGATGGGTGGGCAGAGGCCAATGAGATGAGATTTAACAAGGCCAAGTGCAGGGTTCTGCACTTTGGCCACAATAACCCCAAGCAGCGCTATAGGCTGGGGACTGAGTGGCTGGAGAGCAGCCAGGAGGAAAGGGACCTGGGGGTACTGATAGATAGTAAGCTGAAGATGAGCCAGCAGTGTGCCCAGGTGGCCAAGAGAGCCAATGGCATCCTGGCCTGCATCAGGAATAGTGTGGCCAGCAGGACAAGGGAGGTTATTCTTCCCCTGTACTCAGCACTGGTCAGGCCACACCTTGAGTACTGTGTCCAGTTCTGGGCCCCTCAATTCAAGAAAGATGTTGAGGTACTGGAACATGTCCAGAGAAGGGCAACGAAGCTGGTGAGGGGCCTGGAACACAAATCCTATGAGGAGAGGTTGAGAGAACTGGGCCTGTTTAGCCTGGAGAAGAGGAGGCTCAGAGGTGATCTTATTACTGTCTACAACTACCTGAAGGGACATTGTAGCCAGGTGGGGGTTGGCCTCTTCTCCCAGGTAACCAGCAATAGAACAAGGGGACACAGTCTCAAGTTGTGCCAGGGTAGGTATAGGCTGGATGTTAGGAAGAAGTTTTTCACAGAGAGAGTGATTTCCCATTGGAATGGGCTGCCCAGGGAGGTGGTGGAGGCACCGTCCCTGGGGGTCTTCAAGAAAAGACTGGATGAGGCACTCAGTGCCATGGTCTAGTTGACTGGCTAGGGCTGGGTGATAGGTTGGACTGGATGATCTTTGAGGTCTCTTCCAACCTGGTTGATTCTATGATTCCCAGAAACCTGAGTCCCCAGGAGGGGCTCCCAACAGCCCTTCCACCTTCTCCTACCCCTCAGCCTTACCCCAGACATTGCCTTGTGCCCCAAGGAAGAATGGAGGTTGGCTAGGGGGGTTAGGAAGCAGGTGGATTAATTAGAGAGACAGAGGGTGAGGTTAGAGAGAAAATGCCCAGAGCCCAGCAGTACCCAAATGCCTTATCTATGTTTATACTCTTGTTCTTATACATCTCAGCAAGCCTATGAGTGAAGTAGAAATCACCATTGTTTCCCATTCACAGCCTGTGATCTAATCCTTCTTACCAAAACATTCTAGCTAGCTTCAAACTAGCACAGAAGCCTGTCCAGTGGCTCTCTTGCTTTCTCATGTTGTTGGTTTCACCTTCTCTCAGTGAGAAGACTTCATTTGTTTACCCTGAAACAGCTGGGGAGCACCCATGTGATAAGGTTGCACTTCTCAGCAGAAGGACTATAACTCTCAAAAAAGATGCAGTTTTCTCAGAAGGCAAAATCACTTCTTTTGGTGTCTGCAGTTGAGCAGCAGCTATATACCTAAACAAGGAGTTGCTGAGATGATAAAATGCAGAAGTCACAAGACGTGCCAAGGCTGGGCAGGCTAAGGAGTTGACCATTGGTAATCATTAATGCAGATGGAGACTTGCTAGAAAACTGGGAACCAGGGTGTCTGAAAAATGTCATATTGTACTACTTTTTCTGGGTTTTGTTTATACCAGTATGTGGTGGTTTGGCTTCTATTCTGTCTCCCCACACTTTAGAAATGCCCCAGCTAACTCAGACGGGCTCTGGGAATATAAATGAAGCTATTTATTTACAGCTAGCACAATATACAAGCAGATATTTACAGTATATACAGTTATATACAGAAATATAACAAGTAAAAAGTAATACAGAAACACAACTCCCCTCCCAGAAACCTGAGTCCCCAGGAGGGGCTCTCAACCACCCCAGCACCTCCCCCTGTCCCTCTCAACCTTACCCCAATCCTGAGAAAGAAAGAGGTGCAGCCAAGAGGTTAAGGAGCAAGGTTAGTGGCAGTGAGGTTAAGGAGATGTAGCTTCGTCTAAAGCCAGAAGCAGAGTGAGAAAAATGGTGAATGTTATGTAATGTTTACCCTTCTTGATCCCATACTTCTCAGCGAGACTGAGAGAAGTTGACATCCCAATTGTTTTCCTTTTCACAGCGAAATTATCTACTTTCTCTCACCAAAACATTCTAGCCTGCTTCAAACTAGCACACAGTAGATTGAATGTGTTTGCAGTGTGAGCATGGAAGATCTCTGGAATGGTTGAGTGCATAAATTACTTCAAAGGCACTTCCCAGCATCATGAGATCTGAGTCAAAAGATTTGAGGAACTTTTTTAAAACTGAGTTTGAGGTCTTTTACAAGTAAAATACCTTCAAAGTCAATGATTATTGAATTTGTAACATTTGGTACTTGCTCTACTAGTTAATAAATTTCTGAGTAACTTCTGCTTTTGCTGCAGCTTTTCAGTCAGCTGGATGACTCCCAAAGGAAGAAAGGTCTGCAGGAAACAGGATTGCTCTGACAACCTTTGTGACAGATCTCTGAGGCAGAGGCAGCTCTTGGGTATTTTTCTCTAAATATTCACTGACAGAGACCAGTGCCAGCACAGATTATTGCTTGGCTTCATATTGGGAGTGTCTCTTCTTGCAGTTTAAAATGACACAAGCATTGATTTTATTGTTTTTTAAACCTTTGCTATGTAGCTGTCGTCCCCAGCTGCCATCTAAATTTGGGCTTACTGTTACTGCTAAGCACCTAAATCCTTGTGATTGCCATTTTTTCTGCCATTGTTGGAGGTTACCATCTTGCCTTTTTTTGATATACTGACCATGCAGTGCCCACTTGTGTTCTCACATTTTCTGTGTTGAATACAGGATCTAAAGAAAACATCTGAGTCTAAAGTCTCTCATATGTAAAACAATATATAGTATGTTAGGTTAACTTACATAGGAGAGTTTTTGGAGCCCTTTACATTTTCTAGTTCAGTGTAGGCTCTCATACCTGTCTCTTTAATAGAGAAGCTTCTGGGCTTTCTACTTGCATTTTAAGCAGCTTCCAAAGCACTTGCTTGTTTGTCTCACCCTTTCCATGGGTGAGAAGAGGTCTGCAGAGCGAAACAGGATTTGCAAGGGTAGTTCAGGACAAACTTCTCAGTGACTAAGCTGGCACTCAGGGCAGAGACTTTCCTTGTTTGGTTTCCTGCACTAATGCAGTCTCATCTTTTTTTGCCTCAAAGCCAATGAACTGTTTTTAGACTGAAAGGAGTGGTTGTGCCCATGCATAGTAGTCTGACATGAACTTCTAAAGGCCTCCTGTATTATCTTCTGCTTATCCATACTGGTTTTGACTTTCCACCATGACTCTTAAAAGGCACTGCTCAAATATATGTTAATAGATTCTAGCTTCTGGGTTTTGAGCTCTCTATTTACATTATTAAAAAACCCAGTGTATGAATCATAAATTGATGACTTTCTTTGAATGTGAAGTTGACTATGAGCCAGCACTATGCTCATCATGCAATAGGCAAACCATATGCTGAGTTACCTTAGGAAGAGCATGAGGAGATTAAAGGAAGTTACTACCTCTTTTGTAACAGAGGGGAGGCCTCACTTAAAATGCTGTATCCTGTTTTGGACTTCCTAGTTGCAGAGATGCTGAAAAACTGGAGACAGTTCAGGGTGGTTGGGGTCCTTAAGCATAAGAGCTACAAGGAGAGATGGAGGGAGTTAGGGCTTGTGGGTTTATCTTGAGAAGATGCAGGGTAGTCTAATGGGAGGGTAATTACAAAGTAGTAGAGTCAGGCTCAAATATTACAAGGGCCTGCAGCTCTTTCTTGTAGTATGGAAGGTTCTATGAGGGCTTCAGGGAGAATTTGCTCACACTGATGGTGGAAAAGGACAGGGAAGAGATTATAACAGAGGTGGTGGATCTCTATTCCTGGAAAAGTTCAGAACTTAGCTCAACAAAGTTTCAGAAGCCCTGGCCTAATATTGACAAATGCTGTTATTTAGAATAGGACACTGGACAAGAGACCTCCAGAGGCCCCCTAAAATATCACAGAAGAGCTGAATTTTTGTGGTTTTTTTTCCATACAGCTTCATGTCCTTCAGCAAGTAGCTCTGTGCTGTCACCAGGTATTACCAGCTGTTCTGTGCTCTCTATACAAGGAAGTTATGCTGTTGAAGCAAGTGATCAAGCCTTCATTTTATTTTGGTACAAATTTATTGATCATTTGTCTCCTCTGAATGAACTTTGCCAGGCTGAAATCTTTTGGCTAATCATAGAGCTCAGGTTAGTTCTGTCAAGATGATTCATTTAAAGGTAAGGCTTGTAATCAGGCAGACTCTATCTCAGGGCAATACCAGTTGAGCGTGGCTAGACATGGCCATTTTCTAATGTAGTGTACACTTGCTCACTCACTACATAGCTCTGCAGAGTTCTCAGTCCTCCTGCTACATCTGACCTATCCAGTTCTGCTTTCCTCCCACAAGCTGTCCCCTCTCAGATTCACAATCTGCAAAGCAATTTCCCTTGTGACACCCGATGAGGAGAGGCTGAGGGAGCTGGGGTTGTTTAGCCTGGAGAAGAGGAGGCTCAGGGGTGACCTCATTGCTGTCTACAACTACCTGAAAGCACATTGTAGCCAGGTGGGGGGTGGCCTCTTCTCCCAGGCAACCAGCAATAGAACAAGGGGACACAGTCTCAAGTTGTGCTGGGGTAGGTATAGGCTGGATGTTAGGAGGAAGTTCTTGCCAGAGAGAGTGATTGGCATTGGAATGGGCTGCCCAGGGAGGTAGTAGAGGCACCGTCCCTGGAGGTCTTCAAGAGAAGCCTGGATGAGGCACTTAGTGCCATGGTCTAGTTGACTGGCTAGGGCTGGGGGATAGGTTGGACTAGATGATCTTGGAAGCCTCTTCCAACCTGGTTGATTCTATGATTCTCTGCATAATCAAGTCCTTAGTGCTCAGCAGCCTTTAGGGTTTTTTTCTGCTAAAGAATTTCCCCTGCTCTAATGTGCTCACTATGCAGAGCTCAGTGGTGAGTTCCTGCTGTCATCTTTCTTCCATAGTCTTTTATAGGAATTCCCTGGTCAGATGTTAAAACTTTTAAATTGTGAAGTATTTGAAGGTGTGGTTCTTCTGAAGCCCATCAGGGCAATGAGGGAGGCTGTGGTACAACAGCATTATTTTACATGATGAAAGGTTTCGTTTTGCTCAAGCTCTGACTGTGCCATTTGGAACATGTGTGAAATGCAGCAACAATGAGCATAGTTTGACTCTGGTCTATTTACCTTAATGCTGTTCTCTTTGGTTGTTAAAAAAAAAAAAGTCTGTAGAGTCTCTTTGATACTTCAAAATAACCTTAAAAACTGAAACAACTTAAGTAAAGTTTGTGATTCCGCTCTGAACAAGAAGCAAGGGGAAAAAAAACCAAGCAGGAACTTCTTGGATAAGATCCAATCACTTTCACATGTTAGAAGATTGTTTACTTTGAAAGCTATGCTAAGAGCTATATTCTTATCTCTTGAATGACAAGCCAACTTTTTAGTTATCACAGATACGCTTTGCTGGTTGAAGTTAAGGGGAGAGTAAGGTGTAGTTATATTCCTGCTGAGTCTGATCATTTTCAGGTGGCGATGGCTGAGCAGAAGACTCCTCTAGCAACTACTGTTGTCCTAAATAATTGTTACTATGTACTGCAGTTGCAAAGCACATCTCATTGCAAGTGATGTATTTTTGTAAGGAACACTTGCAGGCAAACTTATGTCCTTTATTTCCATCTCTTCTGCACTTGGGCTGTGCTTTAGAAAAGCAGTCCTGCATTGAATTTCAGCCCTCTTTGAGCCTTGACTTCTCTGTTCGCTGTTACAAACACTCAGTGCTTTGTGCTTTTGATTAAATGGCACTGCCTCCCCTCCCTCAATGAAGCCAAGCTCACAAGTCTCAAAAAATGTTATTTGTGGCTTTATCTGGTCTTGATTTTTATCGCTGTTTGACCATGACCACAAATTCCAACTTTGTTAGTTTGAGGTTTTTTGGGTTTTGTTTTGTTTTTAAAACCTAAACCTGCAAACCTTGAAAATGAAACTCTGCACAATTTAATGACCTTAGCTTGTCATGGTTCATGAGGATAATGGGAATCTCTCATGGCAGAACAAATTTATACTTCAGTTCAAAAGAAGGGGAAGAGAAACTTCATACAGAAAACTTATCCAGGACTTATTACAATTGTTAACTCTTTCAGTACTGCAGTGTTATTGGGGGTGCTTGTAGATGAGAAGCTCAATATGAGCTGCCAGTGTACACTCGTAACCCAGAAAGCCGACTGTATACTGGGCTGCATCAAGAGAAGTGTGGCCCAGCAGGTCAGAAGTAGTGATTTTCCCTGGCTTCTCCACTTTGGTGAAACCCCACCTGGAGCACTGTGTCCAGTTCTGGAGCCCATATTACAAGAAAGATACATAAATGCTGGAATGTGTCCAGAGAAGGGCCGTGAGAATGATCAGAGGGCTGAAGCTCCTCTCCTGTGGAGACAGACTGAGAGAATTTGGGTTCTTCAGTCTGGAGAAGAGAATGCTCTGAGGAGACCTTATTGTGGCCTTCTAGCATCTGAAGAGGCCTACAAGAAAGCTGGTGAGGGAATTTTTAGGGTGTTAGATAATGATAGGACTAGGGGGAATGGATCCAAGCTAGAGGAGGGTAGATTTAGATTAGACATTAGGAAGAAGTTCTTCACCATGAGGGTGCTGAGACACAGGAACAGGTTGCCCAGGGAGGTGATAGAAGCCCCATCCCTGGATGTTTTTGAGGCCAGACTGGATGTGGCTCTGGACAACCTGATATAGTGTGAGGTGTCCTTGCCCATGGCAGGGGAGTTGGAACTAGATGAATCTTGAGGTGCCTTCCAACCCTGAGAGTTCTGTGTGATTCTGTGGTTATGATGCTTGATCAGTACAGAGAGACTACAGTTTGTGTTTTCCTGAAATAAAAGCCTGTTGTTTGTTTTTTTTTTCCCTTTTTTTTTTCCCAGGGTGAATGTAGGTTAGCAAAGGCCTGGCATACATCATGAGGCAGTATATTGATATAGCATGGAAACAGGTGTGTTGTATGTATGAGCTCTTGCTGCTTCCTTCTCAGCCTGAAAGAAAACAGCTGCAGCTGTAAGATGCAGGTTTGAGAAACTTGTCATGTATAGATCTAGAGATAATGGTATGGCATGTGCCATGATTGTGTTCTTTGCAGTGCATGAATTGTAGTGGGGAACTAAGCTCATGAAAATATCTTCAGAAGTATTAAGGTAACACAGTAAAGCAACAAACACCATGGGAAGCAGTGAACGTTTGTTGCCTTGGTATCAGTGAGCCTTTTGACACTGCTCTTTCCAACAAGTGTGTTAGCAAGCTGAGGAAATGTGATCTTGATGAAAACTAAAGAAAGAAGGATGTAATACTGGTTGCATATTTAGACTCTCTATAATTGTGTAGTCATCAACCACAAAAGATGTGCAGATTTTAGAGCAATCTAAACTCCATCCTAGAGTTCATTTGATGTTGACCAGGATGATAAAACAGAGTATCCTGATGCAACCTGCAGACACATCAGAGCACTATAGCACAGAAGGCTGGAATTCAGGACAACTGAAATAGCCTGAAATCTTAATGTGCAGTAAGGTCAGGGAGACACAAACAGCACAAGGTCCTGTGTTTGCACAGGAATAATCCACTGCGCAATTATCAACTGGGGAAAGGCAACAGTTCTGAAAGGAGAAGAAAACAAGTTGGAGCTATGCTTAAACCAACACACTCTTACCAATGGGTGATAGTGAAATTATTCTGATGTTTAAGTGTTCTATGTGTTGTGTGTGATAGGGTCCTACATTGTTGGCAACACCTTGAAAGAAAAGGGAGAGCACTGTGGCTCACTTTGGGCAAAAGACGTTAAGTCAGATGCTTCCCACTTGAAGAGAGTCTGGAGGAGAATAATAATAATGACCCAAAGGTCCATTAAAAATATGATCTGTGGAGCAATAATTGAGAGAGTTAACTTTGTTTAGTCCAGGGAGGAGAAGATGGAAGGACAATATGAGAGCAGTCTTCAAAAATGCAAAAGGTTGCTGTAGGGAATAAAGTAATAATTTTTTTGTGTGCCCTCTGGTGATACGAGAGGCCTATCACTACTAACATTTCCCTGAGGTAGGCTTAGGGTTTGTCATTAGGAGAAAATTTTGAATGGTTAAGTGGTGTGAAGCACTGGAATAGTTTCAAATTCCTCTTTGCACAGGTCAAACTATTCTTCGTGGGTATTTGTCAGGAAAGGTTGCTTAGAGCAGAGTAGGAGCCTTCTTAGCCTTAAAAATTACTTGACTGAGTAGGTGTTTTCTTCAGGTCATCTCAATGTAATTTTTTGTGGTTCCATAAATAGATATTTTGTCTTTTTTCATATTATGATTATTAATGCACTAAATATTTAAATGTGAGTTTGAAGTCTCAGCTAATTTAAAAGTTGAATTTTAATGTTTCAGCTTTGACTAGTCAGTAGTAGGAAGATGATTATGTCTTGGGGACTGCAAAACAGTGGGAACAAAATGTACACTCAAAGAAAGTTAGCATGCAAGACACAGTTTCTGGGTGTCAAATTCATGTAGATTTTACCTGATAACTTGAGGAGAAACTTACTTGTATAAATTATTCCATAGACAATTTATTGTGTTTTTGAAAAGTGTCTTGGGCAGAACTAAGTCCAGCAGGTACACTTTTCACACATTGATAATGATGTGTCTAAACAGAGGCTGAACTGGCTGAAGATGACTTGTGTTGGGATTTTTTCCCCCCCACAAAGACCCTACCTGCTCTGCACTGTCTTGGAGAGGGATTCCCTTTTCAGAAGATAAGGTGTGAGATTTCCTTCCTTGTTCTTCATTTATTTCTGTGCAACCTGCAGGAACTTAGTATCCGTGAGCTTCTGTCCTCCACTTTCCCAGAGTTACTGGAGGGGAGGGTGGTTCTGACTGATGCATGTTAATTGCCTGGAGCAGCACAGGCACACAAGCCTTTGGCAGCCAGGCTCAAAAGCAAGTCCAAAATGAGGTATGTCTAGACTTCCTTAGTTATTTCTGACATGTCATACTTCCTTCAGGTAGAAATTAGTGTCGATGGCTTGTCTGTATTTGGAGAAAGATGTGTGCTCAGTCTGGGGGTGTTGTGCCAGCTCTGTGTGCTGCAGTATCTCCCTTTTTTAAACAAGGGCAATTACAGGAGGTCTGTATGGTCTGCAAGTGTAGATGCACTCTTCTTATTCAGCAATTCTCATCTGCTTGAATTTAGCTTAGACTGAGCACTTTGCATTTGACAGGTAGTCTAATTTGTACACTGAAAATAATGTGACTCAATGGGATTAAGTGATTTAACTGGGGTTCACAGAGCTGCAGCCATTAAGCCAGCAGACACCTTGACACCTGCTACCCTGGTGTAACTGCTGGGCCTCATCTTCAGATCATCTGGTGTCCCAAAAGCTTCAGCGTGGTAGCCTCAGTGACTGCTTACTTGCCAACATGTTTTCAGACATTCTTGACACAGGCCAATTTGGGTAAAAAAAGGGGACACACACCAAACAATAAAACCAAACTGAAAAATTACATCAAACAACAAAAAAAACAACTGAAAAACCCAGTCCCAAAACAAACTCCTTGCTTCCTTGAATACAAATGAGGCTTGTTTAGCTTGTTTGCAAAACAGTGCTTATTTCTTCCCAGTAGGATGACTAAAGCCAAACAAAATCCCCCTGTAATTCATACATATATCCCCCTGAATGTGCCTTTATTTATCTTTTTTTTATTATTGTTACAACCTCAGGCAGATTTATTGTTTTGTTCTGGTTGCTATGGCTCTTTAAAAATATATATATATATATTCTTTTTCCCCCCCCTATCATCTGTTTGTAATATTGACCAGTTTCCAGGACTGATCTGGCCCTGCCTCCTCTGTAGTATTTCAGTATTTTAGATGAAAAATGGGAGGAGGTTAAGTCTGTGGTTTAGCTCCACAAAGAAATATAAATCTACATCAGTTTCATTTCGTCAGAACCTGTTATGCAGGGAACTCTGCTGCACAACCACTGAAACTATAGCATAGTAAATTGCCATAGGTGAACAAGACTCAACCAAGTTCACTGGCTGCATGCCTTTATCCTGCAAAGGGGTATGGAAACACTAAGTCACTGGTTCCAATTTAACCCAGGTTTGTCATGGCCAAAAGCTCTCATCATCTGGTAGTTATTCAATGGTCCATGAGAAATTGTTGGGTTTTAGCCTAATTCCTCTTAGACATTTCTCATAAAGCAAGTTGTTCTGTGAGCAACAGCAGAGATCGAGCCTGGTCCTTTACGTCTTTGAACACTGGCCCCTCTGCATCCCACACCATCACAAAATTCCACTTCTCCCCATACTGCCGCCTATGAGCTCACCTCCCCAGTATTCCTTATCCCTCCCTCCATCTCCTGAGCCAGCCTTGTCACATCCCTTAGCTTCCAGCTGGGATGTACGTGCTGTGGCTGGTACCAAATGACATGCTGAGAAAACAAACCGGTAACTTGTGTGCAGGGTGCGTGGCTGACGCAAGGCTCAACAGGATCAACAAGGCTCTGGGCCACCTCATCTAGTTGAGGATGCTCCTGCTGACTGCCTGCAGGGGTGGATTGGAATAATGACTTTCGGAGGTCCCTTCCAACCCAGATCATTCTGTGATTCTATCAAGCTCATGCTTTCGTCTCCAACCTGTTGCTGGCTTCTGCCAGAGCTGTCTGGAGGCTCTGACGTTGTGGAGGGAATTGCCAAATGCATCTTTTGTAAATTGTCCTTTTGGGTGTTACACCAAAGTTCTGGTTGCAGATGGACCCAACCCTTTTTACTTCCCCCTGTAGATCACAAATAAAGCTTAGAGAGCACTGCAAGTGATCCACAGAGAAGCAGCTGTCTCCAAAGCTGTTGATTAGACACACAAGATTTAAAAGACCTCATGGAAAATTGTTTTTTATCTGCAGAAAAGATGAGGAAATATTTTGTAGGCACATAAATGCATTTTCTCTTGAAATGCTGACTCAGGGTTGCAAGAGAAAACACTGAAGCTGGAGCTAGATTTGCTCTTCTTCCTGACAGCATAAATGGAGTTGTGTGACCTTAGATTTTGGCTGATGAACTTTTTTTTTTCAGGGTAGGCAAAATGCTGCCCCTTTGCAATACTGGAAGGCACCCTAGTGCTAGGCTCAATCTTGCCTTTTGCTGTTGGATCATTATCACTTCTTCAGCTGCTGATGGGAGAAGCTGACAGTTACTTAGCTTTTCTTGGGTTTGGTGGGTAGCATCTCCCTGTTTCTGTTTGGGACTTTCTAGGGCATTGTGTCACTTCTGATGAGACCTCTTCTCCACAAAATTCCTTTTGCCACAGTGATAGAAAAGCCCCAGCAGCCCTCTGACCAGGTTTAAAAAGTGCTGGGCACTTTCTCAGGTGCTTCAGAGATGGGGACCAACACCCTCCTGTGTGACATTGCCTTTTGCTGCTTCAGCACTACTGGTATCAACCTGGACTTCCTCCCTTAAGCTTCCTCCCTGGCTGCAGTTTGGCAGCGGGAAGACATGATTGGGAACCCAGAAGTTTCCAAGGATGCCTCTATTGTCATTTGACTCGGAGTGTGAAAAGTCTATGGCTTGCATCCTCAGTGAGCTACCTACATAATATACATCAAATCCTTTTCTCTACTTCCCTAACCTCATGGTGTTTGGGCTTTTTTCTCATGTGCAGTTTGGACTCCTGGTCAGGCTAGGTGCTTGCTCTGTCTTGTTCTGGAAGCCAGTATTGTCTCTCTAACGTTGAGCTCTCAGCTGAGGGCAGGTCTTTGACCTTCTTCAGCCCCAAAGGATAGGTTGACACGAAAGCATGGAGAGATTTTGTGCCAGAAGTAGAGGCACAGAAAGTCTTTGTTGCTTATAAAAGACACTGTTGAAGTAGAAGGAAAGCTGTCTCCCTTGGACTGCTTTACTGATTGCATAGTATTTCTAGGCAGTGAGTGAGGGATCTCAGCAGTGCCTGAAAGAGAAGGTTTGTTTTTAGCTGCTACTGCAATTTAGATAAAGTAGGTTTAGGCCCAGTTTGAGCTGGCTAAATTTCAACTGATGCTGTCTTTTTTAATTCTGTCAACTTGTGTCCTGTTCCTGCCTGGGAACTGAACTCTGCTCCTTGCTTTTCAGCTGTTCAGTACAGTTCATTCTTTATTTTCAAAATGTGCTATTAAAAAAAAACAAAAAACAACCCAGGGTGTGAGGGGGAGGGAAAGAGATCTCCTTTCTGTGCTTTGCATCAGTCCACGTGTCCTGAGACTGTTCCCAAATCTCAGGGAGGGACAGAGCAGTAACATTTGTAAATGTGATATGCAGTTGCATTTATAAATGCACAAGTTGTTTCAGTCTTCTTGCTGCATGTGGGTTGCTGCTGGGAGAGAGAGGATAGAAACAGTTGTGGGCACCCAGGGAAAGCTGTGTGACAGCATCTGGGTGCAAGGCTACTGCAGCACCCAGCCTGGTAGGAGGATAGCCAGCAGGCTCTGTGCCTGGGACTCTTGGACACCAGCCCCTAGCAGGTGTTTATCCTGAGTGGCTGCAGTTCAGGATCAGAGCTGATCTTGCCAGTGTTGTCTGCCCAAAGTAAAGGGAACCAAACTCTTGTAGGAAACCTTTTCTCCATCCCACCCAGAGTCTCCCTGATGCAGGAAGATAAGAGGAGCCAACATGCTAGGGACCAGCAGTCCCTGTTTAGAAGAGCATCTCTATCTAACTCCTAGGATGAAGAAGTGAGAGAGAAGCTGCTTGTGGCCAGCCCTGGCCACTGTAATAAGGAGGAATGCAAGACAAAGGAAACAGCTCCAGGAAGGCAGAAAACTCCCCCTCCTGCTGATGTGAGGTCCTTTGGCATCTCATGTGTGAGATCTTTGTCCTGAACAGCCTTTCCTAGGGAACTGAAGCAGCCACTTTAATAGCTTTAAAGCTTTTGTACAGAGCAGCGTTGCTTCTGGAGCTGAAAGCCACAACGGATTGTTCTGCAGTCACAGGAGCATCCTCTTTCATTGCCTGTGTGCAATTGTTTGGGATGCACAGAGGAGAGTTTGAAGGTTACACATACTGAGTAGCCTTCTGAAAAGGGCTATTTTTTCCCTTGGCAGCTGCCAAACCCATGTTAGATGAAACAGCAGAGAAGAGTGGACTGAGCTGAAAGTTGGGTTCACTTACATATCCACTTCCTTACACATTTCTCTTGAAGATCTGTGTGGCAAGTGGTGCTCAAACTGTGCTTTCTGACTAACCTACTCTGCCTGCAAGAGTGGCAGTATGTGGAGCTCGTTACAGACCATCTTCTGACAGCCTCAGATGCAAAGATCTGTTGCAGCAGCCTGCTCAGCCAGGAGGCAGCAAATGGGCGCAGCAGGGGAACTGTTTTGTTCTTGGTGGGGAATAGAAGCTGGGAGAGTATATTCAGAGGCTGCAGGCAGTCCAGAGCTTCTGGAAAGTGGACTCTCCTGTTTTCTGGTTTAAAATCAGAGACTTTAAAGGAATCATCTCGGAATGCTAGGGGTGACATTTCAAAAGGTGCTCCATAAACAGGCCAGCCATTTTCCATTTGAACTATAAATACGTCTCTTGAGTAAAGTGTTTCTCTTAGACTACTGTCATGAGTTGTTTGAGCTCAATGCATAACTAATAGCTCACACTAATATGTGTGAATACAAAGTTCCTCTGTTTCCTGCCCTTCGGCCTCCTGCTTTGCCAAAGTAAAACAAAATCTTGGCCTGTGCAAGTTTTAAATTCCTGAAAATGTAAGAGAAAATAATCAACCACTGAGAAAAATACTACAGTGCGCTCTCAGAGACCCCTGCCCTTCCTGTCTGGTGTAAGCCCCAGAACTAATGGCTGGTTAACTAGAATTCTTGTCTGAAGAGATTACAATGTGATAACTCCACAGGTGTTTTCTCACAGACCATCTCTGCTTTTTTGAGTACAGTCTAGCAGTCTTTCTATCAGATGTCTATGCTTTGAAGCCTATTAAAAGAAACTGCTTGCATCTTCTTGGGGTTCTTCAGGGAATATTGCCTTCATTCCCTTGAAAGCTTTTTTGAAAGCTCTTCAACAGGAACATCTCATAGATATCTAGGGGAAGATCACAAGTGACTGTAGTCTTATGTTGCTCCTCTGTCCATCTAAGCATCCATCCTTCTTTGTGACCCGTGCATGTGCAAATACATAGGAGATCCAACACCAAGGAAAACGTTTTTCTCTCCTGCTTCAGTTCTCTTCCCTTGCTGAGGACAACTAAAGGTTACCAAATGGTGTACAAGTCTCTGTTCTAATTGTACCTGGCAAGTGCTGTAACTGTACAGGTAACTGTAAAACATTTTGGCTTTTGTGTGTCAGAATACAGGATAGGCAAGTATCTCTTCAAACTGGCCATATGAGACCACATAGTCAGTAAAGCAACTGTCATTAAATGCTTAGTTTGATCTGAGCCCTTATCTGATGGGAGATCCTGCTGGATAACACCCTTTCTTACCTCTGAGCCTCCACTTGATCCTGAGGCTGTTCAGTTCCTGGAACTATTGAAGACATAAATATTGTCCTTTGAAAGTGAGCTGTAAAGCGTGTGTTGTTTAAGTGAAGGATGCAGAAAGCAGGTGGCAGCACTGCTGGACAGAGGTGGAAGGGTCTCTTGCCTGGCCTAGAGCCCAGGATTTGGCAAGTGAGTTACTCCCACTCCCTTGTGGTTGCTGGGCTGGGGGATGTAAGAGTAAGAGAAGATTGTCCTATTTGCCCATGGAAGGAGAGCAGCATCCCAAGGCAACCGGTCTGAGTGACAGGTCGTGGGGAGCTTGGAGTAAAAGAGTTTTGTGAGGCTGCAAGGGATCAGTTTACATCTTTGCTTGCTTTCTCTGCCGTACTCAGCAATGCCAGGTAAGCCCTTTCATGCTGCCCTGCCTTCCTTCTCTCCCTGTGGGAGGGAGCCATGCAGATAAATGTGCAGACAGATGAGAACTGTGTTGTTGCAAAAGCAAGGTAGGAGATGCATCCTGCCCCAGGCAGCACTTTTGCTGAGCACAGTGGATATGCCAGATTCTGCCTCTGCTGACTTCAAGGGCTGGAGAAGGCTGCAAAGAGCAGATGTGGAGGAGCTGTATGAAGTTGTGGGGAGAAGAGGAAACATGGGAGGAGATGGCTGGCAGAGCAGGCTGTATGGAGTCAGGGAGGGGACAGGGGGCCCACCACTCGCAGAGAGTGGGAGCGTGCCCTGGGCACGGGAGCCACTTGCTGAGAGCCTGCATGAGAAATTCTCGGAGGCTGCAGTCATGGAAATTGTACACACACAGAGAGATGGGCAAGGAGAAGGAGCAAGCCAAACATGCAGATGTACAAGGGATTGAAGAAATGGCCTGGAAAACAGAAGAGGATGACGATCATTGTATGACAGCATATTAGCATTTGTGTGTTGGCTAAAATGTTACACTCCGCAGCATCGCATGAGGCATTCCAGGTGCCTGAGATCTGCTTTGTGATAAGAAAAGTAGCGTTTGCAACTCCATCAGTGGAAGCTGCAGTGCAGGGGTAGGTGATGGCTTTGAGTGGGGCACGAGGGGCAAGGAAGGCGTGGGAGACCTTTCATTGTGCTTTCAGTCCAGGAGACTCAAATGATCGAGTAAGCTTATACATGCTTGCACAGATTGGGGCTCTTCTGAGAGGCTCGTTTATTTGTCAGGCTTAACACTCTGGAGCTGTGCAGTACTGAACTTTGTCTTTTCAACCTGATGGTCAGTTCTTCGAAAAAATCTGCATCATACTTCTTTCCAAAATTGTCTTCAAACAGCAGAGGTCAAGCAGTCCTTACAGTACTGATAATCT
Source organism: Pogoniulus pusillus (assembly GCF_015220805.1). Lineage (NCBI taxonomy): Eukaryota > Metazoa > Chordata > Aves > Piciformes > Lybiidae > Pogoniulus > Pogoniulus pusillus. The sequence continues at coordinate 13,970,623 of NC_087269.1, read as the reverse complement.
ACACTGCTTTATTTTTCTGAAGAACCTTTTGCCTAGGCCCCTTGTTTCTAAAAGCCCAATTTGAATTCCTGCAGCGAAGCTATTGTTTAATTGTACTCCAGGGATTTAATTCTTCCTAAGGCATCTTGTCAATGCTGCATGTCTGCAGCAGGCAGCAGCACCACATGAATTTGCACCTCTTTGGAGTGCCAGACCTGGGGCAGTGCCTGTTTCCAAAACAGGAGATAAGGGGCAGCAAATCTGAACAGACAAATAAAATCAGGGAGGAAAAGCATTGTTGGTTGGTTGGTTGGGTTTGGTTTTTTTTGTTAATGTAGTGCAAATATATCATGGCATGAATTCTGCTGATTTCTTGTATATTCTTTAAAACACATTCAGCTGGATTTGAGAATGAATGTATAAACTAACTGCCAGCAGGCCTCAGGGATTATATTGCAATTGTTTTTCCCCGTTACCAGTCCATGTGTGCAGTTCTTTGTAGGTTAGGAAACTAAGCAGGCAGACTGAATTTAGCATTAATTTGAGCAACCTGGCATTATCTTGATTTAATGTGGCTGGCAAGTGAGACTGAATAAAGTATTTTTTTAACACTCTGTTTTGTGTGTGTGTTATGTATGTATTTATTTGTATCTGTGTAATGAATTGCAATAACAGTATTACTTTTTTAGCTTTTGTATCATTTATTACAGGTCCATCTTTGCATTCATTCTTTGTATCCATTCTTGAGCTAGTTAAGAATATATTAAGAAGCTCTGGTGAAAAATATAGCTAATACATTTCTGTGTTGGACTCTGTGTCTGCCCTTCATTCCTCCCAATTAATTCTAGGTGTTCAGTCTGCACAATGGTACTGGAAAACAGCATCAAATGTTATTTGTGACAGATTGCCAGATTAGCTTTCTCTTTTTTTTTTTTTTCACTAACAAAGGCAGACAGAGTATTAAAAATGTGCTGAAGAAAATACATTTATATAATAAATTATACAGACTGTGCATAGGGTAATAGCAATGCAATAAATTACATTGTTTCTGTAAGTATAGGGTAAGCTGCATTCAATTTAAACGTCTGATTGCATCACTGTCATACCAGTCAAGAACTCAGTGGGGGCCTTTTTAACATTCCTGCACCCATAAGTCATGAAGTCAAAACCCTTCTTTGCTTTGTCCTCAAATACAGAATTTCTCTTGAGTTATGCTGGCTGGAGTCTGTGGCTCACTGCCTGCAGTTTAGCTGAGGTCTCAGAGTTGAATATAAAATGCAGGTTTGTATCCCTTATCACAGAATCATAGAATCAACCAGGTTGGAAGAGACCTCCAAGATCAAACAGTCCAACCTAGCACCCAGCCCTATCCAGTCAACAAGAGCATGGCACTGAGTGCCTCATCCAGTCCTTTCTTGAACACCTCCACCACCTCCCTGGGCAGCCCATTCCAATGGGAAATCACTCTCTCTGGCAAGAACTTCCTCCTAACATCCAGCCTATGCTTTCCCTGGCACAACTTGAGACTGTGCCCCCTTGTTCTGTTGCTGGTTGCCTGGGAAAAGAGGCCACTCCCCACCTGGCTACAATGTCCCTTCTGGTAGTTGTAGACAGCAATGAGGTCACCCCTGAGCCTCCTCTTCTCCAGGCTACACAACCCCAACTCCCTCAGCCTCTCCTCATGGGGTTTGTGTTCCAGGCCCTTCACCAGCTTTGTTGCCCTTCTCTGGACACGTTCCTTAGGAGCGGAAGGTTTTATTGGTGGGTGTGATACACATAATGTAGCTATGGCTTGTCTGAGGGATGTGGTCATCTTGTTTGCATGCCAGCCTCCTCAGTGGCATGTGCTGTTGCAGGTTTATTTGCTCTGGTTTTATGGTTTTTGACTGAGCTAGCAGAAAGGCCACAAGCTTGCTACATGGCTAAGCAACATTACTGGCTCAAAAACTTGACCCTGGTAGCTGCTGCGTTCTGAGAGGGACAAGCAGGATTGCTTCAGTGTTGTGTTGCACGTATGCCAGAATGGAGTGGCCATGTAATGATGGCCTGGATTTCTGCAGAAACAAGGCAAGACCACAAACTTGCTTTTGAAGGATACGAGTGTAGTGAAGTGACTGTCTCCCCAGATCCTGAACACATTTAGTGGTTAATGTGCTGAGGCCTTCTCCCATTCTGTGCAGTGTCAGCTCATAACCTGTAACACACTGTCCAGAACTCTTGAACCTGTTGTAGGTTTTAGCTGGTGTTTTGAAGGAGGATGTATCTTAGAAGAGATACAAACAATCAGGCAGCAAATAGATTCTTCCAATTTGAAAAATTGATCTGAGGAATTGCATGGTGTGATCATGTCAGAAGAGGACATTTCTGGCCTTTGGATGACTCAGGCTGATGCAGTCTGCACTGTCCTGGAGCCTTTCTCATTCTGGGGACTGTATGCATGGACAGGAGATGTGCTTCAAGTTAATTTTTATCTTCTTGCTGGTGGAACAGCATCAACTCCTTGTTTTCTTCCATGCGGTCCCCTGTGCATATGCCAGAGAAGATACTTGACTTCCAGATGCCCAAAATGATATTTTCCACCTACTCAAGGTGCAGAATGGCAAATGCACTGGAGGTGTTCCCTGACCCAGATTCAGCCTGAGGTCACCTTTTGGATGGAGGTTTCTTAGCTCCTAGCACTTACATCAGTTTTACATCCTGTTCACCTTACTCACTGTGGTTATTCAAGTGACTGAGGGCTTCTAGCAGGAATGAGGCTTGCAGTTTATGACAGGAATATGTCAAGCTCTTCACATTACATACAGTTATTTCACTGTCATCTCTTATTGGCTTTGCTGTGGAGTCAGGTAACATACAAATTCAAAGAAGCAGAAGTCTTTGCAGCAACAGGTTTAAAAGACAAATTGAAAATACAATGGGAAGTAGTCTGTGTTTCTCTCTAGAGCTTGGCAGCACCTCTCAAGTGTAGGGTGTATGCATTACCCTTCACAAAATGTCCTGAGGGCAGGAATATAACTTGGTTTTATTTCTTTAGGCATCATCTGTAGTTTGTCAAGTTAGAGGTAGGGTGAATATACTCCAAGAAAGGACACCAACAACTTTACACAAAGGAAATTTACTAGTCTACAGTGGAATGGTTCTCTCAGTTATTTCCCCACTTCTCATTATAGAGTAGTTGGATGGTAAGGTTAGGAGAGATTGTGCAGCTGAGTTGTGATGATTGCTGCATGAAGGAACCTCACCTCTTTTATGTGGACTGTAAAAGAAAATGGATAATGACATTTTAAAGACTTCAGAATATGGGAACCTTAAGAGACTGTTCTGGCATAGCTGTCTTTACAGATGCCGCTTTTGCATAATAGAAGAGTACAAGAGCTGGACTGTATGAAATACAGAGACTTCTTGGTTTTGTAAAGCTAGAGAGAGACTTCAGATTTGCTACTATAAACTACTAAAATAGTAAGTTTGAAATGCAATGTTTTAATTATTTCCTTGATGGTATCTCCCTGTGAAGCACTTTGATTTCATGGAATCAGCATTCCCTAACAGAAAGGAAAAGGGGGGAAAAAAAGCACAACAGTAGTTTGTGTTAAAACACTGACTTGCAGAAAAAAGAGTTCCAGGTTTGTGAGGATGGGTCACCTTGCTGTGTTAGCTCGAAGTCCTGTTAGTGCCACTTCCAAGCAGGAAGGGTGTGAGCGTCCAAGAGTGCCCCTATAGTCAAGCCAATGTATTTGCAACACGTCCAGCACTCCTGAAGCACTGTGTGTGTGCTTACCCTGAGGCAGGTCAGGTAGCTTAACTCTTCGTTCCATGAAGAGGACGTGTCACCGCCTCAGTTTGTGTGCTTTAGTTTACTCCTGAGGATCTGCCTATTTATCCACACAGTGCAATCAATGGAATTTAAGTTTTTAACTTATTTTCTTTACTAATTTACTTCCTCTTTTGATGGCAAGATCGTTTCTGTGCCTTGATGTTTGTCCTGCAGATTTGACAATTCCCTGGTGAGCTCCTGGTATTTTTTTCTGATGACTGCTGGTTTTGCTGTGCTCATCTAAGGAAATAAGACTTATGCAGTCATTCTGTTCTCATGCCTGAAAGACTGACTGTGCTACCCTAATGGGGTTTGAACCTGAGACATGGCTTTTAAAGGATGGTGAAAATGAGCATCTTGATAATTAAAAAGGCTAACTGTACCCTCCAGCAGTGGAGAAGAGTGATGAGTTACACTTGTCCATACATACAAGTGAACCTCGACATGATCCTCATCCGTGTGCTATAGCTGCAGAAGCAGCATTGGTCAGAGATTCCACCTCCTTAGGTAGGCAGTGAGGAGTCTGTCTACAAAGTGCACACCTGCAGAGAAGAGTGTTCCACATCCTCCAAACTTACTCTGGTGTACAGGAACTGTACATCAACTGATTTGAGGCTTGGGATTTGTGATAGGATTATGTCAAACTTCTCCCATTACATACAGTTATTTCCCTGTGTGAATCACATCTCTTGTCAGCTTTGCTGTGGAGTCAGGTAACACAGAATATCAAAGCAGCAGAACTCTTTGCAGCAGCAAATTGCAGTCAAGTCCTGGCATTTGCTGCTCACAGAGTGACAGTTGATTCTTATAACGGTAGAGGTGGTTCTTGTTCAGTAGTAGCCTGTGATTGCTCACAGCCATTGCTGAAAGCCATCTCACTTTTTTCTGGATCCAAAAATATTTTGTTTATTTAAGAAATACATTGCAAAAGCTGTTGTAACATTTGTTGTGCTTCAGTTCCTCCTCAAAACCAGTAAGAAACTTTGCCACAGGTACTAATCTGTGCAACATTACAGCAGGTCAAATGGGTGGTTGTAGCAGAGCTTCTTAAGAGTGGGAAATGTTGGCTAATTGCTGCTTGGGTAAAGCAGAGGCTGTCAACAAGGACTTGGGACAGCATCAGTGTTGTGATGTGTTCCTTGCAGAACCAAATTTATTGCTGAATAAACTTTCAGGTTTACTAAACTGAGATCATTTGTAAGGCAATAATCTGTGCTTAACTGAAAGGAGAGTCTTGTTTTGGCCTAAAACTAGAAATTGTTTTGGGATGCTTGTGGAAGTGAGTCCTGTCAGACTGGGTCAGTGCTCCATGGACATCAACTTACTTCCTTTTATTTTTGCATGCAACATTTATTTGATATGCTTATTAATACCTGTTTTCATGTCTGTATTTTCAAATATTTTGTACCTAAGTAGCTTCTAGTTGTGACTGTAGATGTCTCATTTGATATCTGTGGTAGGCATCCAGATGTGTATTGAGAAGTATGGCTATAAAACTGCAAGTTATTGAGCGGTCTGTGTTGATATCATTGACCTTGAAGGTCCTTGTCCCATCCTTGTTTCACAGTGTGAAACAGAGATCTCAAAAACTAGTTTGGAGGTGACAGGTTGCTTCTCACATTAGTCCACGTGGTTTGGGAGATGCAGGGAATGCATTTCCAGGAGCGAAAGGAGGTGGTGTATGTCTGACTGAAGTGTGTCTGTGCTCCTTGTGTTCCTGAGCTGAGTGTGTGTCTTGTGCCTACTCATCTCCTGGTTTTATGAAAACACTTATTTGCACTGTCACACAGTATGTGTTTGTGGGTGAAAGGCAGGTTGTGCAAAGTGTGTGTTTGACAGCACTGTGAGCGAGAGAGGTGCGAGAACCACAGAAGGCTTTTCACGTCCATCTGTACTGTGATGACTTCAATGGTTTGTCTGGATGTTTTATGTTCTAATTCAACATTGGTGAAAACCACAGGTTTAGTTGTAAATTCACTTTGCAGGAATTATTTATGAAGATGTTAGCATTTTCTGGCTGAAAATATGTTTAAAACTTAAATGCTTAGAAAGTTTTTCAGAGTGAGGCAAATAAAATCTAAGTAAAAGCTGGGGAAGAAAGATGCTCATCCCTGTCTCCAGTATGAGGCAAGAAAAAGTGGTTATCTAATCCTTTATTTCTGTAATTTATTAGCTTCTGTGCCCTGCAATTCAAGCTGTCTTCAGTGCTGCAATGGTCTCTGTTGAAAAGCTGATTTTACATTCCACATGGGTTACAGTACAGCAAGCAAAGAGCTGAGTTTCAGACTGTAATTATCAATTCTTTGCACTCTTGATTTGGCTTCATGTTATTAGTAGAATTATTTTTTTGTGTGTTGTGATTTAATTGGGTAGTCAGTGTGAATTTTGTGGTGTTCATGTGCAAGCAAGGGAGAGGGAGATTTTCTAAGTGTTCAGTGTTCACATGGACATAAACAGGTGGGTTTCCAGCAGAGACATTTGCATTTGAAAACCTGCTCTAAACGGGCAGGGCTTTCCCAGGAGAAGTAGCACCAGCAGTGAAATGCAGCGATCGATCAGCATAGAATTGTGTGAGCATTTGATGGGCAAAATGTTGTGGTATAAAGACAGGGCCCAAGAATAAGCTCTTTGTGGTTTTGTTTCTTTCCTGAAAACTGTGACTGAGAGGCTTTTATCATTAAGAAAAAAAGAAAAATAAAAAGTAATCAGCCACATTTTGGCTAACCTGGAAAACACCACAAGTTCCCTTGCAACATTTCAAGTGCTGTGTCTTTAATCTAGTTTTTTATTTTAAAAAAAAAATCACAAATAAAATAATGGGTTTAATTTTTATCTGCTTATACTTTCAGAACTCTAAAAGTAAAGTGGTATCTTGAACCACTCCTTTCAGTCACAGAGCTGAAAGTGTCTTAATTCAGTGTACACAACGATAAACTCTTTCAGGCAGCTTGCAATCGCTGTTTTATTTCTTTCCTAATTTTAACTAAGGAAAACATTCCCTTCTCCCAACACGTGTCTGGTTTCTTGGGTAAAGTTCTTTATGCTACTTGAAGTTTAATTCTTAATCAAATGAGCTGTCCAAGAAATGAGTCTAAAAAACTCTCTCTATGGAAATGTTTAAATACGCCAATGGGGACACCTGGTGGAGAAACAACGACTTGCCTAGGACGCCCTGCATTAAATTATGAGTGGTGGCTGAGCATGAGTTAGACATCAGTGAGGTGACTCTGAGTATTTTTAACCACAGCAGCTGCGGACTAACTCATCATTTTACTTGCCTGCTGCTGATGGCTCCCACGAGGCATCCTATGCTTGCTGTTGGCTAAGAACACATTCATGTAGTTGTGTGGTGTTGATAGGCAAGTGGTAGGCAAGCACCCAGTTCCTCTGTGTCTGCTGCTTAATGTGACCATGGGCAAAGCTGCAGTTACTGGCAAATGATGTTTCTTTCTTACTGCTGCAGAAGCTGCAATGTTCAAGGATTCTCAAAGAAGCCCTACAGATTGCTATTTAAGAGGCATCCTGTTGGCATGTATTTGGAAAACGATGTGAGAAGGTTAGGTGAAGATCCATGACCAGCTCATAGCTGCAGGGCAGAGAACATTCCTCTCAGTTGGATTCTCCTCTGAGATGCTTCAGTCTTGACAAATAGCAACTCAAATACCTGCTAACATTTTCCAGTGTGCAGTAAAAGTCTTCCTCCAGTGGGGAGGACCTGTCTTCCCACTCTCCTCTAAGTGTGGCCTTGGGAGAGACCATGGTGAGAACAGAAGCCCATACTGCCTTCATCAGTGAGCTTGGTCAGGGAGAAGGATGTTGTGCTTGTCACTAACTTTGGAAGCAGGCAGTACTCAGCCCATACCCTGAGGCACTGCCCCTGTGTTAGAGGGCAGGATATGGGTCCCAGGCCGTTTATTTGTGTTCTTCCTGGAATGGGACAAAGCAGTCAGCTAGGAAGCAGTATTGCAGATGTGGTCTAGGAACTGTATGCTAATGGACCATACTTTACTCTGAAAGTGGTTGTGGCTGGTGGTCTTACTTGTGCCTCACTCAGAAAACAAGCATTAGCCTTTCCTGTGATGGGACAGCAACACACAGATGGGTTCTGGTGTGCCTTCTGGCATGCACCAGTTGTGGAACGTGGGATTATCCGGGTGTTTTGTCTTTCTAGGTAGGAGAGGAGGAAAAGAAAGGAATGCCTACACTCATGAAGAAAGAAGGATACTTTCTGGCTCTTTGTTTTGATGCAGTATATTCTGACATAGAGTAAAATTTATATATCCTGCTCATTTTCTCATTGTTTGGAGAAGAAGGAACATACTAATTGTAACTCTGCACCAGTGCCATCAGGCAACTGGAGAGAAAGTGACTTTGGCTTAGGCCATCATGAATTGGACAGCAGACTGTGGATTTTTATTAGATATAGCAGAGTGATATTTGTGTTTAATTCACATATCAGAATCCTTTTCTCTGTGGCAAATCAGAACTGCAAATTAAGTGTGAATTGATGCCTCATAGACATTCAGTGTAGCCTGCTGACACTGCATCCTCTCACAAAGTGAGGCTCATAGTAAATGAGAGATAAACTAATTTCATTTGATGTTTTATTTCACAGAACAGGTTGGAAGGGACCTCCAGAGATCACTGAGTCCAACCCCCCTGCTAAGGCAGGATCCCCTAGATTAGTTCACACAGGAATGCATCTAGGCAGGTTTTGAAAGCCTCCAGATGAGGAGATCTCACAACCTCTCTGGGCAGCCTGTTCCAGTGCTTTGTCATCCTCACTGTAAAGAAGCTTCTCCTCATGTTGAGGTGAAACATTCTGTGTTCCAGTGTGTAGCCATTGCTCCTTGTCTTATTGCTGCTGACCAGCAAAAAGAGATTGGCCTCATCCACTTGATACCCACCCCTCAGATATTTGTAGATGTTGATGAGATCACCTCTCAGTCTTCTTTTCTCAAGACTAAATAGATTTGACATATTTAGTTAGTATTCCTATGTTGGGAGTAATATCAAAGCAGGATAACATACAGTGCCACAGGACTCAAGAATGGGCAGTTTTAAAGTCAGGACTAGAATTCACATGGCTCAATGGAATCCCATTTCTGCTTCAGGTGACTCAGAGACTTGGCAGAGCTGGCCAGAGGCTGTCACTGTGAATCCAGACCAGCAGTCAAGAGCATGTGCTAACAGAAGGAATATTTTAGTAGACTTTATGGACCGAGTATTTCTTGTTTCTCTTCCTTGCAGAAAACACCTTTTGCAGTGGTGACCATGTATCGTGGCACAGCCCTTTGGACAACAGTGAATCTAGAATCCAGCATATGTTACTGACAGAAGACCCTCAGATGCAGCCGGTGCAGACTCCTTTTGGAATTGTTACTTTCCTACAGGTATGACCTGTTACCTTCTGGATGTGGAACACACCTAATACTGCATTTTATTTAGCTTCCTTAAGTCAGCTGCTTATTATTCTGACATCCACCTTTCTTCCTTGTTTGATCACAGCAGATCTCATCCTTGAGTTGCTCTTCTGGAAGTATTCATTAGGTATTTTACCAGTTTTGAGCAATGGCATGCTTAACTTTCAAGATGGAGATCTCTGATGGAGAAAAGGCCCCAGAACAGAACTGGGGTTGAATATTGCATTACTACTCTGAAATTTCAAGCATCATCAGGAAAAAAAGCTGAGAGAAACACTTCTAATAAGTAATGTAGAGCTAGATTCAGTCTAGTTCCACAGCAGGTTTGAGTTCCAGGAAAAGAAGAATTTGGAGTAGGTCTTGGAATTACTTTGCCGTTATTAAATGGTAGAAATGGCCTACAGTGTTGACACAAAGATTCTTTAGAGGCCAAATAAGTTTTCCTGTACTGATTACTGCTTAAGAAGGATTCAGTTTTGCTTTGCAAAAGGAACATTTTTAAATGCCTTGTGATCTAACTCTACTGTTCAGTGAGGGGAGCTTCCTTGTCCAAGCAGATCTGCTTGCTTTCCCAAAGTCTTTCTTCTCAGTGATATTTCTTGGATATCATGGAATGGTCTGGGTTGGAAGAGATCTTCAAGGGTCGTCTAGTCCAACCCCCTCTGCAGGCAGCAGGGACATCCTCAACTAGATTAGGCTGCCCAGAGCCCTGTCGAGCCTCACTTTGAATATCTCCAATGATGAGTCCCCAGCCACCATTTTGGGCACCATGTTGCAGTGTTCTACCACCCCAATAGTAAAGAACCTGTTCCTAGCATCCAGTCTAAATCTACTCTAGTTGGAAGCCATTGCCCCTCATCCTGTCACTACAGGCGTTTGTAAACAGTCTCTCACCATCCTTCTTGTACACCTCTTTCAGTTACTGGAAGGCTGCTATGAGGTCTCCCTGGAGCCTGCTCTTTTCCGAGCTTGTCTTTGTAGCAGAGGTGCTCCAACCCCCTGATCATTTTTGGATGTTTCCTAATTGCATGGGGAGTTATTAACCTTAGTGGAAGAACTAGCTGCAAGCATCTGTATTTTACAATTCAAGCTTCATGTTGTTCCTGCTTTTACTTGGCTGTAGATGCAACATGTAAGGGGAAGCTCCATTACTACAGACCTGCACAAGGCAACTGCTGTGTAAAGGCTTTCCTAAACATTCTGCGGTGCCAAAAATCTATATATTATCAACAAGAAAGATACGAGTGTGAGATTGATTAGTGAAAGGTGAGTTGTGGATCCTGAAAGGAGAGTCAGAGAGCCAAGTTAAGTCAGGTAATTCCTGGCTGACTCCCCAGTTAGTGCTGCACTACTCTGCATCTCTTCTTTAGTGCCCAACTGTCCAGAATCAAAGGACAATGAGCTCTTGGCCTCTAATCTTCCATAACACACACAGCTGACTTGCTTTTTCCCTTTGTTTGGTGCTTGTTGTTATGGATTTATTTTGACTCATGAAAATAAATGACTGCAAAAAGAAAAGAATGAACACAAAATAATTTCCTGTTTAGAATCTTGTTGTTTGTGTGTAATTAGTGAGTGGAAGCCCAGGGAGGAGTGTTCCAGAGCAAGGGTGATTCAGGCTGTTCATGGAGGTATCCTGGGAGGTGGATGGAGATAAAGTGTATCTCCAGTGTTGTGTCCTGAGAAAGTGAGCTCTGCAAGGAGCAGGGGAGGTAGGGTGTGCAGAGCTGGGTACATGCTGACGTTAAATGTTTTCCACACAGATCTCTATCAGTGCAGATATTTGTCTGTGTGGCAAAGGCACACAATGCACTTCTGCTTCCTGATTTTCAGAACTTAGTTTTCAGCTTTCCTCTTTTCTGCTGAAACAGCAGTTCGCAGAATCACAGAATGTTAGGGGCTGGAAGGGACCTTGAAAGATCATCCAGTCCAACATCCCTGCCAGAGCAGGATCACCTATAGCAGCTCACACAGGAATGCGTCCCAGTGGGTCTTGAATATTTCCAAAGAGGGAGACTCCACAACTCCCCTGGACAGCCTGTTCAAGTATTCTGTCACCCTCACAGTGAAAAAATTCCTCTTCATGTTTACATGAAACTTCCTGTGCCTCAACTTCCACCCATTGCCCCATGTTCTGTCATTGGGCGTCACCAAGCAGTGCCTCCTGGCACTCACCCTTTACATGTTTATAAACATTGATGAGGTTACCTCTCAATCTCCTCTTCTCTAGGCTAAAGAGCCCCAGCTCCCTCAGTCTCCCCTCATAAGCTGAACAGATTTTGACCAAATATTAATTTCAATTGGAAAAGACAGAGAGTATCAGGGAAGAAAATAAAAGGCCATGGCTAAAACAATTTTTCATCCCAAAGAATTAATCATTGCGCTCAAAGGCACAAGCTAGCATTCGATACATCAGGAAGAGACTGCCCTCCTCTATCAGCTGAAAGGTATTTCACCTCTTCATTTGAAGCAGCTGATCTCAGCTGCTGTGAGAGAAACATCTGGTATTGCTCAGTGCAGCAGCTCCCATCCTGAAACACAAACACATCCTGTCTTATACAGGAAGGCAGTAGTCTGCCTACAGTGACGAGTGGATTATGCAGGGTGTAAGCAGCTTTACTTTATGCTGCCAGGTAAGACGTAACCTGTCAGCAAACTGAGTTGGTCAGGTATTTGTAAACACTAAAGCACTCCCTTGTGGCAGCAATTCCCTTGCTTGGTGGAGATTACTCTTGCAGTATTGCTTTTGCTTCTAGCACTCAGCTGACAGAGCAACATTTAGCATGTGCTCAGACCCTAACCTGTCCCATCTTGTGTGGACCAGATTGAAAAGTGAGAACAGAGTAGTGGGTCTTCAGTAAACCCTAATTTGTCACTAGGCCTTCCTCATAGTTAAGTTCACACATGCAAGATTAAATGTCGTATGGCCAGGGCACTTAACATGGGAAGTGCAGAATTCCTCTGTTTTCTCAGCCTCCTTGCTCATCTAGTTAAAGACATGGTCTTTCTCTGTATCTGCATTGTTTCATCCAGGGCCACGTGGTACATTTTCTCTATAGTTCTTGAACAATTCCCATCCAATTTGGGATCTCTCTTTTCATTTGTTCCAGATTGTTGGAGTTTGTACTGAGGAACTGCATGCGGCTCAGCAGTGGAATGGGCAAGGGATCCTAGAGCTGCTTCGAACTGTCCCAGTGTAAGTGCTCATCTAGCCCTTATGGGGAAGCATTTCTTTAGAGAAAAAAATCTCTTCACTTTTATTAACAATCTTTACCTTGTTGATGTAACTTGCTCAGTCGTGTGCTACAGCAAAAGATGGGAATTCAGTGCAAATCTGTTCTCACACACAGATGCTCAGATGGCAGATTAATGCATAAGGAAGTCCACATGTTCAGGGTGAAACAGAATGAATTCTTGAAAGCTTAATTTCCTTCCTCTTAGGCCTGCAGCATTTTCTCATTGGTTCTTCCTGAGAGTTGTGATAACTGTTCCAGGTGACCTTTCTGTGTAGTTTAAAGGGCGAGGGTCTGACTTAGAGTGTCTAGCAAAGTTGCCCTCCAACTGGCCTCACTTCTTGTTGGCCAGTTTGCAGCAGGAGGAGTATTCCTGCAAGTTCCTTATTATTTCTCACATGGCACAACAAAGATATTACTGAGTTAAGGAGATGAGGTTTAAATATTAAATGACAGGCTGATGCGTTATTTGCTGCACATTTCAGGTAAACTCTTTTGCCTTGCAGTTATTTTGTTTAAATACTTTTCCATTTAGTGGAAATTATTGCCATGTGATTGCAGCTCAGAAGATTTTTTTTGTTTTGGGATTGTTTTTTTTAAACAAAGTGGTTCTGAATATGTGTTTGGGCACGTGCTCTCTAGTGTCACAATGGCCTTTAATTGATTATTTAGCAGAGCCTCTGCTGCCAGACTTCTTAAACTGGTGCATAAAAGGGAAAAGTTCAAGTGCAGATAATTCATGCGAATGTCCTACAGTGAATTTGTCCAGCTGCAAGCTTTGTTTCTGGGAGCCCAAGACAATAAACCTTGCCTGCAGCTGCTTTGGCTCCTCTAAGTCAGTACAGATATAGCACCACTGTCCTGAGTCTGTTCTCATGTTGGGCTTTGGCTTTTGTGCTGTGGTACAAGCACCTTTCCAAGGATAAAATGAAGCCCAAATGTGCTTGATTCAAAGGCAAGGCTGCAAACTCCTAAGTCTCTGATGTGGAGTCAGGGTAAAAGTCTCTGGCATCCCAGTGAGGAACTGAAGCAGATCACACCTCTGTAGTTAATATCTTCCAAAGTGATGTGAGAAGAGTGACTGTTGATGCACTGATAAAGCCATATGATATTAACGTTTCCTGCTGCCGCTCCATGTGCTTTGGGAGACTGTAGCACAAACAAAGCCAGAGGAGGGGGCCTTTGACTGCAGTTAAAAAGTATCTCATGAAAAAAATGACAATTTCATGGCAATTCCAAAAGACTCCAGTTTTGACTTCAAATGAACAACATCACCTAAAGCTGACTTCCACTGTCAGCTCTTCACTATGACCCAAAGTAAAGGCTGTGAGTATTTCATCTTCATAGTAATCTGCTTTCTATTACCTTCTTTGGGAAATATATTGACCCTTCTAACTTTTCTTGCTAATGAAAACAAAGATTTCCTGAACCATCTTGACCATTCAATACCAACTGGGCAAAATGTCTGTTGTGAGGATATTATCAGAACAAGAGGCTTGTTGTGGTACTGAACACAACTGCCAATCTCAGCAAAAAGTGCAGTCCCATTGGGTCCTGCAGCATCTTTAGATATGTAATAGAGATACAAATCTTGACCTCACCTTTCTCAGACTGGCTACTCTGGACTTCTTAGGCCCAATTCAGTTATCTGTAAGATTAAAAGGCAGTTCAGGCTTGCATAAGTGGGTGAGCCCACACAGGAAATAGCTTTTGTCAGTCCTGGCTGCTTTGTAATCATAGAACGGTTTGGTTGGAAGGGATCTTAAAGATCACCTAGTGCCAATCCTCCTGCCATGGCTAGGGATGCTTTCCACTAAGCATAGTTGCTCAAGGCTTGATTAAACCTGGCTTTGAATGCCCTCAGGGGTGGAGGCAAGGCGCTAGATAGATAACAGGTAGATTGTGGAGGGTTTTCATTATCTGTTTAGGAAATGCTATGGGATGTATGCACAACATACATAGGCTTTTTAAAAACTGTCTCATGCTTCCATGGTTGGTTCATTACTTCTCTTTCTTTCACTACAGGGCTGGAGGCCCCTGGTTGATAACAGATATGCGAAGAGGAGAGACAATATTTGAGATTGACCCACATCTGCAAGTATGTCTTTAGTTTATAAAATGTCCTGTCTTTGGTAGTAGGCAAGGAGAACTGGTTTAATGGTGTAAAACAGTTGTACTATTTTCTCTGAAAGTGCTGTCACCTTCTCAATGTTTGCAGTAATCTTGGAAAAGTCTGAGAGACTCCCTTTGCCTTCTCAGGGATAGTTCAAGCCCCAGAGGCATGGTAGCTCTAGGAAAAAAATCGAGAAGGGAGACCAGAAAAACTCTTATATGATACAAATTGTCAAGATTTGGACTGCATATTTGAGAAAGGAGAAAGATAGGAAACTATAGAAGGACATAGAACGACACAAGATTTAGACATGATGTATCAGGAAGATCCTCCTTTGTTTTATATTCAAGAACAAAAAGATAGAACATGCAGAAAACTCAAAACCAGCTAAGTAATCTTTTTTCACAGAAAATGTGGCAGTGTAATTCTTTCCTGTAGATGCCACTCGAGGCCAAGTAGTTAGTGTGGTCTGAGAAATAATGGGAAGTCTCATGCACTTATTAATAGCCCATGCAGAAAGATAGATACTAAGCCTTCTTCAAAATTCACAGGATCACAGCATGTTAGGGGTTGGAAGGGACCTCCATGGATCGTCGAGTCCAAGCTCCCTGCCAGAGCAGGACCATAGAATCTAGTGTAGGTCATAGAAGAATGCATCAAGATAGGTCTTGAAAGACTCCAGAGGAGGAGACTCCACAACCTCTCTAGGGAGCCAATTCCAGTGCTCTGTGACCCTTACAGTAAAGAAGTTCTTCCTCATTTTGAGGTGGAACTTCCTGTGCTGTAGTTTATACCCATTGCCCCTTGTCCTATCACACAGCAGAGCTGAGCAGAGCCTGTTCCCTCTCTCTTGACCCCCAGCCCTCAGATATTTATAAACATTGATTAGATCCCCTCTAAGTCTTCTTTTCACCAGACCAAAAAGGCCCAGGTCCCTCAGCCTCTCCTCATAGAGCAGTGTTCCAGACCCTTAATCATCTCCATGGCCTTCTGTTGGACTCTCTTGAGTATATCCCTGTCCCTCCTGAACTGGGGAGCCAAAAACTGAACACAGTGTTCCAGGGAGATCTCACCAGGGCAGAGAAGAAGGGGAAGAGAACCTCCCTCTATCTGCTGGCCACACTCCTCTTAATGCACCCCAGGATCCCATTGGCCTTCCTGGTCACAAAGGCACACTGCTGTCCCATGGATAGCTGCTTGTCCCCCAACAGTCCTAGGTCCTTCTCTACAAGTTCAAGTTAAATCTCTGAGTTTTAAACATGAGAATAGAACCTGCATGGAGGGGTTACCACCCTCTCCACTACTGCTGCATTTGGGAGATATAGTTCTGCATGCCTTCAACAGAGTTACAGTACTGGAGTAGCTGAGTTCCAGACAAATCCAGTGGGGTGCTGACCTTGTTTCAGTGCATCACTGAGTACTTGCCTTGAGCAGAGAACTTAGGGCTTAGCCTGACAGGACACGTGCATATGTGCACGTTTTGTGCAAGCTGTTGCATTTGCTCATGATCTGAGTGTCTGCATCTGATTACCTCAGTTGCCTCACAGAGTCTTTTATTTTGTAAACTTAAGAACAAATTCTGCTTTTACTGTTGTTGTTTTTTATTAATTCATTCATCTAAAATAATCCCAGTCTGAGAGACACAAAAACACCCCACAGTCTGGGAGCTAATACAGCTACAAATCCTGTAAAGTCTTTAGGCTACTCAGAATTTTGCCCTCTTCCCCTCCTGGAGGGAGTTTCTGTTCCCTGCTCACTGGTGATTCGTAGTGATAACAACATTTTCTTCAATTTACTGTAAATGAAAAGTAGCTTAGGAATCTGAGTCAGCCGAGGCAAGTTAAGGCAAATAAAAGAGTACCTCTGCCTCACCACTGTGTCCTGCCACTGTCTGTGGTCTTTCCGGACTTCCTCACAGCACAGACATTCCTGTTTCTGTTCTTTCTTGCCCATGCAGTAGTGTGGATGTGCCAGGTGTCTCTGTGCCTCCTTGCTTGCTCTGCTGCTGCTGCGGCCCCTGGGGATTCACACGGTAAAACTTGTGGCAGTGAGTCCCGCAAAGAGCCTTTGCTGAGCACAGGGAGCTGGTCTGTTCTGGGCTGCATTCAGCCACATCGTGCACCTCCTGCTGTAATTAGTGGGGAAAGGACCAACTGTCATTTTCTTGGTAATGGTAGAGGAAGTGTGAGCAGTGGAAGGCAGCAGTGGAAGATAGGTGGAGGGGAGGGAGCCGGCTTAGAAAATGGACAACTTTTTTGGGAGCAGGCAAGCATGTTGCCTGCTCAGGAAGCAGGCAGAGCTTGTTTTGAGGCTGCATTGTTTCTTGTTGGAATTGGTTGAGGCCTAAACCCAGCCCTGGCAGCAGCAGCTGTACTTTCTATTCGAAGTTGTTGCGAATGCATCTCAACTAAGATGTCATCCCAGGATGTCGGCAATTAACGCTGTGGCAACGCTGACTGTTTTCTGTTCAGCCAACCTTCCCTGTAGGCCATTCAGATTTCCCTGGCAGCACAGCCAAACAATCTCCATTGGTCCCCAGCTCTGCACAGATACCCAGTGCTTTGCTTCTGTTTTAGCAGATATCTCAGAAGAGAAAAAAGCTGATTTGAATTTCCTGAGTTGTGGTTGCCATTCCACGGGTCACACTGCAGTGCTCTGGCTTGGTTAAAAAGGGATCAATGACTTATAAGAGCCTCAGAGCATCCCTCCCACATGCTGAGAGGAAAATGGGACAGAAACATCCTTTCTTTGAGGAAGGAAAAAGCTGAACCTTATTTGCCCTGGGCTCCTTCAACCTTCTGCTCAGGCTGCCCTTTTGAGGGAAGAACAGCCTCGTGGCCCAAGCACATATTTGCTGGCTAAAGATGGGGTAGAACTGTGCAGTGCTCCAGTTAAGAGTCTATACTAATTAAGGAATTCGGGGAGTTGTTTGTTTGGGTGTTTTTGTGCCTTCAGCATCACTACTTGCAAGCATTACAACACAGGCATGCAAATTCCACTGCCTTAGGCCATCTAGTTTCCATCAGCACCCCCTTGATCTCCACGGGATTCCAACAGAGCAACAGTTCTTCCCCTGAGGAAGTGCTCTGCAAACCAGCTGAGAGGCAGATGATGAGTCCCTTTCCCCCTCCCCAAGGCTCTGCACACTGTCTGGAGGCCCAAACTGTGGCTATGAGTGGAGGCCTTGGCTCCAGGGGTGGAGGAGCCATCCCCCCAGAACATCCACCTAATGCTGTCGTCAAGACCCTCTGCAGTCCTCAAGGCCCTCTGGGTTCTTCTGCTCCTTAGTCAAGGGCAAATTTGCTGGCTCTCCCATGCTTCCCTCATTACTGGAATGAAAAATAACTGTGCTGACAAGTTAAACCTCCCCATACCATCTGATCTGGGTCCTCACAGAATGCTGCAGAGGACTCCCAAAGGAGCCACGTGCTAAATCTCACTCTGAGCATTGTTTGCATGGGTAGGATCGGATGTGTTTTTATTTCTTTTTCCACAACTTCTATTTCTGGGTGAAACAACTAAGTTTATGTTTAGGATATAACAAAAGAATATCCCAGCAGAGTCATTATTTCTCAAATGTTTCCATTACAGTTTCATAGAAGCCAGTTTCTCTTGATGCTAGAGGAAGATCCTGACAAGGAATAGTCATTTGGGGAGACAGAATGAAGACAGTCTTATGAATGCTTATATTTGTCAGGACTGCTCTGGTCCTGCCCTAGCCACAGGCTTCTTCCTCCATTCTTGGGCCAAAGAGCCAGTTTAGGGAGGCAATGCAGCTGGAAAAAAAATGAAAAAGGAGTTGACTCAAGGGAAGGGGTAGGAGCACACAGACGAGGGCAGGACTGCAGCCACTCTGAGTTGCATCAGCTTCAGCTACTGTGCAATCACAGCCCAAACACTTGTGCTTATCAAATCCTCCCTCTCCTGAGAACAGGCAATGCTGTGAGCACACAGCTGGGCAAGGGGAGGAACATGTGGGCTTTAGTCTGGAAACTGCTTCTTAGGGAACAGATTTTGCAAAGTGCTGGATGCTCCCACAGTCTCTCCACTCCACTGGCAATGTCAGACTGGAGGGTAGTAATAACTGCTGCTGTAGTAAGAATCTGCTGCCATTGTCCTAAGGCAGCTCAGCTCTGCACTTTCCTCAAATCTTCAAAGTTTCTCTCCAGAAACGGTGAGACTTTTAACCTGTTCTGAGGTGATCCAGATGAAATCTTGCAGGTGCTGCTAAGCTGTACCAGAAGTGACACCCCCTCAGAGGAGGATAAAAAGAGCCCAGAGCCCAGCTGATTCCATGCCAGAGAGGCAACAGCAGTAAGAGAGAGGTTCCTTGGTGTAGCTCAGCCCTGAGTCTGTTCAGCTCAACATTACCCTCTTGTGGGACCTAAGTGGAAATTCAGACTTATGCCAGTTCTCTAGTACATAGGTGTCCTGTGAAGCTTTAGCTTGGGGCAATCTTGCTGGCAACAGATGCTCTTGTCCTTGAGAGAATACATGGTGTCTGAGAGCATCCAGCTACTCGTGACTGATGTGCGACACCTCCTGAGTCCCGGATGCTGACTATGTGCTCGTAAAGTCCAGCTTGCAAGGGAGAGAGTTTGTGTGTTTTGCTGATAGAGTTTTGTGAAAAGACCTGTGCCTCTTCACATGTTTATCCTTTAGTAAACATACCATCACACTGAAAGCAGTGATTGTATGGGCAGTTTGTGAATGGTGAGTCTCTCTGTTAGCTCTTTTCATCCTGGAACTCCCTGAAAAGCTCGGAAGGAGAACTTAAGTGTAGGTATTCAGGGTTTCATTATCATTGATTTATGACAAGTAGACTGCCAAACTGCTTCATACAGGAAAGTACTATGTCATAAATAGTTTGAGTTGGTGTGAACCAGAGCTAACATTGAAAGAAGCAACCATGCAGTACCTCAGACCTTTGATTTCCACCTCTTTTTCATAGAATCATAGAATCTGCCAAGGCCACATAGTGAAACAGTGGGTTCAGACCAACCTGACATGGAAAATGTTTATTCTGGTTCAGACCAGCTCCTTGATTTGGCTCAGTGTGCAGTCACTGTTAGCTGATACATCCAAGCTTATGAGCCAGAATGTGGAAACTGACTGCAAAGGGGAGATAGATATACAAGAACTGCTGAAGGCTGGATTGAGCCAAGGTGGGTTGCAGCTCAGGCTCAAGCCACACACAAAAAAGTCTTGGGATTTTGGATCTTTTCAAGCAGGAGAGAGTTGACAAAGGGATTGAGACAGATGGCTCAAACCTGAGTGGAGTAAGTGCCAAATGTGCCTGGGATGACCTCAGCCGGCCGCCAGAGGATGATGAAGACAGCAGGAGCATTTGCATTGGGACCCAGCCGCGGCGACTCTCCGGGAAAGGTAAAAGGTCCTGGGCCTAGTCATTGCCATGGTTTTTTGCTTTGCTTTCTGATGGATCTGAGCAATGGACTAAGGCATGCAGCATTTAGGGTTCATAACAAACACCACAGTCGCTGGAGGGCTCAGCATGTCTCAGGAGAGCAAAATCAGTTTTGCTGTGGCCTCTCCAAGAAAGGCAGAAGGGGAGGAAAAGAGATCTTTGTGTTGTTTCGTCTGAATGTTTCTTTCAGGTCTCAGGCTGTTTCTGTCTAAATGCACAAAGTTAAACTGAGTGCTGAGTTAAACCAAGACTATAAACTGCAAAGTGAAGCAACTGCATGCTCTCAGACTTTGTTTCCTTTTTAATCACTGAACTCAAGTGATTCTTGCAAATGGAGAACTCTGGAAAGAAGAAAAAGAATACAGTGCAGTTCCCCTTTGCAGTGAACTACCATCTCAGGGTACAGATGTCACAGCCATTACACATGCTTCAGATGATGTGTGTTATCTTTCAAATGGGTGAAGCAAGATAAAATTTGAGAGCTTGAGATTTCATGGAATTGATGATGGTTTCCACAGGAATGGTATCTTATGAAGTCCATAGTAAAAAAATAAATTTACAGTATCACAGTATCACCAAGGTTGGAAGAGACCTCATAGATCACCGAGTCCAACCCTCTACCACAGAGCTCAAGGCTAGACCATGGCACCAAGTGCCACGTCCAGTCTTGCCTTGAACAGCTCCAGGGACGGCGACCCCACCACCTCCCCAGGCAGCCCATTCCAGAATCCAATCACTCAGTGAAGAACTTTCTCCTCACCTCAAGCCTAAATTTCCCCTGGCGTAGCTTGAGGCTGTGTCCTCTTGTACTGGTGCTGGCTGCCTGAGAGAAGAGAGCAACCTCCTCCTGGCTACAACCTCCCCTCAGGTAGTTGTAAACAGCGATAAGGTCAGCCCTGAGCCTCCTCTTCTCCAGGCTAAACAATCCCAATTTAAACATATATAGGATTCCTTCTGGCTTCTGTGCAAACATTTTGAACTGTCCTCAGCTTTGCAAGTGAAAAGCCCAAGACATGTAGGCATAGGGATATTTGTATATCACTCAAAAGATTTTAAAGTTATTTGGTTTGGTTTGGTTTTTTTTCTTTCTACTCAATTTCCACGTCTATCAAAAAGATAGATATATTCTAAGAAATACAGGAAAGCATCCTCTTAAAGTATGTGGGCATTAGACATTATAAAAAGTTGAAAAAGTAAAAAGACTGCATCTGGACTGCATCATTGTAGTGGTTTAAAACTAACCCTCTAGCCTAGTTATAAATTATAAACAAGGAATAAGAAAATTCCAGAGACTCTGAATAGAACAAATAGTCAAAAGTAAATAAAATAAGGTGTTGGATACAAAAGAAAAGTAGTAGATAGGTCTATATCATTCCATTGGATGTTAATTAGTATATCACAGTATCACCAAGGTTGGAAGAGACCTCATAGATCATCAAGTCCAACCCTTTACCACAGAGCTCAAGGCTAGACCATGGCACCAAGTGCCACGTCCAATCCTGCCTTGAACAGCTCCAGGGACAGCGACTCCACCACCTCCCCGGGCAGCCCCTTCCAGTATCCAGTGACTCTCTCAGTGAAGAGATTTGCACTGAATTCCCATCTTTTGCTGTAGCACACGATCAAGCAAGTTGCATCGACAAGGTGCTGCACAAACTGTTCTTCCCTCCCTTTTCTCTTCTTTGCTGTGACTGCTGCTGGCTAGTCCCTATACATGACTTTGCTGACTTTGGCTGAGACTCTTGTTTTGGCTAAGTAGATAGCAGCAGTGGGGCTTTTCTGACTTCTCTCTGGGACAGAGAGCTTTTCCCTTGTTCAGAGTGGTGGGGGCAGAATTCAAGGGGGTCTTTATGTTATTTCTGAATTGTAAATAATTGCAAATACATGTAAATATATTTTGTACATATGCATTGTATTTTATGCTTTTAGATCTTAGCTTTCTTGTAAATAGAACTTCATTTTGCTTCCAAATCTTCTGAGCTAGTCTAGTGGTTTTATTTTGGGGTTAATTTCAACCCACCACAATAATTCACAGTTTGTTTTCAAATGTGATCCTGAGGCTAAAGTTTACCCTGCACAAAATGCTTTTCTTGTGTGAATCTTGTTGCAACTTAACATATTTGCAAAGCCAATTGCAAAAACTCGGGGACTTCCTTACACTTGTTTGGTACAAGAACAAATTCACAGTATCACAGTATCACCAAGGTTAGAAGAGACCTCATAGATCATCAAGTCCAACCCTTTACCACAGAGCTCAAGGCTAGACCATGGCACCAAGTGCCACGTCCAATCCTGCCTTGAACAGCCCCAGGGATGGCGACTCCACCACCTCCCCGGGCAGCCCATTCCAGTGTCCAATGACTCTCTCAGTGAAGAACTTTCTCCTCACCTCAAGCCTAAATTTCCCCTGGCGTAGCTTGAGGCTGTGTCTTCTCATTCTGGTGCTGGCTGCCTGAGAGAAGAGAGCAACCTCCTCCTGGCTACAACCACCCCTCAGGTGGTTGTAGACAGCAATAAGGTCACCCCTGAGCCTCCTCTTCTCCAGGCTAAACAATCCCAGCTCCCTCAGCCTCTCCTTATAGGGCTTGTGCTCGAGGCCTCTCACCAGCCTCGTCGCCCTTCTCTGGACACGCTCAAGCATCTCAATGTCCCTCCTAAACTGGGGGGCCCAGAACTGAACACAGTGCTCAAGGTGTGGTCTAACCAGTGCAGAGTACAGGGGCAGAATGACCTCCCTGATCCTGCTGACCACACCATTCCTGATACAGGCCAGGATGCCACTGGCTCTCTTGGCCACTGTTCTTGTTATGCCTATTGAGAAAAATTACTTCCAGTGCAAAAGTTGGAAGTGTCAGGAGGTTCTGTGAGAGCTGCAGAAACAGCAAAGGTATCCTTTATGAAAGGATACCAAACTACTCAGATTTTTTTTCTTCAGGAGGGCTCAGAACCAAAGGTTCCAGTTCTCATGCCTTGCATAGCATCACAGCCTGTACCAAGATAATTCAAGTTGACTTTGAAAAGTGAAGGTGCAGGAAGAGCTATTAAGAACTCACCCTTTGCATCTCCATTTCTTTCTGAAGTGGAAGAGTTTAGATGAAGCACACCATTGAAATAAACCTTTGGGGGAAAAAAAAGCTGACATCTCCTTGTGTCTGTGACATCTCCTTGTGTCTGGGGACTCTAAATCATGGCAATTTTTTTTCTTTGCAGATACAGAGCAAATCAGGGAGACTTTGCGGAGAGGGCTTGAGATTAACAGCAAACCTGTTCTACCTCCAATAAATGCGCAAAGACAGAACGGGTTGAACCATGATCGAGCACCGTAAGTTTCATAGTGAATGATGGGAACCTAAGCTCACCTTGGAAAACAGAGTTAAAGCTTGGTGGGAAAAGACTTGGCAAGAGGAAAGGAAAGGAAAGCCAGCAGCATACTTGTAAAATGAAGCATAGAAGGAGAAGAGTTACTCAGCTTGTGTTAATGGGTTAATACTCCGGAGGGTGTATTTTGAGAGAGGTTTTAAACAAACCTTGCTAAAGCAGGGTGGCTCTCACTATGTTCTGTAAGACCTGCTCCTCAGGGTGTGCAGTGTTGAAATGCTCAGACTGGACTGAACATTATAAAATGTTCTGTGGCAAACAGTGGTATGGTATGCAAAGATCTAAGGTGGCATAGATGAGTATTTGCAGGTATTTTTTGCCTGAGCACTCTGTTTCCAAGCTCATAATTCCAAACATTTTACTTAAAACTATGTACTAATACCACCCTGGTCTCTAATAGACTAACAGATGATATAAGTGGGACTAGATGAGCCTGTGGATTTCTTCTCATTTGTAATTTCTGACTTCAGTAAATTTGTAGGAAATTACCTGTGGTTTCAAGCCATCTGCAGTATCTGCACTTCCATATTTTTGGGTTTCTCCCATTTCCCTTCTAGGCTTATTTCAGTTGCTAGTTAAATGTCTTCCCATCAATTTTAATGTTTTCACCTAAATAATAGAGAAAGCATGCATCTTTGCTGCACTCTTTTATCTTGGTATTTCCTTTGGTTTCCTAGTCTCTGAACATTTGTGCTTTCTTTTTCCAAGAGTAAAGATCATGAAATCAACTCTTTACTGTAGTGCCAGGCAGGGACAGCATCCTGCTCTGTTCAGTTCCTGTTTCTTTCTTAACTCAAGCATTTAATATGAAAAAATATTCCTAATATTTGGTCCTTTCTTATTCCATTTTGTGCCTGCCCTTCTGATTTGCCTTGCTTACAAATCTTTCTGAGTTGCCCAATCCCTTGGGGGAAATATGATGTCAGTTGCTAATGTTGTAGCAATGTAAGATATAGCAATATAAGATATTGATACTTATAAAAAAAAAATATCTCAAGTGGCTTTGTTGTTGCTTCAGCAATGATGTTACTTTTGCTATAAAGTAGTTTTATGGAGCCAGATTCTGACCTGAGTCAGATTTCAAGTGGTACTTCCCTGTCTGAAATCTGGTCCCATTGGTTGGTCCTATTTGCCCTGCTGAAAAACTAAATTATACTATCTGATCTGCACAAATCACACTCAGCCTTGGAAGGCTCAAAAATATTGAGCTGGATTTCTCACATATGTTTGGCTCCTGCAGGAATCCACATGTCCAGGGAAGTCACAGTGGTTGGGGATGACCAGAAACATTTGAGGTCAGGGAGGCAGCTGATGGGTAAGCCTTAAATCTGGAAGGCTGCTGCGGTTCAGATAAGAGAGCTTTACGTTGCTCAGGATAAGGTAAACAGAGATATGCTCAAGACAGAGCGGTGAAAGGTGAACAGAGGTCTGAGATGAAGCACACAAATATTTACCTGGGTTTTTAACTGTTCGGAGACAGAGGAAGGCAGGTCAAATTCAGATCCTTATATCCATTCCAGAGTACTCTTACCTGTAGCAGCTGCATACCCACCCTATCTGAAGTGTGAGTGGTAGGAATGGCTGGTTCACAATGTTTGTGATCAATACATTTCTCTGAGGTCTATGGTTACCTCTATGGGAAACTGATAGCAAGCCTGTTTGTCCATAACAGCAATTCAGGTGAGGAAAGAGAGCTCGCAACAGAGTTGCTTGCCAGTGGTTACTCTGGTGATAGTATCAGAGAGATAGAGGACATCTCTGCAACTTAAAACAGCAGTGTCTACTAGTACCTTCTTCACCTTACTGACTACTTCAAGAGGAGTTTGGAAAAGGTCTTTGTCTACTTGTGCTGTGACTTCTTTGTATCCTGTAGCAGGTATAATGAGACTTGTTCAGTGCATTGACTGTAGAGGGGTGATTTGTGCTGGAAAGCAGTGTTTACTCACAACTATAACTAACTGGTCTTAAATCAGACCCGATGATTCCTCTTCCTGTGACTAAAACTTATCAGGCAACATATTTTCCAGCACAGTGTGGAGAAGAGGAACATTTTATTAGGTCTCAGCCATTCTTAACACACTGTCTCAGCATGTCTTAGATACTTGAGCAGAGTTGCTCAATGTATTATTAGTATGTGGAGCATAACCTGGAGACTCATCTCCAGCTGCTGCAGAGGGAATTAACTTAGGAGTTCAGCTTTTGCGTGTTTGTAATGTGTCTGCATCCATGTTACCTACACAGGCACCTGCAGTGGCAAAGGCTGAGCAGACACAAAACCCTTTGCAGATATAGTAAGTTCATAACATTTACAAGCACCTGATAGACAACTCTCAACATAGATCGAGTCCTTCTGGCACGATTTTTGAGCCTACTAGGGCTAGGAACTCAGTTCTCTTCACTCCAAATCTTGAAGCTCTATTGAGCTTCAGTTCTGAATCTATAAAGTGGGATTAATAACTCAGTGTCATCTTTTTGAGGCACCACAAGGATAAATATGTTAACGATTACGAGGTGCTGGCTGATGGGAAGCAGGCTTATGTGTAATCATATCCTGCACTGTACACACCAGACCACAAAGTATCAAACTCGAGGTTTGTTGCAAAGGTCCTGTGAATAACTGGTGCATTAGAGGCTCCTTGGGAACTTGACAGGAAGAAGTAGTTTCAAATCTGCCTTCCATAGAGAGCACTGCAGAACCCCAGGCTGTCAAATTTGCACCCAGCTGACATTAGGATGTTGAAGTCTGACGTGGACTCTAATGGCTTTGTGCAAAGAGGTCTGTGCTGCTTATTTATCGTGGATTTGCAGCCACCAACTGCTTTTCTGCTAGCTTGCTTTTCTGTCTTTTATCCTAACCCTGCCACCCACACACGATAATCTATCAGGGTTTAAAGCAGACAACCTGCTCTGCATTCAGCCACGCAAAGCAGTGTCAGAAATGCTCCAAGTTTCAAATAAGTATAAAATGTGGAGGATCCAGATTCCACACACATTTCCCTCTCTCTGCATAGTTAGAGTTTCCAGTGCTCATGCAAAAGCCTCACATTGTTTGGTCATGGTGCTTGATTCGGTGTTCTGGCTCCAGCAAAGCACATACTTACATGTTAAGCGTGTATTTTACCAGTTGTTCACTGTCCCAGACTCCTAAAAAAAAAGTTTATTTGAGACAAAGCTGGTTTCTGTCAAAACCCTGTTGGGCAGCTGTAGTACTTTGATTCATTAGTGTTATTACTGTCAACTGTGCAGCCCTTTTTCTCCTAAGGATATGAATAAAAGCACTCTTAATGCTTGAAACTGCATCGGACATCTGTTTCCAGAATGACTGTTAGCTTAGTTCATAAGCAGCCATTAAATCAGTTCATACACATTAAACAAAAGAACATGTAAATTAATCTTTGGAAACATAACTAATCATTTTGACCATAGGTAACATAATACTCTTGATTACTGTTTGGAAAGATGAGGCATATGTGAATACACATGTACTTCACAGTGGCACATTATTTATTTCTTGGGAGCCATCAGCTCAGACAGAAATGCAATGCTCTCAGTCTCCTGGTTCTGGTGAGCTGCTGCCCATAGGGAATGTTCAGATGTCAGACTAAACGCCACTGCTGTTAAGAACTCGGTGAGATAGAAGCTCCAGATGTCAAAGTTCAGTGACACTTGTGGAGTCTTGATTCGTTTGCTGTTAATCTCTTGATGTAATAGTTCTGAGGCCAAGACTTTAATTGTCCCTGACAATTAGCTCTGTGCTCTCCTGTGAGGTAGGTGAGTAGTATCTCCACTGTACAGATGAGGACAGAGAAGTTAATTTGCCACAGCTGCAGTGAGAGCCAGGGTTGGGATAGGGGAATTCTTGACCTTTTCCACCCCTCGAGGGTCCCCTTGATCATGCCGTGTTGCTGAAAGTGGTGTTTTTCTGCTCCCATGAGCTGAAGCATGGAGCAGAAACCTAAAGGTAGCGTGCTGCATTACTGGACATGTTGAGGCTACAATTAGCAGTAATTGCTACATTTTATTGTGCAGGGACTCTAATGCCTGTGCACAATGTCCAGTGTCTGAATGTGAGGCTGGAGTGGTGGAAAAAGGTTGCCTAAGGCTGTATTACTTTTGCTGTTTATCCCTCTCCCCCTTCCCAAGTAGGATAAAGAGGTGTGGTTTAGCATGCCTGATTCCCATATATCTGTCTGGGATTTCCCAGATAATTGTGTGTGTTCTGGTCCTCTCACACACCCTGGTTATTTGTCCAGGGTCCCACAGTGGATGCCCCAGAGACCTCAAATCCCATCTGAATTCAATTTCCAGGCAGAAAGACAGGTTGAGTCTAAGGACACCTGGTATGGTAGCTCTGTGCCCATGTACTAATTCCATCCAGCTCTGAACAGTTTCCAGCTGTGCAGAAAAATGATGGCAAGTTCCTGGCAAATAGCAGGGAACAACTCCCTGACAGATGAGGCTGGCAGGACTGTCCTGGCTGTGACCTTCTGGTACGCTGCACCCTGAATATCTCAGTTTGTTGCTCTTCTGTTGCTGGAAAAGGGAAGAGTTGTGTGACTCCAGAAGTCCTCCCACGATAACCCCAGACCATCACATGGTGCACTCAGTTTGGAGCATGTGAGTGAGGGTGGCACCACTTGCAGGACTGGAGTCGTGTAGTTCCTCTAAGCTGGTAAATAGGGCATGCTGATTTCTCCTTTGAGTCAGTAGTGCTGGGTTAATGCATGTTAACAGGCTCCATCTGAGCAGCATTTCTGAGGAAGCTCTGATGGCAATATCAAGATAGGGGATTTACTTCAAGGCGAGTCTGCACTTTGCTTCTCCCAGTTATACTGGGGTTTGACTGCTGTTCTACTTGGGCAGAGGGAAGCAGTTGTCTGTGGCGCTGGTTTCCTGTCTTCAATTCTCAGAGGCGAACTTCTATGTAAAGGGGAGCATGTCAGCATTCTCTCTCTAGTTCTGGCTAGACTTTCTGATTCTGCAACCACTAAGCAGTAAGTTTCCAATCCAGTCCTGCTTATTTAGGCATGTTCTCTCATCAAGACGCCATTCAGTGGTGTCTTGCTTGAGTAAGGAATGCTGAATGGGAGGAGGCAATATATTTTAGGGAGTGTCTCTCAGCATGAGACTGAGTGCTGGGTGACAAGCCTGCAAACTAGAAAAGCAAATGTCTGGAAAACCAGCGTCAGTAGACGTGTGGAGCAGTCACCATGCTATAATAATTTGCACTTCTGCATGGCTTTCCCCATCTAAAAATTCAAAAGTGCTCTGCAAAAATTGAATTAATTCTTGCAACACCCCCCTGTGGAAAAATATCTCAGTTTTACAGGCAGGCAACCTGAAGCATAAAACATTTGACTTTGCTCATGAATCTGCAGAGTGCCAGGATCTCTCAATCTCTGTTCAGCTGCAGGTCTTGGCACAGCCTGACCCCTGCAAAGCACTGACAGTAGTTATTATGCAGCTTTCTAAAGGGATATGAGTGGCAAGAAGATTGTTGCTACTGGCATTGTCCTTGGAGCCCTGCCATGCAGGAAATAAGCTGTGGAACTTCTTCACTGTCCAGTTTAACCAGTATTGATCACAGAATCACAGAATGATAGGGGTTGAAAGGGACCTCGAAAGATCACCTAGTTCAACTCTCCTGCCAGAGTGCCAGAGCAGGTTCAGCTGGAGCAGGTTGCACAGAGCAGCATCCAGGCAGGTCTCCAGATATGGAGACTCCACCACCTCCCTGGGCAGCCTCAAAGTAAATAAGTTCTTTCTCATGTCTAGATGTTCAAGTTTATTCCCATTACCACCTGGCCTGCCAATGAAGAAAGACTGGTCCCATCTCCTAACACCCACCCTTCAAGTGGGTGATAAGATCCCCCCCTCACTTTTCTCCTCTCTAGGTTAAAAAGCCCTGAGTCCTTCAGCTTTTCTTTATAAGAGAGATGTTCCAGTCCCCTACTCATCTTCATACCCCTCTGCTGTACCCTCTCAAGCGGTTCTCTGTCCTTCTTGAATCAGGAAGCTCAGAACTAGACACAGTACTCCAGATGAGGTCTTACCAGGGCGGAACAGAGCAAAGGATAAACTCTGGCTGCCACACTCATCTTGATGCACCTCTGGATGCCATTGGCCTTTTTGACCACAAGGGCAGATTTCTGGCTAATGGTCATCCTGTTGGACTCTCAGGTGTTTTTCCACAGAGCTGCCTTCCAGCAGGTCAGGCCTAAGCTGTACTGATGCCTGGGGTTACTCCTCCCTAGGGGCAGTAGCCTACAGTTGCCCTTGTTGAATTTCATGAGGTTACTTTCTGCCCACCTCTCCAACCTGTCCAGGTTACACTGGATGGCAGCACAGCCTTCTGGTGTGTCAGCCACACCTCCCAGTTTTGTGTCATCAGCAAACCTGCTGGGGCTACACTCTGTTCCTTCATCCAGGTGATGGATGACTATATTGAATGGGATTTCACACAGTACATGGGGAACCCCACACCTTAGGGACTTCCAACACCTCTGCCACTGACCACAGCCCTCTGAGCTCTGTCTGCCAGCCAGGTGATGATGGGCAGCCAGGTCTGAGCACTCCAGATAGCCTTGTCTCAGTGAGACCACCACAGCAGGAGCTGTGTAACTGTGTCCGTTTCTGCACATGCATCTGTGATGTGTTCTGTAATTCTGTGTGCTAGGATGCTCAGGGCTATTTCCCACAACTGCTTGTGTGCCCTTCAGGGGAAACTATGGGAAAGACATTGGAAGATTGCCAGTACTTAAGTGATCTTTGACCATATCTTCATTAGGGAGTGAGGATGTTTGAAATAGACACAGTTGGAAAGGGAAGAAAGGAGGAGGGGAAAAAAGAGGTGGTCCAACTTTTCTCTCCTAGATGTAAATCACAGTTCTGGGGTTTATACCAAAGAAGCAAGGAGCAGTAACTCAGGTTAGTGATGCAGTTGACACCCTGATGTGGCCGGCTTCCAACAGTGTGTTCTTGGTGAGTTTTGTACCAAGAAGCATAACTTCAAAATGCAATGAAATTCTGTTCCATGTCAGCAACAGATCTTGGAAGGGAACTGAGGCCTTCTTCTGTGACAGATCCATGAGATCAAACGCTCTGATCATAAAGCAAAATGCAAATGCAAAAACAAATAAACCTTTCCTAATTCCATCAACCTGGTTATTCTGGAATCCCATAAAATAACTGCCAGTGGGGTTGCTTGAGAAGAGGTTGCTATAAACATGACTTATAAGGAGGGGACATCCAAACTTTGTGCAACCCAGTGATTGCACTGGCAATTTTCCAGGATCCCCATAGGCTGCTGATAATTGGCATAAAATTAAGCAGGTTGCAGCCACCCTCATCTTTACTACAAAGAGCCTCCAGGAGACTACAGGTTCTAGCGTGTGGTTGATCACATCAAGAAGGAGCACAGCACGCTGGGACGTGTAGTCTCCTCAAGCCCTTTCTCCCTGTTGACAGAGATCTGGAGAAGCCACATGGGACATCTTCACAACAGTCTTGTCACCTCTTTCTCAAAAAAAATAAAATCAGATATGGCTTTGGTTACGTTCAGGGACTGTTAATCAGCATTCACAAGAGTTAAAAATAAAAAGACCTAAAAAATATCATTTCCTCCCTCTCTTTTCTGCCCAGAAGCAGACTACTGGTGGAAACTGAAGCTGGAAAAAATAGTTGAAAGTCAGCTAAAGTCACCTTGGTAACAGCAGCAATACACTTCCCAGAACAGGAGACATCAAACCCTACTACAAACAGCTTTAAAGAAACAAAAAGAATGTAATCATCTAAAGAATTAATCTGACAACTGCCCACGTTTACACCTCCCACAAGCTCCCAATCAGAGGGAAATGTGCTTTAATCTCCTCCAACTCCCTCCAGTTTCACAAAACACGAGATGTGCAGTCCTTAAACTGGGGCATTTCCGGCATGCTACTTCCATTTAAATCAGCTGCCTTTCCTAATGCAGCAGTCCTGGCTTTTCCAGACTTGTTTTTTCTGGACACTGAGAAACATGAATTTTTTTGTGTGGGTTGGATGAAGTATTAAATCTGGAATAGACAAAGTTTGCAACATTTTACGTGATACTCAGCTCAATCTTAGTCATAACAAGTGAAACTCCACTGGCTTTTGCTGCTGATTTATTTGGTGTGATGGGGCGGAGGAAGCAAAGGCTTACGGGTAGCTAACAGTTGTAAAACCAAGGGTGCTAGTGTTAGAGAGCAAACTTTCTCTAGACTTCTCTTCTGAGGCTGAAAACTGCAAGCTGTTGATGGCAAAGTATATTCAGAAAAAGAGGATTAAGTTTTGCTGTTACCTGATATTGGCAATTTTCTCCTACATCCACCATCATCCAGTGCTGTAATGTGTTGTAGAAAATGATGTCATGTTGCTCTAGGATAACAAAGAAGCAGAAGTGGAAACAAATGGTCCCATGGTACCTCCCCACCACGAGAACTGGCTTATTCTTATCTGAAGGAATAAGCAACCAGATCTTTGCAGTGGGAACAGCTGAAAATTTAATGCATCTGCAACTGTTGTGCAGAATAGTACTGGTAGAACTGAAACAGGCTGCATGCAGCAACACCATGTATGTTATGACATGAACTTGTTACTAGCAACAACTTAGAAGTCCTGCCAACCCTTCATTTGGGCCATCACCCTTTGGAATGGTCAGCACAAGGATTTCCATACCCAAAGAGAGAATTGTGATGGGTCTTGCCAAGTCTCTGTGTTGTGTGATGTGTTCCTGAGTCTGAAGGTAATGTCACTGTGCCATCCTGATGTGTCCACAGGACTGGACTCTCGTTTTGAAAGATAGAGCTTAGAGAACTAACTTCAAATAGCTGAAATTGTGTGAGCTGCACTAAAGTGAAACAAGAAACACAGAGTCTGTGACTATTTGGGAAAGGTTTTGTGGAAAGGATTCATAATTTCATGTAATTCAAAGCATTAACTACCATTTTGCTTCTCTCCACCTTTTTGACAGGGCTGGTTATTTATTAATGTGAAGCCATAATTATTGACAGCCTTAAAGTCATGACAGTTCCGTTTGATAGTTATACATTAGTCAACATCTTCTCCTGAGCATGTAATGACAAACAGCATTTGCTGGTTTTAATAAGGCTTAGAGAGCTTTACCCTTTGCCTCCAGAATATTGTCGTCATTCCTATTATTGCGTTAACAACCGGAGGCTGCTTTCCCTCCGGACTGTGGCTCCATTGTGCTAGCAGCTGTACTGGCTAGCATGGTGGAAACCTAAAAACCCAGCTTCAGCTTGGGGAATTTGGAGCCCAGGGCTATGTGGAATTGTCCTGCGGCTGTCTGTGTTTATGAAGCATGAACCTACAGCAGCGATTGCCTGGGAGGCTGCTACAGGATGTGCCCAGCGCACTTAGGCAATCCAGGTGAGAAGGGCACAGTCTCTTGTCTGTAGCAATAATATTTCTGTAAAACTCCTGAGCTGCTTCAGGGTGGGTAAACACTGGAACTGCATTTAAGGAGTGGAAGCTTATGGCCTGTTTGAAAATCAGCACTGCTAATGGCTGACCCTTTTGGTAGGGATTGATAAATGAATGATTTGAAGCCGTAGACCACAGGCTGACTTTCCCACAGCTCACTGTGTATATAAGATCTGATAAGGAAGTTGAGGTAAAGCTTAGCTTAAGGTCAACTGATCATTAATCAACTGTAACTGCACTTCTCAGGTAATCAGCCTGCAAAATGCTGGCCCACTCCACTCTTTGAAGACCTTACCTACAAAGAGCTGTAAAATGTTTGCTAAAGTAGATTAAACACAGCTTTAAGTGCCACCTATAGACTACAAAGCATGTTGTGTCTTTGCCTCAGGGTTGACCCACCAGACTGACACTGCTGACTGTCAGTCCATCAGCCCACCCTGTGCATAAACCGTATCCTGACCTACCTGTCCTTGCTGGATCCATTATTGCATTTGCATGTTACCAAGGCAGAACGTGAGATGTGTTTTACCTTGCAGCAAGCTGAGCTGCTCTGATTTTTTTTTCCTTCTACATATCTCTGACCTGGCCTTGCAAAGTATTTGCAGGAAGATACTGTTAGATTACTAGAGTTCACCTTCTATGCTCACTTCAGACAGGGCAGCTCAAAAGCCTGGGTGAAAGGCTCACCTGGAACTAGGTGACCTAGTGGAAGCAGTAAGCTGGTTTGCTTTGGAAGCCACACAGAACTTTATTAGTATATGTGTGGTGGATAGGAGTAATTTGAGGAGAGCACCCAAATGTAAAATCAAGTGGATGTGTGATCTAAGCTTGTGAGGATCAAATTGTTTCTTTACAATCATTTCCAGATGCACATTAAAGGTGGCTGCACTTGGGTGGAGAAAGGATGCAGGCTTGTTTTAACATTGCTCCCAAATGGAGCCACAACCTGATAGCCTTGTTTGGCTTTTGGTCTGTCTGGCACAATGGAACCAGATTGCCATGTGGCATCTCTCAGTTGTGTCCTGCTTTGTGGTTGTTCTCCTCCCCGTCTGGTTATTCTGTACTATAGAAAGTAGCTTGGTGAGGTCTTTCCTCTGTTAAGTTCGTGTGGGATACCAGGTGACAAAAATATAAATCACATATCAGACACACCACATCAGTCTGTCATCTGCAAAAACTGTCACCCCTGTGTCCTTCATCCATTGTTCTGGACTACCAAGAAAGGGGCAATGCCGATGCTCTTTGAACATATAAAGTGTTTATGGTCAAGTATTTTGAGATACTCCCACTTGGTTATCTGAAGGATTCTGTCTGATGAAGTTCCCAATCATATAACAACATAACCTTTAGTCATAGCTTCACAATATGCTGGTCTTGCAGAAATGAATGAATAAGGAAGCAAAGCAACATTGTCACAAAGTAGCCCCCACTTACAAGGGAAAACAGTCTGCAGAAGTCCTACTTGTCACGTGTGGAGTCCAGCTTTTGGCTGTTGCACTTGATGCTGGTAGAAACAGAGGCTTATTGGTTGAACTGCACAAAAAAATTATTTGAAGCCAATTGTAGGGATGCCTCAGATCTCAAAGCAAGGTACAGGGGACTGGACAGCTTTTTCCTGCAGGCCATTCCCTGAAAAATCCTGAAGATAAAGCAAAAGCAGAGGGGAAGGGCACACCTAGTAATTATTTCAAGCCATTTTTTAATGCTGGGGGGGAGTGTATTTTTGCACCAGTTCTTTCCAGACATTAATTTTCTCTGTGCTGGGAAGTGATGCACCATATCTGTGCACCAGTTCAGATCCTACATCATCAAATCAAAGTGAAGAGCTGCATGCTGAGGTTGCTAATCTGAGGTAGGGGTGATGAAAAGTCATAGAATCACAGAACTTTAGAGGTTGGGAGGGACCTCCAGAGATCATCGAGTCAAACATCCCTGCTAAGGCAGGATCCCCTAGGGTAGTTCACACAGGAATGTATCCAGGCAGGCTTTGAAAATCTCCAAAGAAGGAGACTCCACAACCTCTGGGCAGCCTGTTCCAGTGCTCCATCACCTTCACTGTAAAGACGTTTCTCCTCGTGTTGAGGCAAAACTTTCTGTGTTCCAATTCATAGCCATTGCTCCTTGTCTTATTGCTGCTGACCACCAAGAAGAATCATAGAATCAACCAGGTCAGAAGAGACCTCCAATATCATCCAGTCCAACCTATCACCCAGCCCTATCCAGTCAACTAGACCATGGCACTGAGTGCCTCATCCAGTCCTTTCTTGAACACCTCCAGGGATGGTGACTCCACCACCTCCCTGGGCATCCCATTCCAATGCCAATCACTCTCTCTGGGAAGAACTTCCTCCTAACATCCAGCCTAGACCTCCCCTGGCACAACTTCACACTGTGTCCCCTTGTTCTATTGCTGCTTCTCTGGGAGAAGAGACCAACCCCCACCTGGCTACAACCTCTCTTCAGGTAGTTGTAGACAGCAATGAGGTCTGCCCTGAGCCTCCTCTTCTCTAGGCTAAATAACCCCAGCACACTCAGGCTCTCCTCATAGGGTTTGTGTTCCAGGCCCCTCATCAGCTTTGTTGCCCTTCTCTGGACACTTTCCAGCACCTCAGCATCTCTCTTGAATTGGGAGGTTTGCCCCATTTACTCGACACCCACCCCTCAGATATTTGTATACATTGATCAGGTCTCCTCTCAGTCTTCTCTTCTCCAAACTAAACAGCCTCATTTTTCTCAGTCAGCTGTGCCTTTATAACAGTTTGCTCCCCTGTCCCTCAGTGTTCACAGAACCGGTCTGAGACACAGCAGAAGCAGCACTAGGGTCCTAAATATGTGCATTTTTGTGTCTCCTCCAGAAGCCGTAAGGACAGCTTGGAAAGTGAGAGTTCAGCAGCTATCATTCCTCATGAGCTAATCCGCACGAGGCAGCTGGAGAGTGTACACCTGAAATTTAACCAGGAGTCCGGAGCGCTCATTCCCCTCTGTCTAAGGTGAGTGAAGCCATCCTCCTCCTCCTCAGCTTGTGCTAACATGCTGCTTTTGCCTTGTGGCATTGTTTCACCATGCAGACATGCATGCAATGGGTCTTTAAAGGCCAGAGCTGAGCTATTTTGCCAGAACACATTAGAAGCAGATGATTCTTTGCATGTGTGTTCATCGTGGTAAGATTGCTTTTTATTCAGTTTATGTCCTCCAGTGTATTTTGAGTGCTGAAATAGGACAGGGTTAGTATAGGGATTTTTTTATTAGTCTAATGCTGGAGACTCTGTGATCAAGAAGGGATGTTTTACTGTATTCTGTCAAAGAAAACTCCTCAGTTGTTAATTCTGGCTTATGGACTCAGACATAAGTGGCTGTACAAAGCCTGTTTGCAGCCACTTTATGCATGCAACTGTGTTATTAAGAAAAAAAAGTCACTTGTATGATGGAAGGAATAAAACATTGTGTGCATACTCTACACGTTGTCTTTTGAAGGTTCAGGCTTTGCATACCACTGTAGGTGACTTTTCTAAGTTTCCACAATTTCAGTCAGCACTGATTTTGAAAATTCTTGTAGCAAATTCAGTCTTTAACATAAAGTGAACTGTGGGGTAGACACAAATGACTGCAGGTGATTGAGTTACTTTGGATTAATGAGTTACATGTCTGTGGTATCAGAGTTATCAGTCGCAGGTGTGAACTTGCCTGTGCCTGTTGAGAATCCAATGGGATAGTTATCTGGAACATACTTTATTTTACATCACAGACATGTGAACAGTCTGTCCTGATCAGTTTAGCTCAGCTCAGCTGACCAGCAGTAACTTGTGAAGAAACTGTAGGTCTAAGTGCTATAAACCTTACCTGAAGCTTTCCCCCTTGCATGTGGTAAGCCATGCATATGTGTCACACGTGCTCTGAGGCTGTAGTTTTGAATGTGCTGTAGTTTTCCCTGTGGAAAGCATCAAATGAAAAAAAGGAAGCAATACCGTAGTGCCATGGTCTAGTTGATTGGTTAGGGCTGGGTGATAGGTTGGACTGGATGATCTTGGAGCTCTCTTCCAACCTGGTTGATTCTATGATTCTATGATTCTGTGATTGCCTAGGCATTTGCTAAAGTAATAATACAGAGTCTCAGGGTATTAGATTGCCAGGTGTTGTCAGGATATGCCACTGAGTCTGCTTAAAAATGCATCTTCATGTTACCATATGACGCAGAGTCTGGCTTCTCTTCTGCTGTTTTCGTTTGGTCAAAGACTGTAGGTCCCCGTCCTTATGTATGTCAGCACTTCAGTGCAGTGCGATGTAGATGTATTCCAGTTCTGTAACAAGGCCCTGAGATTAAGGGGGGGAAGATGAGGGCAGGATCTCCCTGACTCAGAATGAGGCTTGTGACTTGTTTTGTGGAGCAAATCGTTGATACATCCCTGAAAAATTACTAGTTGCTGCCTTCAGAACTGTTTCCCATGCTGGTGACAGAAGCCATCGTGAGATATCTGTATGATTCTGTTGCACACTGCTCACACCTCTCAGCTCACACACATTTGTTTCATTTCCCAGGGGAAGGCTCTTACATGGACGGCACTTTACATATAAAAGTATTACAGGGGACACAGCAATCACATTTGTATCAACAGGAGTAGAAGGAGCCTTTGCTACAGAAGAGCACCCCTATGCAGCACACGGACCCTGGTTACAAGTAAGTCTCTCCTTTTTTCTCCCCTTTCCTCCCTTACTGTGTCCTAAAAATGATCCTGTTGAGGGCTTATGTGGCTTGAAAGTCTTAACAAACCTGTGTGTTCTGCTGCAATCTCATAGCTCTTGTGTAATATTTCCAGTAATTAAGGACTCAAAAAAAAAAAAAAGTTGAACTGGTGCCATTTATATTAATGGAACTCAAATTGATAAGCTGTGGTTGGAAAGTTCAGAATCATCTGTGAATGCAGTGGTGTCTATTTCCTGGAGTCAGCAAACACTTTATAGGCTGTATTTACCCCTGATTCCTTCCAGAAAGGAATCTGGGAAGGCAGAGCGGAATGACCTAAACAAGCACAAAGCCAGGGCAGAAGAGATAGAAGCTGTGGGCCTGTGGTCCTACAGAGCCAAGAGCTCAAATTTTACATCACAGAATCACAGAACATTAGAGGTTGGAAGGGACCTCCAGAGATCATCAAGTCCAAACCTCTCTGCCAAAATCAGGACTACCTAGGGTAGTCTGAACAGGAATGCATTCAGGTAGGTTTTGAAAGTCTTCAGAGGAGACTCCACAACCTCTCTGGGCAGCCTGTTCCAGTGCTCTGTCACTGTCCCTGTAAATAAGTTTCTCCTCTTGTTGAGTAGAGTCACAGACTGCGTTGCTCTTGAGCCAACAGCCAGGTGTGATGTGTTGCACTGAAAATCCTGACACAGATAATGCTGCTTGTGTTAAGGCTGAAATACATTTGCAATATTGACATTTGCCTATCACTCTTTGTGCTGGAGGTTAGTAACTTCTACATTTTCATGCAGTTTTTAAAGAGAAAATTGGGTTTGCTTCCCTGTTTTCCTGTGTCTCATCATCCCCAACTGGAGAGCCACACAGAAAGCACTGCTTCGTTCAGCTTTAGCTCCTTCCTATTGATTCTTTGACAAATGCTCATGGATGCTTCAAGCGCCCACACATTTTCTGTGCCCAGACTTTTTTCCCCATCACAGATTTTCCTTGGAACTCCCCATCTGGCTGGTGTTGAGGGTCAGCCCTATGGAACAGTAATGCACTAATTATATGATGGCATAGCACTATTCTAACATTGAATTTCTTCATGATTATAAGAGCTGCAAAAATAAATGAGCTTTGTGGAATGTGCTTATGCAGAAAAGCCCATCTTCGAGGCACTGTATGCATACAGTATGTCTCTGCCTTCACTGTTACTGAGGCATTCCTCCCTCCCCTTCTGTTTTGAAGGCAGGGGTTTGTTTTAGCATTGCAGTTAACCTTCCAGTGACTTGTTTTCAAGGCATTCCACTGCCCGTGTTCATATGTCTGGAGGACATCATACCTTGAAATCTGCATGACTTCTAAAGGAGCTGATCTTGGCTGGAATCATCCTGTGTGCGGGGATTTTCAAAGAGCTTGCGTGCTTTGATTGTGCTGCCTCAAAAGTGCAACGCTCCTGTAATGATTAACAGCAAAGGGTCAGGTTTAAGGGTGGGTCATTTGCTGTTGGTTCCTGTGTGCTTGCCAACACATGATACACAGGATCTTGTGACTGTGTTAACTCCAAACATAAGAATGTTTGTTTGCATTTACATCACATCTCAAAATGTATTGATGTGTGGAATAGTCAGGTAACCTCTACACTGTGAAGAATGGCAATAATTAGGTCACCATTCAGACATGTAACTGCTGTTAACCCTTATAACCTGACTGCTTCCATGCTTGTTACTTCAGTGTGGAAAATTATGAAAGCTTTTTGGAGTAGGTGGGAGGGAAAGATGGAGAATTGCTGGCTTCTTAGTGCTAGCAAGCTCCCTCACTTGTCTCCTACACAAGGTTGATGTATTGGATCTTCTTGTTTGATGTGACCATCTCTACTGCTGGCTCTGACCTGTTCTGTGATGAGAATGAAGAAGGACAGACTGAGTGGCAGTGGCAGGGAGGTTAAAAGCAGCCAGAGAAAACAGGAGGAGCACCCAGTTGTGTGAGATACATATGGGAGTGTCTGAGGCACGTGGCTTAATGTGCAATGGGAGGCTTCATCTGTGCTCAGCAATCGCTTGTGGTGCTGGGAGCAGAGGAGGGAGGTTTGTGTACCTTTGCTTCAGAAATAAGTGTGGTGCATATAAGTTCCAAGGAGGCAATCTGTGTTTGGTTTAGTCCCTTGCACTTTGGGCTGGCCAAGCTGGCAAGCCTTGCAAAGCTGTCACAGCAAGGCACGGAGGATTTTCCTCCTCCCTCATGTGGGACCCCAGGCACAGTGATGACCTCCAAGGAGCTGGCAGCTGAAAGCAGATCAGTGCAGGGGCTCATAAAGACAGGTAATTGGAGGGACCACAAAGAGGAAGAAAAATGGAAGGCACCTCCTCCCGTGGACTTTTTCCATGTCTTAGGGGACAAATGAAGACCTTGAAGAATCCTGACCTTGACTCTGCAGGAGCCAGAGACTGACTTCTCTTGGGCCTGAGTTTTGGTGCAGTGAAAGCCCAAACCAGCAGACTAAACACAGTACCTCCTGTTTACATCTCATGGGCTGGAGCGGAGTGTGTCCAGGGTGGGAGAGGCCAGAGGGCTGTTGCACAGTCTGTCAGCCCCCACTGCCCAGGCTGAGCAATGAGCTGAGAGTCGCTGGGCTCCAGTGGCGGCTTGGCAGATGACAGGAGTTTGGCAAGTCCCAGCATCATTCCTACCAGGCAGGTGTCCATATCACCAGCACAGCTGGTACTCGGCAGCAGCCCTTGTAGCAGTCTCAGCAGAAAAAGCAAGAAGTCATCAGACCACAGAGACTGTGCACCCCATTTCTATCAACAGCCTTCCCCTGTCACATGTGAGGCATGTTAGTAGGGGAAGCCCATCCTGCTGTTGCCCATGTTGTGAGGATGATTAGATTATTTCATTCTCCAGAGCTGTCACATTGGCACCTTTCCCAAGTACTTGGATTTTTTTTTTCCATTTAAGTAACATTTAATTAGTTCTAAGAAGCTAAATTCTATTAAAGGTCTAAGCATGTCAGGCTGGTTTATTTCTGAACTTCTTCCACTGTGTCATGTATTGTAGAATAAGGAAATTGCTTTGACTCA
The DNA here is from genome assembly GCF_015220805.1 of Pogoniulus pusillus. NCBI lineage: Eukaryota > Metazoa > Chordata > Aves > Piciformes > Lybiidae > Pogoniulus > Pogoniulus pusillus. The sequence goes on along the minus strand of NC_087269.1, from coordinate 13,930,041 downwards.
GAAGTGTACAAACATATTCAAGAAGCCCTCCTTGTTAACACTAGGCTCCTGTTTATATGCTAGTTACTGTGGCAAAGTCTCTGATGTGTAACACTTGCATTAACATTACACGTGATCAAAGGCTTCCGTGATTCTTTCTTCCATTCCCCCTTCCATCAGTGCTGTCACAGCAGAGCCCCCACACCTTCTCCTCAGCAGCTCTCCTTTCCTTTCCAAACAGGAGATGTTCCACATGCACAAAGAAAGGCTGTGCAGTAGCTGTCTGGACGCATGTTGGAGGGTTCAGAGTGCTGATCTTGCAGGCAGACTCTGACATTAACTGCCCCATGGTGACATTTGTATTCATGGTGTAGCATCCAAGGTTCTTGGTCCAGCACTTGAGCTGTGCCAAGCATTCAGTTAATCACAGATCACCTTGTTTGTCTCTAAAGCCTACCTAAAGCAAGGTGAGGCTGTGCGTGTGTTCTCCCTGCCTCCTTTACTTATTTTCCGGCAGACGATAGAGACACTCTGTTGAAATGTTACTGATCAAGCCCAGCCCAATAAAGTTGCCTGAGCCTTTAATACATATTAATATTGTCCTGGGGTACTTTGTGTCAAAGCCTGTCAGCACGCATCATCCTTTGGGAATTACCATCATTAAGTCTCCATTGATGGGAGTCAGGACATGCTTCTGCAAAGCTCCTCTGCTTTTATGTGGAGCTCTCTGCCCGTCTAGCACAAAGCAGACTGTTCCTCCCTCCTACCTTGCTCACCTGTGCTGCTTACTCTCCCCAGAGGGGAGAAGGAGGTTTGTTTAACACCACCTTTAGATAATTTCTTCTCCTGCTGCTTTAGGCAGTCATTGTTCTAGGGAAGAAGATGACACTCAGGTCTTTGATCATGTGCAATGTGTATGTTACACATCAGATACTGCTGCAGACTCTGACATAGGAGCCAGTACAGTGCAGTAAAAACAAACCGATGGTTAAAAAGTCCTCAGTAGCTGCAAAGTGTAGCACACAGATTGTGAGAAATCTCCCTGCACTGTAGGCTTGCCCATGTCACAGGTGTGTATCTGCACAACATCAAATTGAAGGATCATTTGTTTTTTTTACAAAGCATGTCTGCCTCATTCAGTGCACAAAGACCTGGCATGTGTGAGGGATGAATCAGGAGTGTGGAATAAGATAGTGTCTTGCTTATAGGACTTCCCATGTAGTTCACTGGGCAAAATTAGGAGGTGTGTGAGTGAATGAGGCAGGTAATTGCAGAAAAAACACAACAGTCCGACAGTGAAGCCTGTTAAATGTTGCCCTGGAGAATTGGATCCTGTTCCTGCCTCTTTTGCTCTGTTCTTTCTCAGTGCCATTCCAGAGTCTTAAGCTGAAATGTCCTTGCCTGGCAACTGAGTTTATGTTCTTGTTTTCTGGGTGCCTAGATCAAGACCCAAGGTCTGATTTGTGTTCCCAGAGAAGACCAAGAGGAATTCCTCTGCAGATTCCCCTGTGCACCCTGCAGAGTTGACTGGGCTGGAAAACAGGGATCAGAAAGTCTTGAGACAGGCACCTGCAAGAAGTAGATGTTCAGATTCAATTTTCTCTTGACTCATTTTGCCATGTCTGCTTGGGAAAATTGTCTGGTCATCCTGTGAAGATTAATTCAGTGCTTGCCAAGCATTCCAGCTTCACAGATGAACACCAGAAACCGTTTCAAAAAAGAGATTAAAATTTGTTCTTGCAGATCAGGAGACAAAAAAGGATCTGTCTGGGGTAGAGGGTCAGCCTGGAAGTTGGAGACTCATGTTCAGCCTCTTGCTTTGGCAGATTTTTCCAATAAATTTAAATCTCTTAGCTTCTTTTAGCCTCCCTCCCCCATCTGCTGCACAAAGAGGAACATTTCCTTGCCTTGCTGAAATATAAGGCTGAGCACGTTGGAGGCTGTGAGAGTGGTAAGGACAGCAAGATTAGGTACTTCCAGTGTAATCCATGCTGGCAGTAGTTGGATGGTGCCTACTAAATAAGGGGGAAAAGAGTAGGAGGAAAAGGGAAGCAACTTGAATGATAATGAAAAGAAATGATGACTAATGCTGCATTCAGTGAGCAGAACCATCCTGAGGACTGAGCAGGGCAGAGGTCTTGTGGGAGAAAAACTGCAGGCGAGCCTGTGATTACAGATTTGTTTTGTGAGGCAGACATCAGCTGGGGCCAAATTAGTGTGGCACAGACAAGCTCTGCGCAGCCGTTTCCAAAGTTTTGTGTGCCCAATGTCGCTGGTCTCTGAGTGTAGAGGGGGGTTTTCAGATAATTTACTCAGTTTTGGGACAAATCCTGTTAGGCAGATGGAGGCTATGGTTCATTTGCAGTTGGCACCCTCCTATTCTCAGCGCAAGGTTTGCATCTCCATGTGAGCTGGGTTGCTCACAGCAGCAGTGTGGTGTTATCCTGTGACAGCAGCTGCTGCTGGAGGATGCTCTTTGCATGCCTCCCATGCCAGGAGATTCTCAACGTCCAGCAGACAGCATGTGGATGCTGATGCTCTGGAAATGGAGTTCTCTTCCAGTCCCCCCGCCCTTTGTGTTGCCTCCAGCTTTGTCCTCTGATCTGCCCTCCATCCTGTTTTTCTGTGCCTTCCTCTCATCCAGGTCACCTGTCTCTGCTCTCCTCCCCTCCTCTTCATTCAAATTGGCAAATTCCTTCTCCTCCTCCTCCTCCTCCACATGGCCTAACTTCCAGCTGAAAAGCTGAGAGCACTGGAGAGTTTCCCTGCCTTTAGTCCTGATGTGCCTGGTACCATAGCAATCCCTCGCCACTCAGAGGAATGATCAGAGGGAAAACTACTCCATAGCTACCTCTGCCCTGTGTTTGAGGCAGAGCTGCCTTGGGCTGGAGCACATGCAATGAAGTAGGGCTCTCAAGTACCCATTCCTGCTTTTCTCTGAGAGGCTGTGGACAGACAATGACTTCCAGAGGCTTCTGGCAAAGCATGATCAGGAGAAAGCCTTTTCTTTGACCTCCAGAGCACTTTTTGCTAATCTTCATCACTCCCTTTGTAAGAGTTAGTTCTCATGCTTTGCAACAAAATAAACATAGACATTTACTAATACTGTCCAGAGATACTTTTTAAAAAGTACCTCTGTGAGAAACTTGAATCCTTTTGCTCTAAAAGCCTTTAAAAAAAAAAAAAAAAAAAAAAAAAAAGAAGTCTAGCACAGAAAAATAAGTTGAAGCTTAGCACCACAAGGTCAGAACTCTAATAGAAAACGTTAAGTATGCCTGTAGGCAGGATAGGTACATAGAGGCTGTGGGAAGCATCCAGTATTCACAAGCTATCAACAGGCACTATCTATGCTGGCAGTATTTGGGGAGGGTGCAAGGTGGATTGCTGTGAGCAGGGTCATGGGAGATGATCTTTTTTTTTCAGTTTGTTTGGCAACCTGTGTGAAAAATCTGGGAAAGAAGATCAATCTGAGCCCACTCTCTGAATATTTTCAGGTTTTCTTGCTGAAACAAAAGCCATAAAGAGACCAAAAGCTGGGGGGGGGAAATAGAAAATGTATTTTGCACAAATTGGAGCAAATGGAGCAAAGTTGTTAGAAGTTTTGCCTTCTCTAATCAATATTTGAGGAAAAAAACCACTCCTACAGGATATGAAAAACTCTTATTTTGTTCCTTTCCTTTTATTTTATCCCCCATTTCTTCTTCTTCACTTTATGGGCACCATGACTATAGAGCATTTTGGTTCTTTCTCAGCTCATCCAATTGGAGTTGTTCCACATCATATAAAACACTGAATTAGTCACAGAGACAGAGAGCACAAGAGGATGACTGTTCCGGTAGAGTTAGGACATTCCCCTGGAAATGAGCACATCTGGTTCTTCTCTCTGCCATACCACATGTTAAATCATTTATGCACACTGGCATAATGGCAGCAACAGAGGTTCAAAGCAACATCTGAAAAAGGCTGCTCTGTTGCTTGTGAGTGGCAGCTAGGGGTTGAGTCCTCTCTAGAAGAGATAGGGATGGATTTTAGTCTCCCCAAACGTGGATAGGTAAGCAAAGCCCAGCAGGGTGGGTTTGAAGACAAGAGGCACAAAGTGGTTTGAGTTGTGTAGAACTACAACCTGCTCATCCCCAAAGCAGTTTTATGCATCTACTCTGGGAAAAAGTTTGTCAGAATCTTTTGAGTGGCTTCCCCCAGGTTCTTGAGCAGGTCTAGGAAATCTGTGCTAGCACTTTTCCATTAAGTTTATTTTCTTTTCCAAACACTCCCCAAAGCCTCACTGCATTATCCCTTTGTGTTGTTTTGAATGAGGCAACAGGAGAAACTTACACTAGGGTAGAAATGTCCCTTCGGTCATGATGATCTTCCCTTTATCAGCTCTCCTGTGTGTTCTCCAGTACTTTGTCCAGGCTAGTTTTGAATGAGTCAATTTCTTTTTTCCTTCTTAAGCCAACTGACTACCCTGCCACCTAATACTCCTCCCTCGCTACTCAAACTACATTTTGGCTACTTTGTGTAGATTTTCTTCCACCCACTTGTAGCACTCCCTGAAGTGCCTGTTCTTGCTTTGCTTTCTCACTCTGAAAGAACTGGTATTGCCCATGTCTTGGCTCCCTTGTCAGGCCCCTCACCAGCTGAGCCAAACTTCATGTGTTCGCTGTCTGCATGACTGATCTTGTAGGGCTAGATCTGAGGAGCCCAAGTCCCCAGGATCATCCTTGTAGTTGGGAGTGCCACAGAGAGATCCCACAAGGACAAAATCTTTCAGCAGCATCAGATACTTCCTCTTGTGGGATTATGACATCATGGTGTGAAGCAATAGAGTCCCTGAGGCATCTGTGAGTGGATGTTTTTTCCTTC